>NW_017731681.1:113937-116349 GCF_001890085.2 Hipposideros armiger
TGGGCATGGCTGAAGTCCAGGCAGAAGGTAGAAGAAAGGCTATGGTGAGCAGAGTAGGGCCAGTCACCTCCTCAAAGGTCTTGAGCAGCTGCTGCAGCCTGGGAACCTGGTCCTGCAGAGGAGAGCCCAGTCACAGCCAAGTCCCTTCCCGCACAGCGTGGCCCCAAGCCCAATCCTGGCTCCCTCTCCTGAGAAGGTCCCAGGTCAGTGGGAGCTACTGGGCAAAGATGATTCAAGGGAGCCAAGACCATGAAGCCTAAACCTTGAAAAGTGTTTAAGGTCTCACACTAAACAAGGGCCGTGCAAACCCAGCTGTCGCGACTAGCTCTGTCTTCTCTGTCTGTATCCACCCTAATGGGGGTAGACCCAGGCCTTGGGCTGGGACGGCAGGCTGGATGTCAGCATGATTCCCCCCACCCCCATAGGAGGGGTGGCTCTTGCCTGGCACCCTTTAACCCCACATTATAGAAAATTAGGCCAATAACCTCCAATAACTCCTTTCCCTCAACCCCACCTGCCTTACCCTTGCTCCATGGACTACAGTCATCCCAATTGGGAAAGTGTCCCAGCCGGCTTCTGCCCTGGATAAAACCCCCACTCCTGAAGGACCATCCTAAACTCAGCCTCCTCACCCTAGTACCTGGACAGCTTTGGGCAACTCCAAACTCTCAGCTGAGCCCTGAGCNCCAGGTCCCTTAATCTCTCTGAGCTTCTTTAAGGCAGCAGCAGCACCTACCGTGTTTCCCCGAAAATAAGACCTAGCCAGAGAAGAAGCCCTAGCATGATTCCTCCAGGATATGGAAGGCACGCACCGCTCACATGAGGGTTTTATGACCTGTTTCAGGGAGAAGGGTGCCTTTTCCACAAACTCCCTCAGCTTAAAATATTCAGTATGCCAAGGTTCTGTATTTCGGCACCTAAAATCATGCTATGGCTTATTTTCCAGCTAGGTATTATTTTCGGGGAAACAGGGTACCTCACAGGATTGCATGAAGACTAAGAGAGACAATGAATCTAAAGCACAGAGTGCTCAATAAGTGGAGGCTGATATTATTTTTGAGACTAGCCTCTTTTCATATTATACTTAGCATTTTATAGTTCATGTTGGTGTCCAGTGGGGTCTTACCCATTATTTCTATGTGTCTGTATCTTGACTCCCTAATTTTAATACCCAAATTTAACATCAATTCAGTAACAATTTTTGAGCACTTACTAGGTGCTAAATACTGTGCTGAGGTCTTTATACAGATTATCACATTTAATAACTAGAAAAAGGCTACAGAATGAATATAATACCCATTTTTCATATGAGAAAGCAGAGGCTCAGAGAGATGGAATAACCTGTTTGAATTTGTCTGTCTGACTCCAGGGCCAGTGCTCTTAACCACTGTGCTATGTGCCATCCACTCTGTGAACTATTCCAGAGCCGGGACCCCCAGCCTCTTCTCTGCATCCCCAAAGCACCTGTCACGGAAAACTGAAACGCTGGACTTGAGAAGGTGCACGGGATGGTAAGTTGCACGGGTCCAGGTGGGAAGGCACAAGCCAGGCTCAGGGAACAACAGTGAGAGGGGGCACCTTCTGTCTTTCGGGCACAGGGCCTGGTGCCAGGCCGGCTCCAACTCCAGAATGCCAGGAGCACGTGGCCAGGGGAGAAGGTGGGAATGAGGGCAGCATGGAGGCCTGCACACTCACCCCAGCATTAGAACCTGCATGTCTGGGTCCAGGGCCTCGTCCTTTATAAGGCGACACAGTAACTCTGTTTGAGCTGGACCTGGGTAGGGGACAGCAGAGAAGAGAAGTTTGGGGAAAACGGCAGGAGAGGTAAGGACTCGTAGGGAACAGAAAGCTCAGTTCGTTATAAGGGGCATCGCCAGGGAAGTAAAAGGTTTTACTCGTTGAATCCCCATCTTCTGCTGGGGCCACCCTGGGGTGAAGGCCGGTTCCAGAATTACCTGTTTCTGGGGCCAGGAGCACGGAGCCCAGGAGGGCTCTGCAGACAGGGTAGGTATACTTGGCACAGAAGGAAGTTAGGGCAATCATGAGCAGGCGGGAAGCTGAGGAAGTCAGGGAGAGAATCTACAGCCAATGGGGAGGAAAATATTATTTAATGCGTTTCTTCTTCCTTCCAATAAATGTTTATCAGACACGTTTTTCAGATGGTGATACATGTTACAGAGGGGAAAAAAAGTTCTTTTACCTAGGGCTCCCATAGACCCACCCACTGGAAAAGACACATAGCTCCCTTCCCCTGATCCCAAATCCCTTCAGCTTCTGGAATGGTCTGAGGCCTGAGAGGAGGACTTAGATGCCATGTAGGTAGATGGCCTAGGGGTTCATGCCCTTCCCTTGCCCCAGGCTGCCTGGACAGGCCAGGTGCCTGCAGGGCTGGGAACCCCCTCTCCCAAGCAC
>NW_017731681.1:118649-119548 GCF_001890085.2 Hipposideros armiger
TCATTGAGCATCTAGTAGTCTACACTGGGCCCTGCTGTTTGACATCTATTTCAGCTCAAAAATTCACACTGAAACCTACTCTGTAATAGATACATGCTCATTTTACATAAAAAAGTCTTCCTACATTTCTATTTCTACTTATCTAAAACACAAGAGATTAAGTATAACAGATTTTTAATACATGAATTGGCCCTCCATAGTCTAGTCTCCAGCCTAATTCTGAGGTTAGGAGGGGTATCTAAGAATGAAAGGCCCGCTTTTCTGACCCCTAGAGGCTGAAGGTGGCACCTCGCTCACTTTTTTAACTTTCTGTGCATTTTAACTATGATAGTTAAATGCACTTATATAGCATTATCTTTTTAACAAAACGAAACCCTCACAAAATGAAGACATGACTTACAAGGACGCCTGAAAAGAAGCTACCAGATAAAAAATGGCAGAGCTGACACTTGTGCTCCCAGTAGGAATTGTCAGGCAGAAGATCAAAGTCACCATAAAGACTAGAAATGATCAAGAACATCATCTTTAAGGAAAGTGATCTTGCTCTAAAATGTATATTATGCTTTGAAAATTAATATAAAGCCACCACAACTCGATGTTTGTCATTTACCCCATTTTAAATTTCAATTTTTGTATACTTTATAATGTACGTATTTTAACACACGTGTACACTTTATACGTAAGTATGCCTATACTGAAGGTACGAGTTCGGCTTTTTTAGAGATGGAATATGTGCTCAAAATTGATTTGAGTCCACTATTATTCATTCATATCTAAACGAAGGCGTGCCTTATGTCTAGGTGCACGGCACTGGCCGGCACACAGTAGGTACTCAATGAAGGTCTGTTGGATGCCCCTCCGCACAGGGTGCGCGGCAGGGACCCCTCGCTGTGGGTAAT
>NW_017731681.1:121053-132111 GCF_001890085.2 Hipposideros armiger
TATGGTTAGACAAACTTTCAGTCCCGCCCTGATTCCCCAGGAGGGAAGAGGGGGGGACTTGAGGTTGAATCAATCACCAATGGCCAAAGGCTTAGTCAATCTTGATTACCTAATGAAGTCTCTATAAAAATCTGAAAAAAGGTTCCTTGGCCTTTTTCAGAGAGCTTCCATGTTGGGGAACTAGAACACTTCCGTCCAACCTTGCTGGGCTCCAAACTCCACGAACAGAAGCTCCTTCGTTCAAGACCTTGCCCTTCACCTGTTGATTCATATTCTTTAATATCCTTGGTAATAGATCGGTAATCTAGTGAGTACAAGTATACAGGATTTCTTGAGGTCTGTGGGCTGTTCTAGCAAATTAATCAAAACTGAGGAAGGGGTCATGGGGCCCGCTGATGTGAAACCAGTGGGTCAGAAGCACTTAGCTTCCGAGACTGGCCTCTGAAGCTGAGGGAGGTCTTGTGGGACTGAACCCTTTACCTGTGGAATCTGATTCTATCTCTGGGTAGATAGTGTCAGAATTGAGTTGACTTCTCCGACACTTTGCTGTCATTTGAGAATTGCTTGTTGGTGTGGGGAAGCCTTCACGCATACATTGGAATTGGGTCCTGGAGGATCATTGCGAAGGATGGGACTAAAGGGAGTGGGGAGAAGAGCTCCACAGCATCCGATAAACCCTCCTTTGGGTGTTAGCGTGTATTTCCCATCCTCCCAGCTTCTGCTGCCATATGCACATCCATTCATTCAATAAATCTTCCCTGAGCACCTAGGGCTGGGGATACTCAGAACAAAACAAAGATCCTTGTCCTCATTGTTGCTGACATTCAAGTGAGGAGAGACAGACAATTAAATAAATAAACAATAGAACGTTTGATTGTGATTGTGCTTTCAAGAAGAATACAGCAGGGAAGGGAAGGGTAATTTTAAATAGCTGGTCAGGTAGAGGTCTGTGGGGAGAACATTTTAGGCAGAGGGAACAGCAAATGCAAAGGCCCTGGGGCAGATATGTGGCTGGAGCAGAGTGTACTTGCTGAAGAGTAATAGAAGATGAGATCAGAGAAATAACCAGCTCTTATGAGGCCGTGAGGTCAGAAAGAGGACCTGGCATTTCAATCTGAATAGTATGGGAAGCCATAGGAATATTTTGAGCTGGCTCTGATTTCTACTGGAGCCAAAATTTTTATTTTCCAAATAATTTCATGGGAGCTGTTGGAAAATACTAAGGAGTATTTCTTAGAGAGTGCCTGCTTCACAAAGGCCACAATAGCAGGAAAGAAGTTTCTTCCAGACATCTCTATCTCAGGTTAGCAATTTTAACTTTATAGGAGATGTTTTGGTCTTCAAATCACCAGCTGTTGCAGGGGCAGGCCGTGACAAGTAGTGGGCAGAGCCAATAATGCTAAATAACCTTCAATGCCCTGCCCATCTTCAACTACCAGCCCCACGCTGTGGTGGCTGTAGTTCATGCCCACCAAGGTCTGCATTCTAGCCGATGGGAAGGAGAACAGGGAGGAAAGTTCTAAGCATGGTTCCAAAACCCTGGGGGATCCTCGATGTACTTTTATCTTATGGGATCTGTGGCATCATTACTATTTTCATGATACTAAGATGTTATTTGCCCTTTCCAGTCATTTGCTTATGAGCATTAAGTGAAGTTTTCCAGAGGCTAAGGGATGAGTGCTACTGCAACAGATTGAATGCAGAATCCACCTTTGGCTGGGGCAGGGGTGGGGCACCTGCGCTATGAGCTGACACACTTCAGACACCAGCAGTGGTGGCTTAGGTGCATTTTATTGGTTTTCATTCAGAATCCTTCTACAAAAGAGTAAAGTTAAAATCCAAGTCCCTAGCAAGAGGGTGAGAACACTTCCCTTTTCCCCTGAGCCCTCCACGTCTCCCTATGTTCATGGGGTGGAGGACTGGCTACTTTCATCCCTCACCAATCCCCAAAAGGGAAAAGACCTACCACCTAGTAAACACTGCCCCTCAGTCCCGCCCCCCCACACGTTGACCCTGGTTACAAGAGGCTGTGGTAAGAACTGTTGGGATCTAGCAGGAGTTCTAAATCCCAGAAAGCCAGGGCCAGTACATAATCTGTGAACACTTCGTCCTCCCGCTCCACGCCCCCTGGCAATGCTGTTGGGCCCAGCACCTGGGAGAAGAAAAAGCAATAAGTGAAAAGCTACCCGATTCAATCCTAGTTGCCCCAGGAACAAGGGAATCAAGGCTGACAAATACGGTGAGGCAGGCTGTACATTACACAAAGGTGCAATAGTCAAGCAGGTGCCATTAACGTCACAGGCATCATATTTTACATTTATCAGACACTTGTTATAAACCATAATCAGCAGCCCCCACTGCCCCATATCCCTGCTGTTACCACCTCACTCCCAGAAGCCAGCTGCGTACTCTCAGGGCAGGGTCCGTCAGAGGTCGGGGCTTTATCCGGGAGCTGATGCAGGTAAATGCAGTCAGACTTGAAGGGGCAGCGGCCATTCCCTCGCATGAAAAACCGGCATCGGATCTGGCTAAGAGAGGGCAGGAGGAGTGAAGATCGCCTCCTTCAAGCCCTGTTGCCCCAGGAGCAAGGAGCACTCAAGGCCGACACACAAGGTTGGATAGGTTACCGAGTACAAAGGCACCATATCTACGCAGGCCCCACTATTTTCCAGCAGATGGCAGTAAAATCTCAAGGGGTACCTTTCTCTGATTCCCACAGTGTCTATTTGGTCCCGCTGAACTAAGTTTCAAAAAGACCACCAAAGGAGGGGTGATAGCAGAGAAACCTAAAATGTGTCTCTAACCAAGTTAGAACAACGTCCTTTACTGAGGGGTGGTCTCATGATTTGGTAATTGCTAGTTTATGAAATTGATGAAGACGTTTCCCACTTCTGAGATTTCAAATTCGCTCCATGAAAGGTCAGATACAAAAGGGGTTTGTAGACCACTTGTGATCCACTTAAGTATGACCAGCTTTCTTCTTGCTGAGAAAAACGAATGAGAGAGAGAAAAGGATAGAGTGCACGTTTGTAGCCTTTTTCCTGCATTATCACTCTGCCTGATTCCAGCACACTTGAATCTTTCCGACTTCCTGCGGCCCCAGTGTGACTGCAGGACTCCACTGACCACCCAAGTTGGAAGCCTGGGAATCCCTCTGAACAGCCATCCCTTCTTCTTCCTCCTACCACTTGACCAAACCTGGTGTCAGGACCGCTCCATCCAGATATCCTACAAAACCCCACATTCGACCTGTCCAAATCCCTCCTCAGCTTCCCTCATCCAGCTCTGGTGACATTAGCAGTCTTGTGGCCACCTGTGCTAAAAACCTAGTCATTTAAAATTTTCCTTCCACACTCATGGTTAGTGGGCCACCCAGGTCAGGCCCTTCTCCCTCTCAAGTCAGTATCCTCCCCACCATTCCTTCTAGTATGTGGGCTATGAGTCAGAATGCCAGGTTCAAACCCCACTTCCTCACGTAAGTCACACAGATCATGCCTCCGTTTCTTCTTCTACGTTGTGAGGATAGTAAGAGTCCCGACTTCATGGAGTTTATGATGTGCAAAGTCTGTCATACGTAATAACCACTCCATGTATGTTGTCTCCTATTATACTCGGGCCTGGGTGCTCCCCTCTGGCCTAGATGACTTCTGAAGACCCCCAACAGGCATCTCAGCTGCAAATATGTCTCCCACTTAGACCTATCTCTGCCTGGGGTGCTCTCGTTTTTCTCCTGAGGAGCTTCTACTTCCAACACAGCCCACATACTGCCCCCTTTGGGAGACTCGCCCAGGTTTTTTTCTCAGTAACTTTGTTGAGGCAGATATTACATTTCTCAGGCAAAATCCAAGAGTCTTCCCAACAAGGTTGACTGTCTTACAGGTAGAGGTAAGACCTTCTTTATGCCACACTTTATCCAAATATGCTTTGCATATTGCAAGCGTAATTAACCCTTTGGGAAGATGGAAGTAAGAGCCTGAAATTGTCACTAATTTCAGATTTTAGATACCCTCCCTACGAGATTAAAACCTTTCCAAGTTTTCCCTGTCTCCAAGGGCTGTCTTTTAGTCTTCTGAGAGACCTCATGTTTTCAAAGATCATCTAAACAAACAACATGTATTCATATCAATTTGCTTTCCTGCTTAAAAAAAGAATTGGAAATAAAAGCCGGGAGGGCTTCTCATCGTGCTGAAAGAACCAGAGTTGGCCGGCATGGGTCCCGAGCTAGCTGCTGTCTGTCACGCACCATTCTTGACTGGGCTTTCTGAAACAGTGGAAATAGCTCACACCTTGCCTGGCCTGCCATCTCCACCACTCTGAATTTCCAGGATATGATGGACCCAGGTAGGGAGCCACGGTTGGGCTGGAATGGATCAGGGGCTGTCTTCCCTGCTTGTTGAGTCCCAGTCACATTTCCCTACACCCTCACCTGGTCCGAGCCTTGAAGTTCCTGATGAGTTGTTCCTTTTCAGGCCCCTTGCTCACCCAGAATTTGTGGGGGATGATGTAGCTGGAATGAACACGGCACTGGGGACAGGCCCTGCGAGGTGGGAGAAGGAAAGTCACAAGCTCACAGGCCGGCCTCCAAGCCCACACCCCTCTGGGGTGTTTCTCTCCCTCCCTGTTGGCCTCTCCATGACACTGACTTGATGACATCCAGCGGGAAGTCCTGTCGGCTCTTCCGCCAGGTGCGCAGGCAGCCCAGGCAGTGGGCGTGAGTGCAGTTGGGCAGGATGCCAAAAGTCCGCTCCGCCTCTGGCTTGTCCCACACTTTGTCCATGCAGATGCCACACACAATGTCCCGACTGTCCTGCAACCTCTGCAGCCACGGGCAGAGTCAGAGGACATCTCCACACACATGCACACGGCCACCCCAAATACAGCTCCGGGGACCACAGAGCCCTTTTCCAGCAGGTCTGGGCATCCCAGAGGTCCAGCCTGCCATCCTCTGCCACTCTTCCTCCCCCTCCCCCATTACCTGCTGTGCCTGAATGTCCATTCTCTGAAGTGGGGCCACAAGCTCTTGGACGGGGTCTGACTGAGGATGAGACTCCCAGAAGTAGCTGTGATCTCCCCAGAAGTAGCTGTGATCTCCTTCAGCAGCTGTCGGGAAAAACTGGATCTATTCATTCATTTACTCTATTCATGCAGCATCTCCTGAGCGACTGCTGCATGGAAGGCACTGTGGGTGCATGAAGTCCTGCCCCCAAGCAGCTCAGAATCCAGTCAGAATTCTAAGTCTCTTAGGCAGCAATTTAGCACTGTGCTGTCCAATATGGCAGCCACCCGCCACATGTGGTCATTGAGCACCGGAAATGGAGCTAGTCCAAACTGAGATGTGCTGTAAGCATAATGTGCACATGAGATTTTGAAGCTTAGTACCAAACATGACTAAAATATTTCATTAATGATTTTTTACATTGATTACATGTTGAAATAATAGTATTGATAATATTAGCTATATAACTTTTGCTATATTGGGTTAAATGAAACATATCATTAAAATTAATTTAACCTGTTGCTTTTTATGTTTTTTATTGTGGCTACTAGAAAATTTTAAATTAGGTATGTGAATTGTAAAATGATGCTACCACTTCGGAAAACAGTTTGGCAGGTCCTCAAAATATTGAACATAGAGTTACCATATGCCCCAGCAATTCCACTCCTAAGTATCTACCCAAGAGAAATAAAAAAGTCTACATAAAAACTTGTACCTGAATGCTCATAGAAACGTTATTAATAGCCAAAAAGCAAAAACAACCCAAATGTCCATCAACTGATGAATGAATAAAACAAAAGCAGTAAAGGTATAAAATACTAATACAGGCTACAATATGGGTGAACCTAGAAAATATGCTAATACAAGGAGCCATACACAAAGGCCACATATTATGATTCCATTTATATGAAATATTCAGAATAGGCAAATCCATAGAGACGGAAAGTAGATTAGTGGTTGCCAGTGGCTGGGAGGACGGGGTGGCTGGAGAGTGACTGCTCGTGGGTTTCTTTTGGGGGTGATGAAATACTCCTAAAATTAGATAGTGGTAATGTTTGTATTACTTTGAATATACTATATTACACTGAACTGCATACTTTAAATTGATGAATTTTTTTTGGTTTGTGAATTATATCTCAATAAAGGTGTAACAAAAAGTTACATATGTGACCTATTTCTGTTAGACAGAGCTGAATTAGAGCAATAATTTAAAAAATAACAGCTAACATTTAGTGTTTACTCTGTGCCAGGTACTGTGCTAAGCATATCACACCCCCAAATGACCCCATGAGGTAGGTACTATTAATAGTGCCCTTTTGTAGGTGAGAAAACTGAGGCCCAGAGAGGTTAAGTAACTTTCCAAGATCACACAGCTACATGTGAAATTGTGTTTTGACTCCACAGGAATCTGGGTATTCTGCTTCTAGAACACAGACAGCGGCAGAGCAGGAGAAAAATTTCCCTCTAGCCAGGAATCTTGAAGAGCGAGAGGGACAGAGGGAAATATGCTCTTTGCCCAGAGACAGAGCAGGACCCTGTCTCAGATCCCACTTGTGCCCACCTGCAGTGCCCATGGTGACTCACATGATGAGAACAGGGACTTCCAGGAACTGCCACCAAGCTCCTCATTCTTGCTGGCCAAGCCCTCCAGGTCAGGCTCGGTGCCCCAGCAGGGCCCGGCCCAGCCCCAACCCACAGCCACAGAGGGCAGGTAAGTGGGCTCCGAGTCCCTCCGGGTCAGCCTCAGCAGGGGTCCTGGAAGGCTGACAAGTGGCTCTGAATGGCGGCGGCCCCACTCTAGGTGTCCTGGGGGCTGTGGGTGCTGATATCTGAAGCGGGGAAGAGAAAGGTGAGGAGAAAAGGATAGCCTCTGCAGGGCCCAGTGCTAGGCCTACCTGGGACGGGGGAGCTGAGAGGGCAGAGGCTCTGGGAAGATGCAGGGTCCATGAAGGGACGATTCCTCTGGTGCCCCCTACCCACAGCCTTTCGAGGAGAAGACAAGCTTACCTGCATCGATCTCCGTGGAAGCAGAAGTCTCGCTGGAAGTACCTGCAGACCTGAGACACCTTCCAGTCTTGAGCAAAGCGGCAGCCTGACCCCCAGGGACGGGTCCCTCGGGAAGAGTTCCTAAAAGATCATCTGAGTCATGCCCAGCCCCATTATCGAGAGGTGCTGTGTGATGTGAGAAGAACACAGGCTCTGGAGCCGGTCCTGTGTTCAAATCCTGATCCCGCTGGGTAATTCTGGTTGGGTAACTCAGCTTCTCTGAAGCTTGGTTTCCTCACCCCTAAACATCAGGGTAAAAATGCCTCAGGGTGTTTCGAGGGTTTTGAAGACTCTGCACAATGCACATATAGGTGCTCATAAATCACAGTGGTTACTATGACTTCCTCTAAAGGCAGTCTGGTGGGTCCTAGAGTCAGAATTCTGGGCTCACATTCTGGCACCAGAGCAGCCTTCCTGGGCACACACCTGTGCAGTCACTTGCTTCAATGCTCTGCTGTTGCTGTCCTGAGATTATTACATTTTTGAACAAGACCCCCTGATTTTCATTTTGCGCTGGGTCCCCCAAATCACACAGCCAGTTCTGCCTGGTACATCTTGGTTGTGTGAGCTTGCACAAGGCATTCCACCTTTCCATGCCTCAGTTCCTTCATTTGTAAAATGAAGACAGTGCTAGTACCTACTTTATGGGCTGATGTCAAACTTAAATGAGACGGTGTATGTAGGCACATAGCAAGCCTTCAATAAATATTAGCTTTTATCATCACTCTGCTGCTGTCATCATCATCGTCACCAGTACAGGGGCTTTTGAGGGTCAGGGTGTGAGGTGGAAAAGGGTGGCAGGAGGCTGAGATGGGCAAATATTTAATGAGAATCTACTACGCGTCCAGGCCTGAGCCAGGGCTCTGGGACAGGTACAAGGTAGAGACATCTCTGCTCTTGTCAGGAGGATGAGCCCACAAATGCAGTGACCAGGACAGCAGGGATGGGGACAGAGGCCAGATGCTAGTCCCAAGAGAACACAGGCTGCCAGCCCAAGCGTCTGCCCTAGAGTGGTCCACACCATTCCCCAGAGAGCACTCGAGAGGGAGGCTCTGGCAGAGAAACAGGAGGAAGGAGGGAAAAAACGGGGATAGGCACCCGGTCTTGTTGGGGAAAGTGCCAGGTTCATGGTCACATGGTCCTTTATTTACAACATGTGCAGCCCTCGGATGGGGAAACTGCCTAGGGAGCTCCCACTGAGGTGACAGCAGAGAACCAGGAAGCCAGGGCCAGGGTTGGAGGAGGCTACTGAGAACTTCAGGGGGTGCCAAAAAAATCTCAATGATAGAAAGAAATGATATTTTAGAGCAATTTTTAAAAAAAGATCAAAATTAATGCAAAAAAAAAATCCATGAGGAACAATAGATCAAACTTTTAAATAAAGATAGGCGTCAACCCTGCACAGCTTACCCAACTTGCCTCCCCCAGCCCAGGCCCCGCAGGAAGGCACAAAGACACAAAGACCCAAGACAATGCAGACTGTGGAAAGGGCTCCTGCAGAAATAAACGGCTGGCAGGCTGGGAACCGGCTCTGTTGACAGGTGGTCAGGGAAGGCCTTGGAAGAGGCGCTAGTAGTAATAATCATTATTATGTAATAGTACATTTATAATAATAATTGGTGTTATTTTTACAGAAGCTGTTGTGAGGGCCAGGGATGTAAAGTGAGACCTTAAAATAGTAATTTTTGATGACAGACCACTACGTAATTATGGGCATTTAATTCAGAGGCAATCCAAATAATTGAGTACTGTCACAAATCACCTTTCATTTCCATCCACTTATTTATGTGAACAAGACTTCTCAGTGCTTCAATTTATAATAATTAAAAATTGAAATTGATGTTGAACCCTGACTTATTTTAGCAATAAGTAAAATTTATCCATGGATACATGCAGTTTTCGAGGGGAAAATGAAAGCAACAGTCCCATCTATATCAGTAGAAAATTTTCTAAAGAAAATTTTTTATTACTTAGTAATTAACTGCTAAACTGTGTAATATACTGGGGGTGCCAAAAAATGTATACAAGTGGACACTTTGGTCAACATTGCTCAAGCAGTAGTTTGCAGTAATCAGAAGTGTCTGGACGCTGATGGTAACCATTTTGAGCACCTCTTGTAATTGAAGAAGTCAAATGTGGCTTGTATTCATCTTTCGTTATCGGTATATAATGAGTATTACAATTTTAATACAGTTTTCCTTTCTTAAAATGTGTATACCTTTTTTGGGCACCCTCTGTATTTAAGTTGTTTTGATCAACTGAGCACTCCTAATACCTAAATCTAGAAAAAAAACTAAAATTTCTGTCTCACAAATATTTTCGTTGCAGGAACATATAATAGGACAATCAGGAAAAGACTTCCGAGAATAAAAATATTTATATCAGGATGAAATTCTGTGGGAAGTAGACTAGCGTAGGCATTCAAGGAGAAAAAGGAATTATGTAAAACTGGAGGAGCCTGTGTATACATATTTTAATGGATGAAATTATATGTTAAATCTCTCTGGTATTTAGATGCCACTGGATACATGACAAGAACAACGTACTTATTCAGACCCGCCTGGATCGCCTGCCATTTCCGGTCAGCTGCCCACACAGTGAGTTCACTGGCAGGACCCAAAGCAGCAACGTGAGTACTTGAACTGAGATGCTACACGGAGCTACAGCCTGCCCTCCCCTTGGTGCCTTGTAATTATTCTCACTGTCTGGCTTGGGAAAACAGAAACGCCTGCCAGGAGGCTGAGGGCGAGCTTGTTCTTGTGGGCTGAGTGCTTTCAACACATCCCTCAAAATACTGCCTGAAGCACCAGCCTTAGAGAAAGGTTCAGAAATGGTGAAAAGCATTTGATTTAGTGATAGGATGTCTTTTTAAAAACATTAAAAAAAATCTTTTCGGATTAAAAAAAAGAGTAATCATTTTAAAATGGGAGAATTTATAATATATTAGAAATTATAACCTTTGCAACACTTTACATTATGATGAAAACATTTGATATCTTGGAGCGTGGAGGGAATCTGTGTTTTTTCACATTTTTTTTAGGAGGTTTGTAAAAGATGCCTGGACTGGGATGTTTCGGATCCCAATTACAAGGTAGAGAGGTAGATAGGAAGAGGCTGGTCTGGGGTAGGGACCAGATCAGCGGGTGATAGCCAGGGTGAGGCAGGGTGGAGGGTGGGATGAGGGGTGAGGCAGACATGAGTCACTGTGGAAGGGGTGGGTGAACCTAAGAGGAGACCCTCACCTCCTAGGGGAGGAGCCAGTCACCCGCACAGGCCTCCTGCCCCAGTCCACCAAGGGGAAGCCTCAGGGAGGGAAGATGCGCTGGGAAAGCTTTGCTTTTCCCCAAAGACCACCAATGAGGCCGACCCCCAGGACTGCCTAGAGAGGCCACCCCACTCGCACCTCCAGTAAGGGAGCTCTCCCAGCAAGTCCAGAGCAGGGCTCAGCCCCTTAGATGAGCCACAAGAGAAGGGGCTACGGGCTTTGTGATCAAATAGATTTGAGAAACTCTTCCTTTTATAGTTTCTTGCATATTGCTTATTGTATATAAACATATTAAAGGCTCTGATAAGTTCTGCAAAGGAACCTGTTTGATTTAACCCAGCATTGCTTAAACTTGTTTTTCTCATTGTTTGTTTAGGCCCTCTACTCACACACCCTTAACATACCGATAAAACACATTTTGTTTGGGGTAATGAAAATTAGTTCATTTCATCCTCAAAACAAGCCTTAAAAGTCAGGAGTCATTTTTTGTTTTCAAAATCTGAGACTCAGAGAGGTCAAGTAACAGGCCTGGGACTCGGAACAAGGGCTAGGACTGTAACCCAGGTGTCCTCATTTAAGCCCTAGTTAACTCTCTAGTTAACTAAGATTGACTTTGTCAGGGGTGAGGGCTGCTGGATTTGGGGAATTTCTCAAGCTAAATTCTGAGGCCAAGGGGGGGCAACAGAGCAGCCAGAGGTGACCAGTAATCCAGGCTTGGGGAGGCAGCAGAAGGGGCTCGGTGTCTGGGGAG
>NW_017731681.1:133691-139384 GCF_001890085.2 Hipposideros armiger
GGGGAGCATCCCCCCACCTCAGGGCTGTGTGAACCCCACATGTGGAGCTGAGGTTGGTGGAGACATCAGAGGGTGGCTTGGGAGCCTCTGGAATCTCTAGGAGATGGTGTGAGCCAGGTGAGGGTTACAGGGAGGCCTGTTCCAGCCTGGCCATGTACGGGACAGACCCAAGAGGCTCTGGGGACCTGCCTCCAGCCCCAAGATGTTCCTTCTACAAAAGGTCACTGTGGCCTGATCTGTGTCTGTCCTGGAAGCCAGCTTGCTATCCCGGTCACAAGAAATTAGAATAGTGTTCAATGAGGATGAGATGACAGCAAGTTGTCCAAAATTGGATGATAGCAAGTCAACCAGCGCCCCTCCTGGGCGTATGAATGCCTGGAGGACTCATAATGTGCAGCGGGGAGAGCAAAGGGCTGGGCCGTTGAGGATGGGAAGGTAGGGGAAGGGGGACCATGAGCTCTAAGGTCCCTATCAGCTCCGACTATTTCTAAGACCCCTCAGTTCCCATCTTACTCCTCCAAAGCCAGGGCTCTCTCCACTAGATTATACTGCCCCACAAGGGAGGTAAGTTGGGAAAGTTAAAGAGAAAATAAGAGGAATTCACTTAAAAATTAAAGGAGAGATTTTAAAAATTGAATTTAAACAACTTCCTCTATCAGCAAATTGAGACACTGGATGGAGAAATCAATAGTCTTGAACATCTAGTTATATTTCTTTTACTTTTGCTGCATCAAAACTTTAAAAAAAAATTTTTATGGGCGCTGACAATTTGCTTTCTATGGAGGCTGTGCCCATTTATACTCCTACCCACAGTATGAGAGTGCCTGTTTCTGCACAGCCGTGCCAACACAATGTTATCAAACTTTTTAGTATTTGTTAATTCGCTAGGTGAAAAAACTGTATCTCATTGTAGTTTTAACATACATGTCTCTTACTATAAATGAGGTCAAGCATCTTTTCATATCCTTTGCCTATTTTTTTCTGTTCATATCCTTTGCCTATTTTTCTATTGAGTTGTTAACCTTTTACTCATTGATTTGTAGGTGCTCTTTATATATTAAGGAAGTTAGCCCTTTGATTATGTGACAATTTATTTACATGGTTCGTTTAAAATGTTTTCCTTATTTCTTTCCCCAGGAAAACATTTGAAAATGTGTATATGGTAAATTTTTTATTTTTTTCAGTTTATAGACTCTTAAGTTTCATGTATACTGCACAAAACTTAGAAACTTTTGTGTATACAATAGACTTTTGAAAGGTCTATCCGCTTTAAGATTATATAAAACTTCCCCCATGTATTCATTATAGTTTTCTCTTTTTTTCATATTGTATAAATATATTGTTTATCCGTTTTCCTGTTGATGAATATTTTGATTGTTTCCTAGTTTTTGTATTGCTGCAATGAACATATGTATGAGGTGTAATTGGTGGGTTTCACTCTAGGGTATTATTGTCCTGGGTTGGTTTCTCCGGGAAATACAATAGATTTGGATGTTTACTTGCAGGACACTCACTGGGGAGTGTCCTTTGGAACAACACCTGTAAGGAATTGAAGGACGCGGGCTTGGGTAGTGAGAGATGAACCGCAAGGTAAATACAGCAGATGCCTCAGGTTTAGAGCTGGGATTATCCTTCAAGTTGTCCCGAACTGGGGCAAGGAGGCGTGGCCTCGTACCCTGTACCCCATGGTGGCTGCAGGCTGCCCCTGCGGAGGGAATGTGCCTCTTCTGGATGAGGCAGCGCCCTCTGGTAATGGCAATTTCCTGGGAGAAACTCAGCTGTGGGCTCAGCAGCCATGGAAATGAGTGCCTGGGTCCTAAGGGGCGGAACCTGGGAATGCCCCGCCGCAACCATACGGTTATTTTAACTTGCTAGATTTTGCTACATTGTTTTTCAAGTTGTTGGTACCGACTTCTGCTCCCTTCAGCACTGTATAAAAATTTGTATTGCTATTCTTCCACTCCACATATTCTATCTTGGTTTTCCTGTACTATTTTCTGGATAATTTCTACAGGTCTTTCTTGATGTGTAAAAATTATCTCTTTTGCTTCTAATCTGTTTTTTAGCTTATTGAGTTTTCTTTTTTTTTCTGGAAGTTCCAGATATTTCTTTAAAAGTATTTGTCTTTTTTTCTCTTTAAAAAGCAAACTGTTCCTTTCTTATGGTTTTGATTTTTCTTTGTGTTTTTTAACACTATCAACCATTTTCTATACTGTAATCAATAGTTATATTTTTTGAAGCTTCAGGGCTCTAATTTCACTGGTTGTTGTGTATTTTATGCAGGCCTCTTTCTTCACATTTGTAATTTTGTGGGAGTTCGGTACTGCCTGTATCCATCCTCCAGAAAGGCTTTGCATCTGTTTTTCCAGGCTCCCCAGGGATAATACCAGCCCGAGCCCCCTCCCTGCCTCCCATCCTCCCTCTTTTGTTAATTTTTTATTTCAGGAGAATTTTATAGAATTATTGCAAAGATCGTGTCTTCTAATCCACTTAAGGTTGTTTTCTTCTTCTTTTTTGTTTTTTTAAAGATTTTATTGGGGAATTGGGGGAGGGGAACAGTGTTGGGGAATCAGGGAAGGGGAACAGACAAGTTGCTGTTCTTTTGTTCTTCAGTCTAGTTGTGGAGGAGGTCACTTCACTGACCCATGTTGGTATTATCATTGCTCTCTTCCCAGCTGAGGCAGTCGCTTGCCGCCCATTGGATAGCTGCTCTCAGTGGCTCTCGGTAGCTCACGCCTGCTGCCAACCAGCCCCACTGCAGCCTACGTACATGGTTGCCGGCGGCTCATGGCAGCCCAACTCCAGGTTGAGTGGTTGTTCACCATCTTAGCTAGAGAGGGCACAGCGTCACTGGCCCTACATGTGGGATCTGAATTGGGGCCCCACTGTTCAGAGCTGGTGCCCCAAGCCAACTCCTAACCAACGCGCCACTCAGCAGGCCCCGTTTTCTTCTTTTTTAAATACTTGATTCATTTGTCGTGAGCATCATTAAAAAGAGACCAGGTGACCAATGCAGTTTTGCTCCTGGGTAAAAAGCAGAGATTGTAAGGCCCTGGATCAATGCAGTACTGGCTTCACCTCCTCCTAGCTCAGTGACCCATAATCCCTACTCTCCCATTGTGCTTCCTCACCTGTAAAATAGCAGGCACTATTAAATTTGCCGTATAGGGTTGTGGTGAGGACTAGAGGTGACGTAGGTACAATGCCTGGCACAAAATAGATCCTTAAGAAATCATATCCCTTGGTGACAGCAATAATAGGGTGCCAGGATGACACGATGCTATCCCTTTGCAGCACCAGAAGCCTGGTAACAATAGAAACAGATACTGAGATTCAGCTTCATCTTTTGCTGAGTTATGTCCAGTTATGTGGCCTCCTGTATTCTTACCTCTTTAGCCCTGGGCTGGGGGGAGGACTGGCCTTTAACAACTGAGCCTCAGTCTTCCGATTTTTTCCCACCTGATGGTGTGAAAGGCTAGGGAGGTGAGAAAAATAAACCAAGTAAATGAGAAGATTCCATCATGAATGAGCAAGGCTGTCCATTTCAGAGATGCCCGTTCTAAGCATTCCTCCTCTTCTCCTCCTGTTCCTGGGGACTGGCACTTTCCTGGCTGAGATGGATCATATGGGAGTTGAGGGTTCAGACGGCTCTGGTCAGCTGGCCAGCCAGAGAAAACAGGGAGGCAAGTCTCAGACGTGACCACCACCTTCAGCTGCGAGCCTCGCTGGGGCCATTCCCCTCTCGCCTGCGTGTGTACTTGGTGCGAGTTAGCTGCTGGCTCGTGGCTCTTCCACATGCTCCTCTATGCTGCAGGGGCTGGAAGTCTGCAAACAGCATTTCCTAGACTCGCTTACAGCTGTTTTTCAAGGGGAGGTACAGGCAACAGACAGGAATCAGGAAGGAGGAAGAAACTGTCCCCCGCGCCCAAACTCTGATGGCGCTTCTGGCAAGAAGCTGACCTTCAGCGTCTTGCTCAAGTGGCGAGGTCCCAGGGGCAGCAGCAGAGGTGGTGGCGGCGGCTGCTGGGGCCTAGCAGCCCCAGATGCACATACAGCGTGCATGGACTCCGGTGCCAGTCACACCAGCAGGTGGCTATGGCCTGGGCAAGGGCCCGTGCGGCGACCCTGTGGCTCAGAGCTCATGCTCTTAACCAACTGAGCCATTCAGCCGGCCCAATTATCCCCCCTTTTGTTCTTTCAGTCCTCTCAGTAATTTTGTAACAATTCCCTAAACTCTCCATCTTGAAAATTTAGCGGTGGTTGTTTTCTGGCTAGACAAGCACTCAAATGTACCCTGAACTTGCCTCACACTGCAGCCGAGCCCACTGGCTGCTGAGGGCTGGGCTCCCTGGAGCCTCTGTGAAGATGGCACCACTGGGAGTAAAAGAGAAAACTGGGGTGTCAGCTAAGGAGAGGAAAGCCCCAATCACTGTGGGGGTGGTAAAAACTGACAGTGAATGTTAGGCTTTGGCTCTTCAAGTCCCACATACCACTCAAGGCCCAGGGGGGTTGCGTTCTCCATGGCCCTTGGAGCCCCGCAGACCCCTCACACCCACCCCTGGTTTGTGCCATGGCCCCACAAATCTTTTTCAGTGTATTTTCTCCCCTTTACAACTGAAGTTTCCCTTGCAGGGGAGGGATGGCATCTTCTCAGTGCTCCCCAACCCTTGCTGACTAGTGGTGGGCAGAGCAGGTGAAAAAAGATGGGGCACTCACAAACCACAATGACCAGCACCCCAAAGTCTCATTTGCCCAAGTTTCCCCCTCTGTGCACTGGACATAGAGGAGTCCAATCAGCTCCCAGGAAAAACATGCAAAGAACTGAGTCAGCCTAATCAACTCTTAAATACTTAATTCCCATTTATTTAAAGTTCCGTCAGTCTGTGTACACTATTTATATTAAAAACACAGGAAGCTGGAGCTCCTAGCAAAAATATACATTTCAATTTTGGAGATTGTTCAGACACTGAGAAGAGCTGTATTCTCAGCACCTGGGCTGGGTGGGGGATGGGGGTGGTGGGGGCGGGGGAGGTCAGGCACAGCGTCTCTTCACAGTACTGGCCCAAAGTGGGCAGCCCTAACCCAAATCCCTGGTCAGCCAAGGGTGGGAGGGGAGAGGGGAGAACGTTTCTAGTGGAGTGGTCCTGGGCATGGAAGACCATAGCACTGGCAGACAGAAAGGCCCCTGGCAAAGGGGGACCAGACAGGACCCAGGAATCCCAGGCTCTAACTCCAGGTCTTCAGCCACCTTTCTCAGAAACCCTAGCCAGTCCCTCCCCACTGCAGCCAGTTTCCTCCCTGGGAAAGCAGCCTGGGGGGTGCTCTCTGCCCCCTTGCTCAGACACCACATTCCAAGCTGTGCTTCAGCCCCTCCTCTGGGGCACTGCAGGCCCCTGGGAAGGGGGAGAGGGGGCGGGGTCAGAGTGGGGCTGGGCCCAGTAAGGTCTGTCAGCAGAGGCTGTGCAGGGAGAGTTCCGGGTGGCCAGCTGGGCAGAATACGGGGGGACAGGGATGGGGGCAGATGGATGTCACAACAAACAGGATCAGTTTATCCCTGGCACCTCCCCCTGTGAACAGGTGTTGGGCTGACGCAGCAGGACAGGCCTGCTGACCAGGGATCTGGCCCAGTCCTGGGAACAGGCACAGCTCTGCCCCGCACCTGCAGGTTCCTCTGGGCAGGCATCTGCCTGAGG
>NW_017731681.1:147674-157706 GCF_001890085.2 Hipposideros armiger
CTGCCGCTGGCCCCTGGCTCAGGGGAGTCAGGACCACTGGGAACCCGAAAGAAGTCACGATGCCCAAGCCCTACTGGCCGCAGAGTCAGCCAGAGCTCTGGACTGTGAGGACATACCCAGGGCGCGAGTCCCAGAGGGGCCCGTCAGGAAGAGCTGCAAACTAGACTGGGGAGAAACAGGCTGAGGACAGCGTGGGGGCCCTGGGAGACCGCCTGACCCAGGTGGTGAAGAGGCGTAGGCTGCCGAACTGGAGAGCATCCAGGGAGGCCGGGCGGTTTTAGGGGAATAAGATAAGGGCACCCCCAGCTTCTTTGAGGGGAATAAGAGAACACAAATAACTGATCCACAAGACAGAGAACGGCCGCGGAGATGAGGGCTGGGATGGGCAGTCCTTTTGTTGTGGGGTGCATGTATACTGGGGACACTGAAGTGGTGGTAATTTGGGGGTGGGTTTTCCAAAGACAGAGTTTCTGTTTCTTCCTGGTTGACCACCTGGCTTAAGGGTTTATCCTCAAATCACTACCACATCCTACCTCAAGGTACTGATGGCAGGATGCCCCCCATTCTAGGGACCAGGTTCTGAAGGTCCCACCATTTCCCCCATGACCCAGTGGGAGACTGGGGTTCGGAGAGGCCCTCCCCCCACTGGGAATCCCTGCCTTGATGCCCCTCAGGCATGCCGGGTGGAACCTGCCTGGCCTCCCAAATATCTCCTTCCTTTACCCGCCCGGGAGGGGAAGGGGATGGAACCAGTGTTTATCAGGCCCCCACTAAACACCACGTATATTAGTGTCTTTATGCCTATTAGTATCATTTCGTAACTGCCATTTAAAGATGAGGAAACTGAGGCTCAGTGGGTTAAGGGATCTGCCCCAGGTCACCTGTCTTATCCGTGGTGGAGCTTGAATTTGAACCTAAACCTGACTTCCCTGCAAAGGTTGTGTTTGCATCAATTACACCTCTCTTTCAGCCCATGCATGCTGTGCGCTCGGGGCTCTACTGGATGCTTGACATCATTAATCTCGAGAACCTCCAAACAAGCCTTCTAGCAGGTCTTCTGATCCTCACTTTATAGGCGAGGAAACGAAGGCTCAGAAGGTTAAGAAACATGCTTGACAGTGGCTTTGATGGTTAATTTTATGTGTCAATTTAGCCAGGCCATGGTATCCACGGTAACCAGTTTTCATTCCACCACCAGTCTGGATGTTGCTGTGAAGGTACTTTTTAGGTATCACTAACGTTTAAATCATTACTCTCCCTAATGTGAGTAGGCCTCCCGAAGGAAGAAGGAAGTCTAGCTCCAAGCTGCATTTGGTCTTGAGCTGCAACATCAACTTCACTCACTCTCCAGCATGCTGGCCTGTCCTGCAGAGTTTCGACTTGCTAGCCCTCACAAATGCCTGAGCCAATTTCTTAACAAAAGCCTCCCTCCCTCCCTCCTATACATACATCCTATTGGTTCTGTTTCTCTAGAGCAGCAGTTCTCAACCTGTGGGGCGCGACCCCTTTGGGGGTTGAATGACCCTTTCACAGGGGTCGCTGGGTACTTGTATGTGGGCGTATCTGCATGTGGGCCTGGAGACAGATAGAGGAGACGTGTCTTGGTTCCTAAGACCATCAAAAATATGTGTTTTCCGATGGTCTTAGGCGACCCCTGTGAAAGGTTGAGAACTGCTGCTCTAGAGAATCCTGAGTAATGTAACGGCAGAGTGAGATTTATAACATGGAACTATTAAACGCATGGGCTGAGCTCTTACTACACTCTACAACTCCCATAGGTATAAACATGTGTTCTTTACTACTGATCAATAATTTATGATTATGATAAACAACGAGACATGTCACTGCCGAGAATGACACTAGGTCACTAGTCAAATGTTTGGACTCAGTATAAACACCAGGCCCATCACCCAAGAGAGTCGAGTATCAGTTGCACATCTTTGATTACAAGCTCAGCAAACACACTACGGACCTTATTCAGGTCGTTCGTGTGGTTGCGAGTACTCCTGCATATCTAGTCTTCATCGCTAGAGCTATGCTGTTAGCATAGCTGGGAGGGTGGCCAGCAGAGGCCAGCCCTGTTTACTTTACTGGCAGAGCCCCACAGGCAAACAGCTTCTGAAGTCAGGGCCAGTTCTGCAGGACTCAGGCTGGGATCCCAAGCAGCCTCCTTCCTCCTGTTGTCCTGTCTGCTTGGGCTGTGGGCTCTGCAGGGCAGGCACCCAGACTTGTCCCCCGCTGAACAGCTGCCTGGACACCCACCAAGCATTTGCTGAGTGAGAGGGGGTGCCAAGNGTGGAACCTGCGAATAAAGTGAATTCAGTGCCCGGTGTGTGCTGGAGTGGCAGCTCCAGGGAGCGTGTGGGGGCTGGTGGCATGTGCTTCAGTGAGCTCGATGAGCCAGCGCCAGCATCTCCTGGCTGGAGAAAGGACCGTCCTGTGCATGAGGCAAGGCCCTGGTCCTGGGAGAGGTGAGAGCTGTGGTGCTGAGAAAACATGGGCAGGGCTCGGGGGCTGCTGCAGACCTGTCGGGGGAGAGTGTGGGGTGCCGATGGAGCGTGACCCCGAGGCCTGGGGTCAGAATTAACTGCACTGCTTGCTGCTTTCCCCATAACCTTGGCCTCCCTTGAGGCTTGCTTCTCTTCAATGGGAGTGTGGGGGCCCCCACCTGCAGGGAACCCCACCTCCTTCCAGGCTGTGGGGAGGACCCCCCAGTGGCCAGCACAGGGGGCCATCAGCGACACTGGCCTGGAAGATCGGTAAAAAGAACAAAAAGGATGTTGGGTGTCAGTGAGGCTGGGGTATGCTGCTGGAGTGGGGTCAGCTGGGTCAGGGGGTCCCAGCCTCAGCGTCAGGAGGGTGGTGACAGTCTCAGGGAGGCATCCTGGCCCTCAGGGCAGGGACCCAGTGACTAGGGACCACTGTTGCAGTTAGTCAGCCAAGGCCACGCTCGGCTTCCCCAGGAAGCTGGGCCCAGAAAGCTTAGTGTTTCTTTGGATGGCTCAAGTCCCTTGCTGTGAAGACAGGAGCAGAATGAGGTCCCTAGCCCTGCAGGGGACTTGGTGCAGAGGGCAGGCCCCACTCCCTTCTGCTCTGGAGGACGGGGGCAAAAGCAGAGGTCCTGTTCTATGCTGGTGGTGAAATAATACAAACTGTTTCACAGAAAGAGGAGGGGGACAGACATGGAGATGGGGAGAGGAAGACAGGGCAAGGGAGGGAGGAAGAGGGAAACCTACAGAAAGGAAGAGAAAGAATAAAGAAATGAGGGAAGAGGAACTGAAAAAGAGGGGACGAAGGAAGGGAGCGGGAGGGAGGTAACACTGGGGTGAGAGGCCGTGTGTCCGCACGCAAATGTGTGAGATCCCACTGCTCTGGGGCCAGGCCGAGTTCTCGGGGTGGCACCTGTGCCAGTGCTGTCTGCACCCCCTGGTTCTCAGCCCCAAGGCTTTCTGGGAGGCCGTGGGCGGGCCCTTCAGTACATGTCCTTGTAGATCTCTTGGAGCAGCGGGTGCAGCGAGGTCTCCGTCTCCGTCTTCTTGATGCGCTGCATCATCTGGGCGTGCTCGGTGACCAGCTGCCGCAGGTCAGCCATCTTCTGCAGCAGCTTGGGGAAGAGGTACTGGGCGTCAGGGTGGTTGGCCTGCAGGTGGAACTCAAGGGCACGCAGGATGGTGTCCTGGATGGCCTCCACCTGTGACACGTTCATGAGGCCGGGCCGGTCTGTGGGGACACAGGGCAGAGGTGTGGGAGGCAGCAGACATGCACTGGTCTCAGAAGGGCAGAGGAGCTCCCCCGCCCTTACCCCCACCCTGCACAGGTGACTGGGCCCAGGAGACAGCAGGCGTCCTTGCTGTGACAGACCCAAGCCCCATCCTGACAGTGACTGTCCCACTGAGCGTCCTTGCTGCTCCCGCCTTTTTTATTTCCTGACTATGCAGTATAGCATGATGGTTAAGAGACTGACTCGCTTGCATTCTAACCTCAGCTCTACCACAGCCTAGCGATAAGGCCACGGGCAGGTCACTCAGCCTCTCTGGGCTCGTTTCCTTAGCAGCAAACTGGGAATCACAAAAGTGCCTGTCGCACACGGTTCCTATAAGGATCCAATGAGTTATAATCTAGGAAAACGAATTGGAACCGTGATTGGCATGACGTAAGCTCTGTGCCACTGTTAGCATGATCATTACAATTGTTGTGTTGGACTTGAAAAATACAGGTAAAATACAGAAAATTTCTCCACCACCACCGCCAGAAATAGCCCCATCAACATGTTCGTATATGTCCTTTCCATCTTTCTTCCATCTTATCTCCACCTACGTAAGACCTATGTACAGTTGGTACTGTGAACGTCCCGTCTTCCCCACGCGGTCGAGTGCAGGCGTGGAGCTCTGCAGGGAGGTCGCCCTCAGCAGGGCTGGCTGTGTGGGGCTGGCTGCCTGCCCATCCTCACTTACCTCCGCATAGAATGATGGCCGCGATGAAGAGGGCCAGGTCACTGTCGTCAAGTTCCAGGGCATTGAACTTTACAGCAAACTCAAACTTGGGCTCGATGATGTCACTGAAGGGCTTGCGGAGGCTGCGCAGGAACTCACGGGTGACAAAGCCAGTGCCATTGGCCACCAGCAGCCCGTCCTTGTTGACGATGGAGGCCAGCATGGCGAAGATGGCCTCGTGCACGCCATACTTGAGAAGGGTCACCTGGTCGTTGAGGAAGAGGTTGCCGAAGCTGGGGATGCTCTTGGCAAACTCAGTGAGCTCACGCACGGTCTCTACCGTGGTGCACTGGCAGCGGTAGAAGACGTGCACGCTGATCTCCTTGTAGGGGGGCAGGCCGTTCACCAGCTGCTTCCAAACCAGGCCCTTCTCTGCCTGCCACAATGTCTCGATGTCGTGGATCACAAAGGGCTGAAAACCAGGCCCCGTTAGAGGCCAGGCCTCAGGGACCCCCGCCCATGTGCTCCCCATACCCCCTGCCTGTACCACGACGTTAGGGAGGGAGGCCTGGTACTCCCAGGAGTCAGGCAAGAGGCAGCGAGGCCCAGAGCCAGAGATGCTGCCAGGCTGAGCAGTGACACTCACCGCCGTGTGGCTGGTCTTGCCGGTGAGGATGCCACGGGCCTTCTTTTTGGTCATGTTGAAGTTTTTCAGGTAGGCATTGTAGATGTGCTTGGAGAAGGCCTTCAAGTCAGCCACCTGTGGGTTGTGCTGACTCCCCTCACTCGCCGTCAGCCCTGCTACCAGCTTCCTCTTCTCGGCCTCTGGCATCCGGCCAAAGCGGATGGCTGCATGGGATGAGGGGAGAGTCATCAAGGAGTCCATGCCGGGGCCTGCACCTCTAACCTCCTTGTCCCTCTAGAGGCACAAGGACCAAAGACGGAGACACACATTTGGAGCCCAGGGCCCCCAGCTCTAGAGGCAGCAAGTTGGAACGTTGGGGAACCCTCCCAAATGTACAGCCCAGGGGGGCAGGGGTTGTCCGGTTCACAGTGCATGGCACACAAAGGCCCTCACTTGGAGTGACTGAGCCACTCTGGCCTGGAGGCGGTGCAGTGCGGCGGGTAGGACGACAGCCTCTGGTGTCTAGGGCCTGTGCCCGGGTCCCAGCTAGGCAGCTGGCTAGCCATGTGGCTTCAGGCAGGCTACTTCACCTTCTTGTTTCATCAGAAACATGGGGCTGACACTTCAATCACACTGCACTGTCAGAACAATTAACTAAGAGTATTTACACAGTAAGCACTCAAAAAATGTCGTCATTAGTGATGGAACAGGATACAAATCTGGCTCCTCTCAGAGAAAAATCGAGAATCCAGTCAGTCCTGAGATCTGGGAAATCCTCTCACCTCAGCCAAGTAATGGGGCCTGGGCAGATACAGACTGAGGGGTGGGACCGAACCCCGGGCCTGCCAGACCCATCACCTAAAAAGAGCTGCAGATGGAGGGCTCAGGCCCTGCCGCCCTCTAAGATGCGAGGCTGTTAGGGCATCCATGGCTGAAGACACTTAAACAAGAGGTTCTCCGTGTCCTTCGGGGATCTGACCCAGAGGGGTAAAGGGGGTCAGGTGGGCTGTGCAAAATCTTACTCTATGGGGTCTGAAGACAAGACTGTGCAGAAGGCCTGGAGCACAGGGCGTGGCTGGCCTCCAGGACTCCTGTGTGGCTCCTGGCAGCTGACACATGTGGTCATATACTAGCTCCCACCCACCCTCAATAACCAACAAGGACTGAGGAGCTCCCAGGCCTTGGCAGCGGCTTTTCAGGCTGTGTTAGGTCATCTAAGACAGGCTTGAGGTTCCTGGAGTGGTGTTTCCAACACCACTAGAGCTGGGGTCAATTCCCACTTTCCTTCTGGGCCAGAGAGGGTGACCCTCGGTACAGAGAAGTAGTGACTGCCCCCGGCCTGGGACCCAGGGTGGGTACTGGGCAGTCTGGGGAAGGCAGATCTTAGGTCAGCCTTGTGCGGGCTCCATGACTCAGGGTCCAGGCCAGCGAGGTCAACAGCCAACACTCAGCAGTGCTTACTGTGTGCCAGGCACTGCTCCAAGGGCACCCCCTCTCTGGGCTCCCTGAAACCTGGTTCCCAGCTGTGTGGAGCCAGCAGCCCTGTGCTTTGCCCAGGCCGGCTCTCACCATTATGTGACATGCCCAGCGCCAGGCATTTCTGGAAGCGGCAGTACTGGCACTTGTTGCGGTTCTTCTTCTGAATCTTGCAGCTCCGCTCACACTTCTCATATTCCAGCTTCATGCGGATTGTCCGACGGAAGAAGCCCTGAGGGGTGGTGCACAGGTGAGGAAGAGCCACAAGGGAGAGAGGCTGAGAGTCCTGCTGCCCACTGGGCTGTACCAGGGGGCCCAGTTATGCAGGAAGATGGAAGACTTCCGGAAAGCTGAAGTTACGGGGGAAATTTTTTTGAAAGGGAGAAGGAAGGTAAACAACTCTAAAACTTTTGAAATGATTAACATAATATATTTATCTTAAATGCTTCTTTGTTAGTTTGATAACATAAAATTGTATCGTGGCTAACTTGATTTATTCATAAATATATCTGGTTCTGCAGATATATATATATATTTCCTAGGTAGTAGTTTAATAAAATATGTGAAAATTTGATGGGTGTGCAGTTAGGAGAGAGAACCCAAAAGCACCATTGGAATAAGAAATGTAATTTTCCTTGTTTGCTCAGAGCCCCCTTCAGGCTTTGAGGCGCAGGAACCCCTGACCTCAGGAAGATGGCTCAGCCCAAGACCCCATCCAGTCCAGCCTGTCTTCTCCAGCCAGGTCCCCAGGGGGCGCAAGCAGCCCAGGGAGCCCAGGTGAGTGGCTGGGTCAACGCTGCTGGTGCCCAGCAGGGCAGGCCTGACATGGGAACCCCTCCTCTCTAGCAGGACCCAAAGCTGAGGCCTGGAATGGGCCCAAGGGCCTGGCTACCGCCCAGGGAACCCTGCAGTGGACATTGTCAGGGCCACACCGCTTGGCAGGGAAAGCCTTTCTGGCAGGGTCACTCACCACGTGACCACAGCCCTGACGGCCAGCCACCCCCACTGCCCATACCTTGCACCCCTCGCAAGCATGAACACCGTAGTGGAAGCCGGATGCCTTGTCCCCGCACACGCGACACTCCATGTTGAGGCTGCCACACGAGGCCCCATCACAGCCCATCTGCAGCTGGTCCAGCAGTGAGGGTGGTGAGGCGCTCCGGGCGAGGTCTGCAGACACACAACACAGGGGGGGCTTCACACTCCGCTGGGCTGGGTGCCAGGGGAGGTGGCGGGAAGAGCCCACATGTCTCACTCGAACAGCCCTTGCCTCAGCCACTTCAGACCTGTGTGGCCACGGGAGCCAACCTTTGTGATGCTCAGTTTCTTCACCTAGAACATGGGGTTAATGACAGCTTCTCTGGGAGCGTGGTGAAGTGTCCAAAGCATTTCCCCCAGACCTGACACACAGCAAGTGTTCTGGAAATGGCAGCTATTACTACCTGGGGTGAATCAGGGCCTTCCTGGGCTGAACTCTCCACTGGGGAGGAGGGGGTATAGGGGATGGTTTGTTTTGGGAGGAGGAAAGCAAGGGAAAGGAAGCAGGCAGAATCTCTTCAGGCTGGCCTTAGGAAGTGGCCCACGTGGGACGTATGAAATGTGTTTTATGAAAACTGCAGAAGTGCAGGCCTCTGCAGAACACCCCCTGCACCCGAGAAATTCGATGCTTGCCTGGACTCCGGAGGTCCTGTAAAAGGTCTCTGAAGAAGCTCAAACTAATTCCCATGAGACTCCTTGCTCTAGTTGAAAGGTATCGGTTACATTGACTGGGCAGCACAGTGGATTTCCACAAGTGTTTTTCTATTAAACGTAGATGTCTGAACCAGGTGTTGAGTGTCAGCAAGGGGAGCAGTTACCATGGCAACAACTTCAGGGGACACATACTGTCAGATATAAGAACTGCCAGGAGTCGCTTCTCAGTCTCTCCCTTGGACACTGAGAAACGAGCCCTTCCCTAGGAAAGGGACCCACACTGAGCCCGTCTCTTGACCCCTGTCCAGTGCTGCATGACCCACGTGTTGCCTGTCCTGCATCTGCCGGCTGGCCTGCCAATCGGCTCTTCTTTGATGACTGAGCAACCTCCTCGGGGGCCAGGGGCCAATACCCAAACCAGAGCATCAGCGGCTTAGAGCGGGACGGCGCCTAAGGGAGACACAAGCCATGGCAGTAAATCCAGGCTTAACATTTTCCACTCCGCAAAAGATCCGGTTTTCCCCACCACGGAGGAACCTCCCAAAGTTCCTCACTTCGCTCACTCCTTCCTCCCACTCCCCCATTTCCCCTTGGGTCCTAGGAGTGACCTCCATCCAGCCCCCATCCTGCAAACAGGAAGGGGAGCACAAGCACCAGACCACAGCAGGGGACCCAGGGGCCTGCTCCCCTCCCAGGCTGGTAAGGGCAGAGGGTACATAAGTCCCTGGTTCATAAAACGGCCCATCCTGCCCCAGAGCCTTGGCTCCCAGCCTTCAGTCATTCTCAGGGGTGTACCTGCCCCCTCAGCCCAGACAGGGAGAGTGGGCTCCCTCATCTCCTGGGCAAGGTGCTGGGGGAGACTGCAGCCTGGCAGGACGTGGCTGCTTCGGTCTTCTCAGAGCCTCTGTCACCACCTGACAGTGTGTGTTTACTCAGTGCTGGGGGCTCCCCACTACAATGTCAGGGCCACAGGGCAGGCCCTCAGGGACTGCGGGATAAGCGTCCTCAAGCTGCTCGGGCGTGACTGGCTGGAGGGCTGGGGAGCACCCACTGGTCCTGGAGGCATTATACAGAACACGGGCAGTGGAACTCGCATCCCCGCTGCTGGGCGATGAGGTAATATATAAAACCCTCTGGAGAGACCCGCTGCCCGGGGGGGTTTCCAGCACTTTCTCCTTGTATCTGTGGTCTGTGTACACTTGGTGGCACTTTCTGTGAGCAGTGCCGTTTCTGAGGCACACGTCTGACTCTTCTGCAGGACTCGGAGCACCTCAAATCACGTTTCCTTTGGGTCTGCAAGTCCCCTCCACTGCGGAGTCCCGTCCACAGGGGCCAGTCACCTCAGGGTGCCCACCTCCTGGCGGTGCTTTCTCATTCTCCCTCATGGCCCTGGAGGCTCGGAGGGGTCTTGTCATTTGTTGCTGTTGGTGCTGCCCGTGGCAATGCTACCCTCTCTTCATTCAACAGACATTTGATGAGCACCTGCCCTTGACTAGCTGAGGTAAGAAAAGGTAAGAGAACAACTTAATGCAGTGGGTTGGCAGCGCCGGCCAAGGGGCAGGCAGAGCGGTGCAGGAGCAAAGGCGCCATCAGCGGGTGTGAGGGGGTCAGGGACGGTGACTGCTCCCCTCTCTGGGCTCAGAGCTGAGCCCTGGATGACCTCCAGCCAGCCTCCAGGCACTCAGAAACAGGCATGGGGTAAGAAACGCAGCTCAGAAGCCATGCAGTCCACGTTCAAATCGGTGTCCTGGGCTCAACACCCAGCTCTGCCCTCTGCGCCTTCGTTTCCTCCCCTGTAAAAGGGAG
>NW_017731681.1:160515-164651 GCF_001890085.2 Hipposideros armiger
AGTGACGCCACAAAACCGGTGGCCCTCTCTTTCCTTTCACTCTCTCTTGGTGTCCACAGTGACATTCCTTGCTCATTCTTAGTCCCGTGTCTTCCGTCTGCTTCCTAACCCTCCGCACCTGTCTCAAGGTCAGAACAGTATGTGTTATTAGCACTGAGTGACTGATCACTCCTGGTTAGCCATTCCTCTCTTCTAAAACAGGCTGGGTCTCCAAAGCCTTCCCAGTCACCAGCCAACCAACAGGGAGAGAGACACCCTGGGGCACGAAGGATACCTTCCCTTGGGCCCTGAAATCTCACCAGGCCTGCTTTGGTCATTCTTGGGTGTCTGGGTGGGATGAGATGGCCTTCCCCTCACCCTACCCCACCACGTGCCCTGCTGAGGAAGAAGTCTGCAAAATCCCAGGACTTGCTTTGCAGGTTCAAAGCCGTGTGGCTCAAGGATTCGGGCCTGTCTCAGGTGCAGGTCCAGGCAGGAGCCCGTCCTGCGTCAACAGCCCCCGCCCTGCCTTAACTCTGACACCATCCACCTCCTCCCCACGCAGAAGCAAGGGTCCAGAGCCCTTATCTGTGGGGCGGGCCTGCCCCTCTGCCCTGAACCACCTCTTGTGGCCAGGATCTCCTTCAGCTGAGACCAGCAGCAAGATCAGGATGTGCCCTCCTGGCAGTACATCCTCTCATGACCCTGAGTTCCCCCCGAGGGAAAGGAGCAAGAGTCAGGGGATGTGATGGCACTCAGGTGGCGGAGGAGAGAAGCTGGGGGCTGGGGCAGGGGAAGGGAGGCAGCAGCAGCAGGGAGAGAGAGGCAGGGGCCGAGAGAAGGGGATTCTGGGCGTCCTTGAAGGTGGACAGAAGTCATGCTGATGCTGATGAAGATGGTGACAGAATAGTACAGGGTGCCACAGAAAAACGTCTACACGGCTGCTAATAGTGGATAAATAAAGGAGAACCAAAAAGTGAAACGAGAAGGTAAAAAACCGCCTGGCTGCACAAAAGGAATATTAATTCCAGTCATTCATACCAACTGCTTAGCATTTATGCCCAATTACAGTGCAGCTCGATGGTGTGTGTAATTAGCACCAGATCGATCGAGTTGTGTGTTTTGACTGATCCTAACAATCACCGGTACAGTTGATCTTTCTAGTGTGTTGTTAATGCAGATTGGTCCTAGCTCCCTTGTGGCAGTGGTGGAATAATGATGACATGCATGACAAATGCTAACTCAGGTACTTCTCACAAAAGCCCATGTCTACGTCCCCTACAATCCCCATCTGTTTTACAGAAAGAAGTGGTGCAACTTGCCCAGGTCTCTACAGCTGACAAGCAATAGGGCAGGGGTGTGAACCTTGGCTGTCTGGCTCCAGTCCTTAGTCACTCTGCACTTCCGTGATGCTGTGTGCAGAGGGCCAGGCTCCCATCGCCTGTCCGTGTCCCCTCTGCCCCCTGCCCCTGCCCGCCCCGCCTCACCTGTATAGCTGCTGGAAGGAAGCGGGTGCTCTGGTCCTCCATTGAGCTCTGGGGCTCCTTGTGTCTCTGCCACTTCCTCTTTCTCCTCCTCTTCCCGGACCTCAGGGGCTTCCTCCGGGGGCTGCTCCATGGCTGATTTCCCCTCGGCGCCACGCCTGCAGGCCCGGTCATAGCTCTGGCATCATCTGGGTCTGAACGCAGATGGACCTCTACAGGGCAGTTCCCGTCAGCCTGGGCAAAGGGTAAGACAGGAAGAGGTCAGGGGAGGCAGTGAAGAGAATAAGCCCATGACTGAGGGCCACCATCTGAGGGGGACGTATGGGGATCCCCTGCTCCTGTTCCTGCAGGGGGGATGAGGCGTTCCTGCAGTGCTATCTCACGGTCCCCACTCCTTGCATCACAAGTCACTTCCCTTCCTGCACTTTGCCCACTTGGCTCCTGTGGCAGATCTGTGGGGTTCAGCGCAGTCTCCGTTAACCAGAGAGGGTGACACACCACTGTGCCACCTTTCCCTACCTCTGCTGCATCCTGCTTTTTGATATCCTGAGTCTAGAGGAGACACATGAGAATGACTTGAGGGGCTTTTTTTGTTTTTTTAAAGATTTTATTGGGGAATTGGGGGAGGGGAANCTCGGGGCTCTACTGGATGCTTGACATCATTAATCTCGAGAACCTCCAAACAAGCCTTCTAGCAGGTCTTCTGATCCTCACTTTATAGGCGAGGAAACGAAGGCTCAGAAGGTTAAGAAACATGCTTGACAGTGGCTTTGATGGTTAATTTTATGTGTCAATTTAGCCAGGCCATGGTATCCACGGTAACCAGTTTTCATTCCACCACCAGTCTGGATGTTGCTGTGAAGGTACTTTTTAGGTATCACTAACGTTTAAATCATTACTCTCCCTAATGTGAGTAGGCCTCCCGAAGGAAGAAGGAAGTCTAGCTCCAAGCTGCATTTGGTCTTGAGCTGCAACATCAACTTCACTCACTCTCCAGCATGCTGGCCTGTCCTGCAGAGTTTCGACTTGCTAGCCCTCACAAATGCCTGAGCCAATTTCTTAACAAAAGCCTCCCTCCCTCCCTCCTATACATACATCCTATTGGTTCTGTTTCTCTAGAGCAGCAGTTCTCAACCTGTGGGGCGCGACCCCTTTGGGGGTTGAATGACCCTTTCACAGGGGTCGCTGGGTACTTGTATGTGGGCGTATCTGCATGTGGGCCTGGAGACAGATAGAGGAGACGTGTCTCGGTTCCTAAGACCATCAAAAATATGTGTTTTCCGATGGTCTTAGGCGACCCCTGTGAAAGGTTGAGAACTGCTGCTCTAGAGAATCCTGAGTAATGTAACGGCAGAGTGAGATTTATAACATGGAACTATTAAACGCATGGGCTGAGCTCTTACTACACTCTACAACTCCCATAGGTATAAACATGTGTTCTTTACTACTGATCAATAATTTATGATTATGATAAACAACGAGACATGTCACTGCCGAGAATGACACTAGGTCACTAGTCAAATGTTTGGACTCAGTATAAACACCAGGCCCATCACCCAAGAGAGTCGAGTATCAGTTGCACATCTTTGATTACAAGCTCAGCAAACACACTACGGACCTTATTCAGGTCGTTCGTGTGGTTGCGAGTACTCCTGCATATCTAGTCTTCATCGCTAGAGCTATGCTGTTAGCATAGCTGGGAGGGTGGCCAGCAGAGGCCAGCCCTGTTTACTTTACTGGCAGAGCCCCACAGGCAAACAGCTTCTGAAGTCAGGGCCAGTTCTGCAGGACTCAGGCTGGGATCCCAAGCAGCCTCCTTCCTCCTGTTGTCCTGTCTGCTTGGGCTGTGGGCTCTGCAGGGCAGGCACCCAGACTTGTCCCCCGCTGAACAGCTGCCTGGACACCCACCAAGCATTTGCTGAGTGAGAGGGGGTGCCAAGACCAGGAGGAAGGACACTCCATCGTCCTCAGCCCCACACTGTGACCACTGACCTCTTTCTCAGTGTGACTAGATGTTCATCACGAAAGCAGGAGGGAAAGAGGACAGGAGTCGGGTGTGAGCGCCAGTTCCAGCTGCCCCTGCTCCTCCCCAACTGGGAGGCCTTGGGCATGTGTGTTTCCTTGTTGCCGAGTGCTACTGGCGGGGGCTGTCCTGCCTGCCTCTCTGCGGGGAGAAGGAGGGCTGGGCAGGTGTTGAGCTCGGTACAGAGATGACTGGTCAGGAGGCTCAGGAGGGTCAGAAGGGAACAAACTGCAGCCTTCCTGCTGTTTCAGGCCCATCCTCATGGATCCCTGAGGGGACTCTGGAGGTCAAAGTCACAGACTCATGGGGTGGGGCAGGGAACCAGCAGGTGCTGCTATCTGTGGTGTGTCAGCACCATTTACGCCTTAACTGGCTGGCCCTTGAGGTGGACAGAATACAGCCTTTAAAGATGAAGAGGGTGTGGCACCAGCAAGGCCACAGCTCACAGTGGCTGGCCTGGGACTCCTGCCCTGGTTCGTGTGATCCCCAACACAGACAGGATGACGCTCTGTCTCCAGTGCCCCCCCCCACCTGTGGCCTTTTATTTTTTTAACCTTTTAAGGAAAAGCAATGTAATTGCTTTTTAAAGTATCAGCCTTGTTGGGAAAAATACGTTATGGGCGTGTAGCACCTTATGACAGATCCTGGCG
>NW_017731681.1:168563-198760 GCF_001890085.2 Hipposideros armiger
AGAGCTCATGCTCTTAAGCTAACTCTTAACCAACTGAGCCACTCGGCCGGCCCCTTGAGGGGCTTTTTCAAACTCTCCAGTAATCAGGGAGATCTGACATGCATCACATCTCCTAACCCCACCCTGTCCCACCAGCACTCAGGCCCAAGAATCACTTCTCTCCTAAGCCACCTTTCTTGAAGGGAGTGGGTCATGGCCTTCCTGTGTTTGGGTGGATAAAAGACACAAGCCCCTGCTATGCTAGGCTCACAGTTGACAGAAGATCTGCAACTAGACCCTCAGTGGCAGAGCCATCAGGCAAGGGGAGACACACTCTGTCCTGTAAGCTTCCCAAAGGTGTGTTACTAGGTGGTGACTCCACGTCTACATTACCCAGGAGGAGACAGATGCAACCCTCAGCAACTGAGATACTGCCCACAAACACCACAGTCAGAGGCGGTAAGGTCACGAGGTGCTGTGGGGCAGTCTTCCTGGCAGGGCACAGTAGGGAGGTGGCACGGAACTCCTCTCGGGGATATGGCATGAGAAGAGACTCAGAGACAGCACAGTGGGGAAAGGTAAGGAATCCACTGGCTGGGGAGTGGGGTGCCGAAGGAGAGGGGGTCTGGAGGGATGGCCAGGAAGGTGGGTCGTATCCAGGCATGTTTGATTCAGCTGCCCTGGCACTGGGTGTGACTGAACTCTGTCCCGTGCCAGTGCAGGTCTGGAAGGATTAGGAGCAGAAAATACCTGCTTTAAGGAGATTCAAGCCTCTGTGGGACCCCTGACCTTGGATGTCCCACAGCAGAAGCCGCCATCTTCCCCCCAACCTGCTTTTCCTCTGTAATCCCTACCTTACTGACCCACACGCCCATCCCACTAATCAGAGCCAGAAGGCAGGAGTCACCTGAGACTTCCCTCTCTCTCACCCTGCTACAGGCTTGCAAACTTGGCTATACGGGAATCACAGGGGAGTTTTTAAAAATACAGATGTCTGGGCCTATCCCCAGGTTCTCATTGGACTGACATAGGGAGCAGTTTGGACATCAGGATTTTTATTTTTAATTCCACTGGTGGTTGCAATCATTCCTTTCCATCAGGCCCTCATCTTCCCCTGTTTGGACAGACACAATAACCTCAGTTGATCTCCTGAAGGCAGTCTGGGATTCAGCCCTTAGAGTCTAAGAGCTGGGGAGCTGGGGATCTACAGTTTTGGGGGCATCCTTGTTGTGTGACAGCCACAGGAAGGCATTCAGTTCACTAAAGGAGAGGGCAACGTATCAAGAAATGACAGAGGAAGAGGCACCAGAGCAGACCACGGGGCAGGGGCCAGAGGCAGAAGAGACTCGGCACAGGCTGGCGTCTCAGAGCCCAGGGAAAGGGCTGTGTTTCAGGGGGAAGAGATCATCCCGCTCAAATGCTGCTGAGTTTTAAGGGTGATAAACTGATACCACTGGATTCAGTGACTGTGAGGTCATCAATGACCTTGCGAAACAAATTTCAGCCAAGTGATTGGGATGGAAACCTGGGCTCTAAAGAATTAGTGGTAGCAAAGAAGCTGGGACAGTGAGTGGAGACGAATTTTTTGGTGAATATGTCAGGGGAAGAAACGTGTAAGAGGACACTAGATTGAGAAAGTAGCAAAGCCAAGAAGCGGTTTTTTTGGAACAGAGGAAACTCAAATAGGCTGTGGATAGAGGAGAGATGTGCAGAGAAAGGCCTCTGTGGGGAGACTCAAGGGGGAAACCAGGGCAGTATGATTGATGGGAGGGGGATAATTCAAGGGGCAGGAGGAGGAAAATGCAAAGTATCACAGTAGTGTGTGTGTGTGTGTGTGTGTGTGTGTGTGTGTGTGTGTATGTTTAAAGTGCATATGCAATGGCCTCACTCTTCATAGTTAATTAAGTAGGAGGGAAGGCTGTCTACTAAGAGTGAAAGATGAAACTTGAAAAAAGCAAAGAAACTGGGTGGAGGCACTTTGGCAGACGTGATAGGGAATTAGCTGGAAAGGCATAAAAAGAATTATAGGAAAGCTACAATAATTAAAACAGTGTGGTACTGGCACACGAATAGACAATGAAAGAGAATACAAAAAGTCCACAAAGAGATGCAAACACATATGGAACTTTAATATGTTATAAAGACAGCACTTCAAGTCAAAGGAAAACGGTAGGTCCTTCAATAAATGGGACAAGTGCATAGCCATCTGGAGAAATTAAGCCAGATCCCTATCTTATACCTTACACCAAGACAAGGCCCCTCAAATCAAAGATTTTAAAGTTAAAACAAAAATACAAGAACGAGGAACGGCTGGTTAGCTCAGTTGGTTAGAGCATATTGCTCACAACACCAAGGTTGCCGGTTCAATTCCCACATGGGACAGTGAGTTGCGCCCTCCACTAGATTGAAACTACTACTTGATTTGGAGCTGATGAGTCCTGGAAAATAACACTGTTCTCCAAATAAAAAAAAATACATGAACTATTCAAATAATCTTAAGGTAAGGGAAGAACTAAAAATAACACTAAACCCATAAAACTTTATGGGTTAAAAGATTAGGGATAAAGATCAATAAATTTGATTATAAGAAATATAAACTTGGGCCAGCCGAGTGGTGCGTTGGTTAAGAGTTGGCTTGGGATGCCAGCTCTGAGCAGCAGGGCCCGGGTTCGGATCCCACATGAGGGCCAGTGACACTGCGCCCTCTACAGCTAAGATAGTGAACAACAGTTCGACCTGGAGCTGGGCTGCTGTGAGTTGCTGGCGACGGCATAGGTTGCAGTGGGGCTGGCCAGCAGCTGGCGTGAGCTTTCATGAGCTACCGTGAGCTGCTGTGAGCGGCTGTCGAATGGCCGGCGATTGGCTGCCTCACCCGGGAAGAGCGCAATGATAATACCAATATGGGCCAGTGAAGTGACGTCCTCCACAACTAGACTGAAGAACAAAAGGACAGCAACTTGTCTGTTCCCCTCCCCCAATTCCCCAAAATCTTAAAAAAAAAAAAAATATGGACTTTCCACATGTTAAAAATCAGAAAATAAAATACAGATAATTGGGGAAAATATTTGCAACTTTCATCAGACAAAGGGCTAATTTCCCTAAAATAGTTCCTACAAATTAGTAAGTAAAAGACCAGCAATCCAATAGTAAAATGGGTCAAGGATATGAAAAATGTATGCAAGAAAGGTACACATTTGGCTCTTAAACATATGCAAAGATGCTCAACATCATTCATAAAAAGAGAAATGCAAATTAAAACACCTGAAGTACCCTTTTTCCTATCAGATTAAAACAAACGCTAACACGTTGCTAATTGTGTGAGGTTACAGTCTCACACATCCCTGGCGGAAATGCCAGGTGGCACAACCTCTAAACAGGCTAATTTGGCTACATCTATCTAAATGGCAGGTGCAGTCCCTCTGACCCAAAAATACCACTTCTAAGTTGTAGCCTAAGCTGTACTTCCACTAAGCAAAATGACTTTTTTTTGAAATTAACAATTTCAAAGGTGACCACTAACACTCCATGAACAGAATGTATAACTTCCAAGTTATTTACAGCAGAATGGGAACACTCAGAAGTCATGTAGAACTCTAGCTTTCTGACTGAAAAAAGCCTCAGAGAGGAGGCCACAGAGACACGAACAACTAAATGCAATGCAGGATGGTGGACGGGATCCTGGAACAGAAAGAAAACAGTAGTGGAAAAACTGGTGAATTCCAAATACATTCTTCCTAGTTGAGTTACTAATGGTATCGTAACAGCGTTCATGCTTTGGCTTTCGTAAGTGTATGATGTTTACATAAGATGTTAACATTAGGGGAAGCTGAGTGACGTCAGAGGGAGCCTGGTCACCATGGTGTTGAAGAGCAGCTGAACCAGCCCTGGAATGCCTGTCTGCCTGCAGACTACTTGTTAGGGGAAAAGAATTAAACACCTGTTTACAAGGCACTGTTTGACAGATGTCAGCTACATGCAGCTGAACACAGTCCACACTGAAATGGCAGGCTATAAGGACACTTGGCTAAAGAGCAGAGTGAGACAGCTGGTAGAGGGGTTGGTGACAGCACTGGAAAGGGACCTTGACGATCACCAAGAGCGGTCTGTGTTATTGTTTGGTACATATTACACTCTCTAAAAAAATTAGCTACTATCCAAATAACAAGGGCCAGAGACACTGATTCTTCATGCTCCATGGGGCTGAAACGTTCGGAGGTGGAAGAGGCAGGGGTGGTGAGGGGAGGGAGACCCTCCGCCAGGCCTGTGGCTGGAGGGCTGCAGGAGGTTTCTGAGGAGCAGCGTCAAGAAGGTGAGCAGCATGGTGACAAAAAGGGTCAGACAATGTCACTTCTAAGAGCCATGAGCACAGTGGTAGCACAGGCCACAGGGCTAAGTGGGATGAGGCTGATTAGAACAAACTGGTTTTGGACCCATGTAGCCTGGGTGTCAATGGCACAGGGAAAAATGCACATTCAGGCTGTGGTGATGAGAGCCAGGGAGGCGGGGACATGAGGATTTGGGGGTTCCCCCTCAGGTGGAAACAGAGGAGACACAGTTACAACACTGCCTTGTGTACATACTTGACAAGGTATTTTCTCACATGTTCCCTCATAATCTGCAGAGATGCGACCGAGTTCATCATCAGGACCGATTCCTAGGGGGATGGGGGTGCGGGGGAGACAAACTGAGCTCCCACCTGGCATCAGGCACCTGACGTCAGGCTCTGCTCAATCCCCACAAGCCTCCATGAGCTCCATGTGAGCTCCCCTGGGCAGATGAGGAAGGTGACAGGAAGCCCTGGCCTGCGGAGTCTGGCAGCGTCTCTCAAACACGCCAGAGGAGGAAGCAGAAGACCACGGGGTTTCAGACACAGTGGAGTCCAAGCTAGGCCTCGCCTTAACGAGCGGTGGTGTGGAGCGGCCCTGACACCCCTGAGCCTCAGCTTCCTGTTCCACATGCCAGCTGGTAGGTTACTTCACCACAACCAGGGTTACCATGCTCAGTTTCTGGGGGTACACATGGTTGCCTCTTGGGCTCAGATGCGGTTCTGGGCTCTGGTTAGAGTTTTGGATGTGGGGCCGGGGCCCCTCGATTCCAGGTAGGTGTTCCTCCCCAGCCTGCAGGCGTCACTTCTGGCTGTGACCCTTTAAGGACACCAGCTGAAGAGGGAGGGGAGCTACAGTCTAGTTGTTCTAAAACCCACACACATCCCTTGGGCCATTTCATATTTAGATGTAACCACTGTACTGTGCAGTCCCTGCATTTTGCCAGAAGCCACCCATTTTCACACAGCCCTGACTGTTCCATCTATAGCTGAGGTCTGCCCATCTGCCCATCTGCCCAGCGCCAAGGCTGCTCCACCCCTACCACTGTTCTCAGCTTGTCCAGCCAGGAGCTGTTTTGACCCCTCCCCGCCCTCCCCGTCACCTCACTGGGCCCAGGTTCACAGGCTCAATTTTCACAGGTATCTGCCACCCCAACCACCACTATCCCTGCAATGGGCCCTATTCTCTTCCTTTTTTTAGGTCTGGCTCTATAAAAACCACACTCTGGAACTAGGTTTAACTTTTTTGTGGCTGAGAAATTCTGGTTTTGCTATTACCCCTTACCCCCAGCACTGTGACGAAGCCAGAAACCCTCTGCTCACTTCACAGCTTTGCCCCACTGAAGAGGTTGGTGCTGTCCTCAGGCAGGGCAGGGGCCCTGCAGCCAGAATGAGGGGAGCCTGTTCTGCTGTTCTCGGACAAAAAGTGGAGTCTCTCGCAAAAGGATTTCTTACAAAACAAATGCCTGGACTGCTCCGATTCTGGTGCGCAATATACACGCACAACAAACCTGTAGAACACATGCGGCCCCCAGGCTCCAATTCCAATACCCACTCGCATGCCCCAAGAAGAAACTCAGGCCCTTTGGAGCTAAGGTGGGGGCAGAGGCACAACTCCATTCACTTCCCGTCGGGCAGATCAATTTCATGGGCAGAGCGAGTGAATAGTTTACCTCAAATGACCCAGAGCTCTGCAGGGGCCTGATCTGGGGCCGGAGCAACCAAGCCACCTGGGGCCTTGCTCCTTCCCACTAAGTCTAGTCGTTCTCAGAAAAAGGAGCTTCTCTGATGCCCATCAGCAGGCTTTATGCTGAGCAAGGTCAGTCTCTGTGCTGGGGCCACACCACCTTGTGGCGCGGCCCAATAGGCCTCTCTGCACCAGACCAAGCTAGGTCACAGCCCCAGAGCCTCCGGCTGACCACCTCCATCACAATGGTACCAGCTCCCATTCTCCAAAGATGACTACACACCAGCCTCTATGTATATTGACACATCTCACCCTCACAAAGGCCGAAGAGTCAGGTCCTAGTCTTATCCCCATTTAACTGATGAGGAAAACTCATCACAGCACAGAAAGGGGAGTAACTGGTTTCAGGTTACACATTAACTGAAGGAGCAGGATTTGAGTCCAGGCAGGCTGGCTGGCATCCTAATCACTCCGCTGTCGGTCTGTGTACTTCCCAGGTGGTGCTGGGGAGGCCTGGACCAGGAGCTGGGATGGCCCTGCCCAGCTGGGGCCCGGAGGTCTGGAAGCCGCTCTGAGCCTCAGTCTGGAGCCACCACCCCTGAATCCTGTCTAGCTGCCAGTTCCTAACTGTTTCTGTCAAGAACACTCTGGTCAAAGCCCTCTAGATACTCCCCGCCAAAAGATAACGTTGCGTGCTAAGGACAGCCATGCGCTCGGGTCCCTGGCTCCTTCTCCAGCCCCAGCCCACTAGCTCCACGTTCCAGCATCGCTCCCTGGACGCAGAGGCTCACACTGCCTCGGCCTGGAATGCTGCCCCCTCCACAAGCTAAGGTCCACTTTCCCTCAAGACCCACCCACCCCTCTTCCTTCAGGAAGCTCTCCTGGACCAACCCCATTCTGTCCCGGCTGCAGCCCAGACCCAGGCCCTCCAGACATGTGATGGCTGTATTGCAATGTCTGTTTACTGGTTAACTGGTCTGGACTCACTGTGTTATCAAGCTCCCACACAATGCCCGCTGAGGTAGGCCCCCAGCACCTGGCACAGTGCCTGGCATTTAGTGGGTGTTCAACATACAATTATTGAATGAGCAAACAGACTAAAAACATTAACTGCTGTCACACTGTTATCAGTCACAGCATTTGCCTCTACATCAATTCTCATGTATTACTGCCCTTGAGGTACAATACTCCATAGAAGTTATTCCATCGGCTTCTGTGTCAGGCCTGGGCTCAAACCCTGCCTCTGCCCCTCCCCCTCTGTGATTAGGAGAAGACACTAACGCCTTAGAGTTTCTCAGCCCTGAAATTGAGATACCACCCCCTAACCTGAGCAGCTATTGTTAGGACTAAAGAGCCACACAGGACTGCTTAACAGTGCTAGGTATATATATATATAGCAAGTGTCCAACAAAGAGGGACTGTGGCTGCGGCTATCATCATCACTGTGGCACCACCTTAGGGGATTGTACGGAGCAAGTGACACTCCAGGTCTAGAAATGTGCTAGCCTGCTGAAATGCCAGGGACCTAAACAAATGGCATTTCCCAATTCCTAGCCTTCAGTCCACTGTGGAAACAGAGAAGTGGCAGGGAGCTCCCTGCTCCAGCTCGCGCTTCTCTGCTCTGAGAGATGGCCAAAGCACCCTCCTCCACTTCTTCTTTTCTCCCCCCTCCCACCCGCCCGCCCACAGCTCACCCAGTTGCTGCCATTTCCTCCTTTCCCCCACCGCAGGGGGTGAGGGTCAGCAGACCCCCATAAAGGGCAGAGGTTGCCTCACGTCTGTGGCAAGTGCTTGCAGGGTCAGCAGTGAGGGAGGCCACGGAGAGCGGCCCTGGGCAACTCTCTCCCAAGCTCTCCAATCAATCATTAACCTGGGTATACTGACCCAGTGCCCTGGTTTTCCAGACCAGCAGCTCCAAGGTGCTCTCTGCTCCCCATTTGCCAGTCCAGGTCACCCCACACCCCTCAGGGCACAGGAGAGGCCTGTGTGGCCTTCTTGCTGGAATGAATTCACCCCAGGGGGTCACCTGAAGCCAACCCCCAGGAGTAGCCTAGGGGCTAGTTTTGTTCCGAGAGTGCCAGGACCACAGAAAAGACATCCAGGAGGCCACCCCTGCCCCTCACATTCTATACAGTTCTTCCAGTTCCACCGAGTCAGTCCCTAAGCCCTGTGGAGCGGAGCTAAACTAAAATCAAAGGAAAAGCTGGCCTCAGCTACTGAGAACATGCCTGGGGAAGAGATCTAGGTGGGGAAGAGGGCTCTTCACCAAGATCAGCAGGGGGTCCTGAGTGTGCCCACTGCCCACAGCAGGGGGAACACCAGCCAGTGACTGTCCTGGTCCCAGGTGCCTCTGGCTGTGGCCACTGATGACTGAGGAAATATGGGGCAGCCGTTTATCTCAACTGGTTACAGCGCAGGCTCATAACACCAAGGTTGCCAGTTCAATTCCCGCACGGGCCACTGAGCTGCGCCCTCCACAACTAGATTGAAACAACTACTTGATTTGGAGTTGATGGGTCCTGGAATAACATATTGTCCCCCAATGAAAACAACAACAACAACAAAATCTTAAAAAATAAAAATAAAAAAAGACTGAGGAGATACTAAAAATCTAGTTTTCACCAGCAATAGAATCTCAACAATGTCAAAACATGTGCCTAATGCATAAAACCCAAAGTGGAAAGACACGTCCCAAAAAGGTTCTTTTTTTCTGAGGGATGGAGTTACAGGTGATTCTTATTTTCTTAAGTATATTTTTCTGTGTTCTCCAAATTCTTTTTTTTTTTTTAAGATTTTATTGGGGAATTGGGGGAAGGGAACAGCGCTGGGGAATCGGAGAAGGGGAACAGACAAGTTGCTGTCCTTTTGTTCTTCAGTCTAGTTGTGGAGGATGTCGCTTCACTGGTCCATGTTGGTATGTTGTGCTCTTCCCAGGTGAGGCAGATCGGTCGCCGGTCTCTAGACGGCCGCTCACAGCCCCTCTTGGCAGCTCACACTGGCTACTGGCCACACATGGCAGCTTATGGCAGTCCTCGCCATTGCTGGTGACTCACAGCAGCCCAGCTCCAGGTTGAGCTATTGTTCACCATCTTAGCTGTAGAGGGCAGTGTCACTGGCCCTCATGTGAGATCCGAACCGGGGCCCTGCTGCTCAGAGCTGGCGTCCCAAGCCAGCTCTTAACCAACGCGCCACTCAACTGGCCCTCTCCGAATTCTTTATAATGAGCATGAGATACTTTCCTTATTGGGGGAAAACATTTCAAACATTTTGAACAAAGGAAACTGAATAATATGCTGAGGGAGACTAAGGAGGTAAACGAAAGGCCAGACCAGGTTCCAAAGCTTCCTTCTGGAAGCTTTAAGGGAGCTGAGGACGCCTCACTGCTCAGAGGAGGATCTGAGGTAAGGGCAGTTGTACCAGGGCAGGGGCCACACCACAGGACCCTTCTGGAAACCTTCTCAGCCCAGGACCTCAGGTGTTATGGTTGCTTATGCCCTCAGTGAGTGCCCCTCCACTCTTCTTGTGGTCCCTGCCAGCTGCTGCCAGCTGCTTTCATATTTGTCAAGCACCTACCTACCATCATGCACCAGGATACCTTAGTCAAGAAACCAACACAAACACACAACTATGAAGGATGACGAGGGCCTGAAGGACAAGTGCCGAGCCGCGGGGCACACTCAGAGCACGTGAGCCGAGCGTGGGTGGGTGGCCAGTGGAGGTGTTGCTGAGGATGTGGCCTTTGATTAACAGGCAGGCTAGCAGGGTTACAGGGCAATGGGGGAACAGAGATGTGAAAATGCCCACAGGGGGCGGCCGGTTAGCTCTGTTGGTTAGAGTGCAGTGCTCTAACACCAAGGTTGCAGTTTCGATTCCTGCATGGGCCACTGAGCTGCGCCCTCCACAACTAGATTGAAACTACTTGACTTGGAGCTGATGGGTCCTGGAAAACTACACTGTTCCCCAATAAAAAAAAAAATGCCCCACAGGAGGAGGATGGCATGGCCCTTCTGAGGGGGGAAAGACGGGCTGTGTGGCTGGTGTGCCAGGAGGGCAGGGAGGCTGGTCTAGCTAAGGCTGGCGATCATTCAGGGCCTCACAGAGGAAGTTAGGGATGTGGGTGTTTATGTGAAAAGCAGCAGAGAGCACAGGAGGATTATGAAGAGGATGGGCAGGATCAGAGCTGCATCTGAAAAAGAATTCCTCTGGCTGCTGTGGAGGACAGACTGGAGATGACTTCAGCAGGACTCAGAGCCAGGGTTCCAGCAAATCAGCTGGGGCGTCGGCGGGAGGCAGAGGGCCACCTCCCACAGCCTTGGAGGCTGGGTCTGGGAAGCAGATGCCAGTTCATCCCTGGGAAGGTCCAGGCTGAGGGGCCGAGGCACGAGGGCCTTACGCGGCGTCGGTGCTTGTCCTGCGCGCGCCCCACGCCCTCACCGGGTAAAACGTCACGGCAGGGTTAGAAGGTCCCCATGGCCCTTCCTGCTCTGATCCACTGTTCTGGTCTCAGTGACTCCCAGCCATGACATGCACGTGTCTGGGAGTGGAAGTGGCACCAGGCACAGGCTGGTAGGAGGCCAACTGACTCAAACAGCCACATTCCCAGGCCTGACAACTCCATCCAAGCCCCTCAGGCTCCTAACACACAGCTGTCGTGACCCTGCTCTAGGACCTATGTGGTTACAGGGCACGGACTACACCACTACTCACACCCGTTTCTTTTTAAACAGCTAAGGCTGGACATCGGCCAGCCCTTTCAAGTTCACGAAGCACCTTCACGTAATAACCTCATTTAATTGACCCAGTGAGAGGAGGGCAGACAGGACTAATACGTGCGGAGCACCTACAATGGATTATTTTATTTTAACACTACACTGGCCCTCTGAGGGAAGCTCTAACTCCTGCTGACCAAAAGAACAAGCTGGGTGAGGGGACAGAAGCTGGCAGCAAGGGAAGGGGCAGCGCCCTGAAGGGGTAGCCAGGCCTAGTGAGAGGGACTGAAACTCTGACCAGCCCAGGAGAAAAGGGACCCACAGTTGGGGCGGGGGAGAGAGAAAAGGGGATCAGCAGGGCTGAGTGACTTCTGAACCTCCCCAAGGGCAGAGGAGACACAGAAGAACCCTACAACTAAACCAGGATTAGTCAGTTCTGTCCAGGAGAAACTGGCCCCCAAGTGCAAGCTTCACCCAAAAGCGCCCATGTCCTTTGACCTTGTACAAATTCCCTTCATAGGAAAATGTGCTGGGCTGTAAAATGCAGTGATATTTGTAATAATAAAATCAATTCTTATGGTAACAAAATTATTTATAATAATGAAAAATAACAGAAATGATTCAGTGCCCGATAACAGAGAAATGGTTAAATTAGGGCACCCCCAGAAAATGGAATATCTAGCCATTAAACTCATGTTAACACTGAATATTTAGTAACTTGTTAAGCGAAAAATAGCAGAATACAAACTATACAGCATGAGTCCCATAAAAAAGACCAGAGAAAGAATGGAAGTTTCGGTGTGTAAATAGGGCAGTAGGTGATTTGTTGTTTTTATGTCACCGTGCTTCTTAAACTTTCTGTACTGAACATGTGTTACTATCTTCACCTCATTTGACCTATCAGAGACGTGGTACATTGCTGGACTCTTCCTCCTTTACACCTTTCCTTCACCTGGCTCCCAGGTTTCCTGCCGACCTCCCTGGCGGCTCCTTATCCATCTCTTTTGGTGGTGCCAGTGAGCGACTTTCTTCTCAACCTCTCAGGGTCTCTTTCATCCTACACTCCCTCCCTGCATGCTCTTGTGCTGGCGTGTGGCTTCCATACCTTCGATATGCTGATGGCTCCCTTATTTATTTCTCCAGTCCCAGCTTCTCTGACATCTCCACATGGATGCCTAATGGTATCACGAACCAACACAACCAGAACTGAGCCCTGGGCTTTCCCCCACCACGTCTTTCCCATCTCAGTAAATGGCAGCTCCAACTTCCTAGGTGGTCAGGCCATGTTAGCATCAGCAAATCCTGCTGGCTCTGCCTTTAGTAAATATCCCGAATCTAATCCCTTCCCACTGCTATTAGCCTGGTCCAAGCCAGCATCATCTCTCGCGTGGATTACTGCAACAACCTCCTAACTGGCTTCTCTGCTTCTGGCTTCATCCCACTACTCTGCACACAGCAGTCAGATTCTGTCCCTTCTGTGATCAGTTCCCTCCAGGAGATGCCTGCCCATCTTTGCATGGCCTGCGAGGCCTCCCAGAACTGCCCGCCTACTGCTCCCCACCTGGTATACTATGCACCAGGCACAGGGCCTCCTTGCTGGTCGGGAACAGACCTATTTGCCTCAGGGCCTTGGTAGCAGTTCCCCCCAGCTGAGAGTGTCCTTCCCTGGGTATCTATTTACCTATCTATTTACCGGGTTCCTGCCTCACCTCCTCAGGGCTTTGCTTAAATGTGCGTCAGCTTGACCACAGTATTTAAAATCACCCCAGCCCAGCCTGGGCTGCTTCCATCTCCCCTGCTCTGCTTCAATTTTCCCCACAGCTCACAGCATTATCTGGAGTAGTATGTACATGTGTGTGTGTGTATGTATGTATGTATGTGTAAATCTACATACACACACATATTTTTAAAACCTCATTTTGTTTACTTCTCATGTCTCTCCAAAAGAATACAAACCTCGCGAGACAGAGATTTTTGTTAGATCCATACTGATCCTCAAGACTCCGAGGAGTGACTGGTAGACAGTAATTGCTCAACAAACATTTCCTGAATAAATGAATAACTTCTTATAATTGGAAAAAAGACTTCCATTCATGGCCCAGCCTCAAGCAGCCTTACAGAGATCATTTGTCCTTGGGCTTCCGTTTTCCAGGGGCATCCGAATCTGCTCTCCAGACCATTCCAGTCAAACAAGGAGCTCGTCATGATTACAGTGAATTGGTAGAAATGCAGTCAGTGCAGGGGACACACGGAGTCCAGAAGGTGCCTGGCTGTGGTCGGGGCCGGCTCTTCTGCTAATCTGCAGGTGGCCTTGGGAGGTGGTATATTTCTCTTGGCTTCATTTTCCCCATGGGGAGAGAGTACTGGGTGTTTGTATCCCCCTTTCACTCTAAAATTCTCTCACTGAGCAGACCCAAGAGTAGTTAGTACTCAATGGAATGAGGCCTAGGTCACTCACAAGCCTTAGCTCTTCACAGGGCAGGAGTGAGGAGGTGGTGACAAATCTTAGGTGCCTTTAAAGTGTTTACACTCCAGTCAGGGAGGAAGATAAGACCAGCACCTGCAACTACCAAAGGGGAAGGGGGGGGGGCGGGCACGAGGGGACGGGTAGCTAGCTCCCAAGGAAGAAATGGCCTCTGCTGGAGGCCTCAGGGAAGGCTCAAGGCTGAGGAGAGCTGGGTCACATAGAAATTATCCTGAAAGTGAAATATGCTCATTAGAGCGAACAGAGTGGAGAGAAGAAAGCAAAATCAAGGAGCGAGCTGGCAGATTACTTTTTTGATACCGACTGAGAGGCATGGTGTTCTAAGTACAGGAAATGCAGATTCTAGGCCCGCGAGGTGGGTGGAGAGAGACACAGCAGACTAGGGTGGCAGGGCCCAGGAAAGGCTGTGGAAGCAGGTCATAGCCAAACGCATGCGGAAAACCTCCCCCGACTCTTTACATGGAGCCCACTCAAATTTGGCTTGAATCAAACAGTACAGAGCGTTTCTATGTGCCAGGCATTATTGCAAGCTGCTTATGTGTAGTGACTCACTTAGGCTTCACCAGTGAGGACTATGAAGCAGGTACTATTATTATCTCCATTTACAGAGGAGGAAAGCAGAGCAGGGAAGAGTGAAGTCGTTTCCATGACCACCTGAGCCAGGACACAGAGCCAGGAGCCTGTGTGCCTTCAGGGTGGGGGCTCTCAACCACCCCACTGCGCTGCTTCTAGCTTCCATCCCTGAACCCCTCTAATGCTCACAAGCCTCCTGGGTCCTGGCCAGCGGACCCTTCCTCCCACTAACCTCCATTCCTACTCCTGTCCTGCCTGACCTCTCGTCACCATCTCGGCCTACACTCGCTTCCTCCCCAAAGCCATCATCTCCAGGTGAAAGCTCTCAGCTTCCCAACCCTCCTCTTCCCTGGTTTATCACTCCCTCTTAATATGTGGCTCCTAAAATCCCCAATAACCACAATGATACTGCAGTGTTGGAATGGCAATACTTTAAATCTGAGAAGTGTGTCTTCTATCTTCCCTCCTAAGTCAACGAGAGGCAAAAATGTTATGAGACACTTTCCTTTCGGCACCATGTTTGTTAACCCTTGGATAAGGCAGTCCAACAAATTCCAGCCACTGCCCAGGCCCTGCGGAAACCCAGACCATGGGTATCCCTCCCATCTATCTGGAGGTGAAAAGATAGTGGGATACAGTGGACAGAGCATCACTGATGGACTCTATGACAGGTATACTCCCAGCTCTGTCACCACTAGGCTGTGTAGCTCTGGGCAACCTTCTAACCTCTCTGTGGCTTAGTTTCCCTGTCTCTAAGATGGGACTAATATCCACATGCCTAATGGAGGCAGCAAAGCTTAGATGAGAAATTAAATGTGAAAAACATCTATATTACACAATTTATACCTCAAAATGTTAATGAAAGGTATCTCTTAGGGGTAATTTTAATTTCTTCTCTTATTGCTTATCTGATGTTTTGAAAATTTCTATAATGAACCTGTGCTGTGTTCAGTAAGCAAAAAACACAAAAACATTTAAAAAGAATGATACAAACATGAGACATTATTTTATGAAGTAGCAAGATGAAGCAGAAAACACTGAAGAAATCCATCTCAAGATGCAACATGATGGTACATCCATGTCATGGAATTCTCTGCTGACCGTCAAGAACAGGTGACACAGATGTGACGCCTGGCAGGACGGCAGGGCTACACGGCGGGTGGTTGGACTGCACACTGCTTCACACCCATTGGTTGAAGGCAACACAAAGCTAGCACACACTTGCCCCACGACATAAACAACTGTGAAGGGAAAATAGTCTGGAATGGGAGGGCGGGAAGGAGCAGTGTGATTGGTGGGGAGACTAATAGCTTTGACACATTCGTAATTGTAAGTTGTAGTCTGTAGTATCTTTTGTAATGAAGCTGAGGAGAAGGGCCAGGAGTCTCCTCCAGATACTTGGTTCCTTCCTCACGAAAGGTCTGGCTCTCACTTGAGTGAAACCAGCTCAGGGACTAAGGGTGACTATTAACACGGGAGGAAGCAAAGAGCTCAGCTGGTATTAGATCTCAAAGACATTTTCAGTGCTTGCTTTCTGCTCTCCCTTTCCTTTTCAAACACATACCTATCTGGTTGTTCTCTAAGGCCCCAGATAAGGACCTAGTTAACAAATATTTGAAAAGCATGAAGTCCCCCAAAGAGGGAAAGGAGAACCAGAGGTGAGGGAGTGAAAAGACAAATAAAACAAGAGTATTCAAATCTCAGGGAGCCCAGCACAGACTTTTGAAATATCAAAGCACCTTGGAGAATCAGAAAATTGGCCCATGCCCTCACCTTCTAATTCTCGTATCATTGACAGTAATTTCTGGATTTGATGCCTCTATGACAACCTACAAGAGCTCTCAGTGAGAAAGCTGGTCAAAAACCTACACTCTCACTCCTCAGGCCTCAGAGTCCGTCATGAGGGGTGCACAGGATGAGGTGGGGAAATGCAGGGACTGGCGTGACTTAGTGATGACACTTGGGGAATTCATTCAGAAAGCGGAAGGCCTTACATGTCTGGTCACGTCAGGCTCCCAGTGTGGATTTCAGCCCCACCTGGAAGAAGGCAGAAAGGGCTCCCTCGAAAGAATCAAGTAAAGCACTGCCGCTGTTCCCCACGTCACACCCAGTGGTGACAGGGAGTCTGTCATCACTGCGTTCCCTCTGAGGTCCTCTCTCTCCGGGGGGCCCCCTCTGTCCCTGCCTACCTGGCTGCCAGTGCCCTGGGGGTTCTCTCCCAGATGTACCATGGGAGGAAGCCATGAACCAGGGGCAGAGGAACTCCCCAGGAGTCCCCTCAGCATAGCCTGCTCCTTGTTAGGCCATTCTGGCCCTGGCCCTGAATTTGACCCCATTCCCTGGAGGCCTGTGAGGATAAATAACACAGAGTGAAGCAGCTGGAACTTGGGAAGACTGACTCCTGGATTCTCAGCTCTACAGCAACAAGACAACAAGGCCTTGGCAAACCACATCCTGACTGAGCAGGAGCCGCTCTGCAAGGACACATGACACTACTCACCGAGGGCCCGGGTGCCACGTGCCTTAGGAGAGCTGCTAACTGGGAAAATGCTGGCCGGTGGGCTGCCCAGCACAGGGCCGGCAGGCGCAGTCCTGGAGCACTCAGTGTCGCCGCCACGGCCTTCCTTTCTGGCTGCCTCCTTGAGAACCTCCACCCAAATCCTGGGGCGTCCAGAGCACGCAGCCAGTGTCTCCCCACCCACAGCAACCTGATTGGCAAGGCTCTGTACACCTTTCCCCTATTAACGCTTCCTGTCTCCCTCCCTCCTTCCCCCAGGAACCCAGGCAGGCTGAGGCAGCACCTTCCTCCATCGACCTGGACTGCCCTTGGGACTCACGGGCCAATCTGGGGATCCTGGGCACTGACCTTACCATGGGCCAAGGCCAGGTACGTGAGGCTTGCACTTCCCTGTCTGGGCAGGCTGGGGCTGGAACAGCACCAGCAGCTCACCTTTGTAATACCTGCACGAAAGTATTATTCCAAAGGTGGCTGAGCAGTACCCAAGAGCCTGCCTACCAGCTTGCCTGAGGTGCCCGGGCCTTCCTGCGGAAAAGCCTGCCACATGCAGAGAGGAACCTGGGCGAGAGTCACTTCTCTCTTCCCTTTCACCTCCGATCCTAAAGGGCCGGTGTTCTGATGGGTTCTGAGCAGCAGTACCCGGTGCCCGGTGCCACTGTAACGATGACCAGCCACCTCAGAGGAGGCAGACTGGCATAAGGGTAAGGGCGAGACTTTGGCCCCAACAGAACTGGGTTTGAATCCTAGCTTTGCTGCTTACTAGCTGAGTGGCCTTAGGCAAATTGCTTCACCTCTCTCAGCGTCTATTTCCTTATATGTACAATGGCTCAGCCCAGAGCGATGACATAGCTTGTTTACAGTCAAGGGAAGAGACGGTTGTGGAGCTTGGTCCCCAAATCCCGTCTCCTGGCTTTTTTTACTACATCAAGATGTCTCTCAGTAGCAGGTGCAACCGACAGAGAAAGTCTCTTTTCCAAAATGGCTGTCAGCTATTCCCAAAAGTCAGCGAAAGGCTGTGTCCAAAGTTCTCTGTTAAAAAACAAACAAACAGGCAGACAAACAACAACAAAACCCAAAGTTCTCTGCCTTAAAACAAAAGCAGCCTTCACAGACACTGACTTAACCAGGTGACTAAAGTTAGCATCACCTTCCTGGACCAATGACACCATCATGCCTCCCGAGGGGGAGCAAAAGAAAGCACTCATCACCTATGTGGGCCCCCACGAAAAATGTTAGCCCAAATCTAATCACAAGGAAACAAACAAATATGGAATGTGGAGAGTCTACGATGCAATATCAAGCAAATGTAACAAATTGTTAGCAATTGGTGAATCTTAGTGAAGAAAATACAGAAGTTCATTGTAGTAGTCTTTCAACTTTTCTGTAGCTTTGACCTTTTGATTGAATAAAAAAACGGAGAGAAAGAGCTGTTCTGCCCTCAGCTCTCACCCCATGGCTCCGGGCCAACAAAGACTCAGTTGTATCATGTTTGACTCTCTCCCCAGTGTCCAGAATAGGAAAATCCAAGCTTCTCTGCTTGTCATTCAAGACTTAGCACGATAGGGATTTTCACAGTTTTCTAAGCTCATCTTTCACAAAACTCTACGACCTGAACCACCTCTGTCAGCCAAAGCTGTTTATACTCGGCTTCCAAACAGCCATTGGTTGGAAAGCCATTTGTTCAGCCAGCAACGTTCATGGAGCACCCTCCATGGGTCAGGTGCCCAGCTGGGTCCCTGAGACACTGTGATGGATGAGACACAGCTGCTGCCCTGTGAGCTTACCTGACGGGATCCCCTACAGCACTGGCTTTCATTGAGTCCTGCCTTGCAACATCTTGACTAGTGTTTCCATGCAAGACTACTTTCCCAACATTTCTTGAGAAATTTATCTATCTTACTAAATCCCAAAATCTGAGAAATTAGAAAAATGGGAAAAAGTATTAAAATCCTCTGGTAAGGATTAAAGAGTAACAATCAACCTAGAGTTGTTACTGGTTTGAAGGAATCCACTGACTTCAAGTCAGAGCAAGAGTAAGAAATTAACATGCAAAGTTGAAGGTTAAGGATGACATTTTTGGGAACCAGGACAGAAATCCATAGGAGAGAAATGGCCACAATCTAATCAATTCTTGCTTGTAGCTGCTGTCACGATGTAAGCGTATGTTCATGGCTCTGTCTGCTGCTAATGAGTTGTTCTTGCAAATATGTATTAATACATTTTTGTATGTAGCATACAAAAATCCTACAAGTGGTATTCTAAGAAATAAGTTTGGAAACAAGTCCTTAAATTGGTAGTTTTGAAAGGTGATTCTATATAGTGCTAGGAGATACACGTATTAGGTTATTCAAATACTACCCAATAAGGTACAGTGGCATCTTCTTCTAGCATTTGACTACTTGCTACAGGAGAAATATATATATGTGTGTGTGTGTGTGTGTATATTATATATATATAGTATACAGTATGTAGTATATATAGTATAGTATATATATATAGTATACAGTATGTAGTATATATAGTATAGTATGACATATTTTTTTCTATGTTTTTCATTGCAAAAATGAGTCATGACTTTTCCGACAACCCAATAGTATAATATATATATAGTAATTGTGAAATTTTAGGACACAAAATCAGAAACTGATCTGAATTAGTAAAAATAGCATCGATTAATAAAAGCAATAGCTAAACCAAAACTGGGGCAAGTGAAGTGTTTTCATCACTAAAAGGGAAATACGCTTATACGAAGTAACATATACCCCGATGTTCAACTTGAAAATACTTTTGGACACACGCTTTTAACTATTCAACCAATATCAATTCAAAATGAAAGAATTTTTCCTATATCTGAAATATATGTCTTAAAACAAAGATAATCAAAAAAGCAATTATTGCTTTATGTTGTATTTTAAAATTTCATTTTAGAACCATACAAATATGGCCAACTGATTTTTTACAAAGTGAATGGCAATTCAATAAAGAGAACAAATGGTAAAAAAAAAAAAAAAGAGAGAGAACAAATGGTTATGAAACTACTGAAACAATTCAATTGCAAAATTAAAAAAAGAAACTTAAGGGCCGGCCGAGTGGCACGATGGTTAAGAACTGGCTTGGGACGCCAGAGGGCCCTGGTTCGGATTCCACATATGAGGGCCAGTGACACTGCCCTCTACAGATAAGATGCTGAACAACAGCTCAACCTGGAGCTGGGCTGCCCTGAGTCGCCGGCCGGCGACGGCGTAGGCTGCAGCCCCTGTGCCATGTGGCAGTGGGTAGCCAGCAGCCAGCGTGAGCAGCCAGCAGCCGCAGTGAGCAGCTGTCCAGAAGCCGGCGACTGATCTGCCTCACCCGGGAAGAGTGCAATGATGGTGCCAACTCGGGCCAGTGAAGCAACGTCCTCCACAACTAGACGGAAGAACAAAACGACAGCAACTTGTCTGCTCCCATCCCCCCAATTCCCCAATAAAAATCTTAAAAAAAAAAAAAAGAAACTTAACCTATGCTTTACACAGTTTATAAAATTAACTAAAAATGGATAAATCTAAATGTAAAATAAAAGATAAACTTTTAGAAAAAAACAAGGGAAAATCTTTGTGACCTTGGGTTAGGCAAAAAGTGTGACATCAAAAGCAGGATTCATTAAAAAAATTTTGATAAATTGCATTTCATCAAAATTAAGAACTTCTGCTCTTCGAAACACATTGTTAAAAGAATGAAAACACAAGCCACTAACTGGGAAAAAATATTTGCAAATCACATATTTGACAAAGGACTTCTAATCAAAATGTATAAAGAACTCCCTTATTTCGGCAATAAGAAAACAAACATCACAATTAAGAAATGGGTAGGCCGGCCAAGTGGCTCATTGGTTAAGAGCTGGCTTGAGAGCGCGAGCTCTGAGCAGCAGAGCCACTGGTTCAGATCCCACATGGGCCAGTGACATTGCACCCTCTACAACTAAGATGGTGAACAACAGCTCGACCTGGAGCTGGGCTGCCGTGAGTCGCCGGTGACGGCTAGGCTGCAGCCCCTGCTGCAGTGGGCTGCCGTAGGCTGCCGTGGGTGGCTGGCAGCCAGCGTGAGCATCTGGCAGCCGGCGTGAGATGCCAAGAGCTGCTGTGAGCTGCCATCCAGAGGCCGGTGACCCATCTGCCTCAGCTGGGAAGAGCACAATGACAGATGCCAACATGGACCAGTGAAGTGACATCCTCCACGACTAGACTGAGGAACAAAAAGGACAGCAACTTGTCTGTTCCCCTTCCTTGATTCCCCAACGCTGTTCCCCTTCCCCAATTCCCCAATTCAATATTTAAAAAAAAAAGAAATGGGCAAAAGATTTGAACAAATACTTCACCAAAGATATACAGATGACAAATAAGCACAACTGCTCAACATCCTTAGTCATTTAGGGAGAAACAAATTAAAACCACAGTGAGATACCACTACATACCTGTTAGAACGGCCAAAACAAAACAAAACAAAACAAAGACTGACAATACCAGTGCTAACGAGCCTTATGGAGAAACTGGAACTCTCATACATTGCTGGTAGGGATGCAAAATGGCACAGCCACTTTGGAACACAGTTTCGTAATTAAACATAAATCTTATCATATGTCCAGCAATCCCACTCCTAGGTATTTACCTAAGTGAAATGGAAGCGTATGTTCAAACCAGTATATGAACGCTTATTCAAAATTGCCCCAAACCAGAAACAACCTCAATGTGCCTCAACTGAAAAATGGACAAACAAATGTAGTACATCTTTACAATGGGATACTATTTAACAATAAAAAGGAACAAACTACTGATACATGCAGCAACAACAGATTAATTTCAATATATTATGCTAAGTGAAAGACTCAAAAGACTATGCACTTTATGATTCCATTTATATGAGCTCTGGGAAAGGAAAAACTACAGGAACAGAGAATAGATCAGGGGTTAATGATATGGTGAAGTATGACTACAAGGGAGTAGCACAAGCAGGTATCATTATTTTTAAGGGGTAATGGCAGTTTTCTGCCTGGATTACAGCAGTGGTTAATGACTATGAATTTGCCAAAACTCAGAACTATGCACCAAAAAGGGTGAATTTTAGTGTCTGGAAATTTAAAAATAAAGATTTTAGATGTCACTTTAAGAATAACTTCTAAATATTAAATATTTGTGGCATTATCCTTAAAACATTAAATGATTTTTATTTGGCATTCATTTTGTGTTAATGTTCTCTTTAACATTTTCTACCACCAAATATCTATATCAGGTGGAGATCATTTTTACAAGTTAATAAAATATATAATCTTGTCACAATATATTGTTCCTATTAATAAACTATGCATTTACTATCATGTCTTTTTTTTTCTTTTACAGGAAAACCTCTGAAAACTTTCATCACAGAAAAGTAACTTGCAGTTCATTATGGTCTCTCAATTCTTATTTAAAAACTCACAAATGAAAGATACAGAATAACTTATGATTTTGGAAATTCCCAGGACATTCTATTCCTTTTCCCCAAATCCTGAAAGTTGGTAACTGTGGGGAATTTGGAAGCAACAGTCCTGACGCTTTCCCAGGCAGCCTGTTATGACACCCACGGCAACCTTCCACCCACCTCCAGCCAGAGCCCCATTCAAGTAAAAAATCATTTATGGGGCAGCCGGTTAGCTCATGTGGTTAGACCGCAGGCTCATAACACCAGGGTTGCCAGTTCGATTCCCACATGGGCCAGTGAGCTGTGCCCTCCACAACCGGATTGAAACAACTACTTGACTTGGAGCTTATGGGTCCTGGAAAAACACTGCTTCCCAGTAAAAATTTTTTTAAAAATCATTTATGGGCACCCGGGATCTAGAGTTGGCACTGCCCATGGTGTCTGATGTGGAGCTTGTGGGGTATGGGGGTGGGGGCGGCAGTGACGGCAGCGAATCCCTATAAATGGCACCGAAGCAGGACCCGAAGCCTAAATTCCAGGCGGGTGCGCAAATGCTATGCTTTCATGGGCCTCCTTTTATAAAGCAAAGCATGTAAAGGTTGCCATAAAGGACAAACAAGTGAAATACTTCCTACATTATAGTGGTTGGAATAGAAACTGGAGTGAATGGGTTCCAGAAAGCAGGGTACTCAAATAAATACATGGACACCCATCTGCAGAAACAGCTAGAACGTCAAAAGGCCAATCAGAACAATCAGAAAGCCAATATGCAGAGGGGGAGATGAGCGGGGCTGCCCCAGGAAAGAAGACCTCTGGCCTGTAACAGAAAAATGTTGAAGTGAAAACAAAAAAGAGCAAACAGAAAACACCCAGAAATGGAGATGGTGGCAGTACCAGCGAGACACCTCAGCCTCCTCTCAAGAAAAGAGCCTGAGGAGATTCTACTGTTGAAATCAAGGAAACATCCATGAACAGAGTTGAAGATTCCTCAAGAAACAAAACCATGGCTTGTTGATGACTGGGACTTAATTACCTGGCGGAACAGTGCTTCTGTCTTCCTGCCAAGAAGAATGTGGATTTCATTTGGGAGGATGATGCAAATTACAATAAGTTGCAAGGAAACAGATAATAAGGAGCATGCTGTTAATGAAGTTGTGGCAGGGATAAAGAAACACGTCAGTGTGATGCTGGGCACTTGGCTATTCCACAAATGAGAGACCGCAGTTAGCTGCAACCCTCGGTCACCCGGAAGCACTCTTGTCCCTGGTGTCCAGAGCGCACATCTACAGAGATGATTTGTACGAACAGAGCGGTGTTGGCCTATACACCCCTGGATGAGAAGAGCCTTGCTTTTAACTGAATTATCTTCATGGTTTCCTAAAATACCTGGCAAAGAATTCCATGACTCTGTCTAGTGCCGGCGAGTATGAAGCGGCCCCTCCTGAGTTCCACCGGAAAGCTGTATGAGGTGCTTATGTACCTTGTGTTCGGATCTCTGTAAACATTCTGTTGTTAGTCCTCATGTACAAACGACGTCCTTTGAAAACGTTAGTGTATAACAGAATTGATGTTTGTTTTGTTTGATTTTAAACAGAGAAAATAAAAGGGGTTACTGCTCCTTTTTCATTTCCAAGTAGCTACCAGTGTATTTTCAATGATGGACGATGCAGAGACATACTGCAGTGTTCTATTGCCTAGTTGACAAAGCTGCTTTTGAATGCTGGTGGTTCTGTTTCTTAGACGCTACATACTTTTATAGTACGTGTTAATGCTATATGGCAAAATGCTCTGATTCCTAGTGCCAAAGGTTCAATTCAGTGTATGTAACTGAACACACAACCATTGGTGCTTTTTTTTAATGGTGCTTAAAGCGGAGAGCCCATCCTTTGCAAATCATCCACGTTGTTCCTTCAGCATTTTATCTCTGCTCAGATTGTTCGAAGAGTGGTGGCTTGTTTCACTGGTTTCTGTATTTGTGTCTAATGCACATTTTAACAGGATAGATGAAATGCATTATGTAACTACAGTTTTCTGAAAAAGTCAAACTTTTGGGAATTGTTTTTCAGATCTTCAAAAATTTTTTTCTTTAAATTAAAGAAAAAGCACTTACGGGATTGATTTGGGAACTATGTGCAATAGCACTGACCTAGTCTGCTATGATGGAGATGCCAAAAAGGAGGAAGGCAGAGACTGCCCTTGAAGAGGGTGAGTGTACGAACAGCTGTGTGATGATGGTGTCTTCCTCACAGGGCTATGAGGATCACAAAAAACACTCTGAAGATGTTTTATAAGTTCCATCGACCAATCCAAGGCATTTTAATGTCTAACCATGAATGTTGGCTAGAAAATTATTGATTCAGCTATACATACATCATATGCACAACGAAAATTTTTTAAAAAAGAATGCAGTGTATGTCAACTATACTTTAATAAAAAAAGAATTTTAATGGTAGCCGTAAGTTATATTAACTGAGTATATTATATAAAAGAATACATACCTTAAAAAAAAAAGAATGCTGTAGATCTGTCCATGCTGATGTGGAAAAATTCCCAAGATATGCTTAAGTGAAAAGAGCTAGCTGTCAAAACAATTTAGTGTGTTCCCACTGCCACAGAGAACAGGAGTGGGAAGAGGAAAAACATACATACGAGGCTGTGCATGGACAAATTTGGGAAGAATATACAGCAACCTGATCGCCGTCACCTTCAGTGAGGCTGGAGAGCCTATGTCCGGGCAGTCCCTTTTTGTCATGTAACTTTCTCATCTGTCTACATGTTATTTTTATATTAATAAACATTTTCACATAAAAATAAGCTAACATGGGGGGCTGTACCACCACCAGTCCCCCCACCACCAGCTGCCCAGAGTTCATCCTGAGGGTACACTAACAGTGGCGTGTTTCAACCTGGGCTCAGGCCCCAGAAGCCAAGCAGACTCGGCAACAGGCCCAGAGGCAGAATTTCAGCACAAGTCAAAGAGGAAGTGATAAAAACAGCCTGTGAGCTCACCCAGGGCAACCCCTGGGGCCTGGTAAGGAGCAGCAACTGATGCAATTCCACCTTCGGTTCGGAGCTGGAAAGCTGGGAGCTGACAGCCTGGGGCATAGTCGGAGCAGAGCGCAGGGGTCAGGGCCACTGGCAGGTCTGTGCCGCCTACCCTGTCTTGTGGCTCAAAGAGATCTGGTCCTGGGAGAGGCCTGGCTTTCCCACCTCCTGACAAATATGCAAACCCAAGGTGGGGAGAAGCAACCCAAGGGAGAAGGTGGATGACAGAGCCTCCGGGGCTGCTAGCCCACCCAGCTCTGAGAGTTCCGCTCCACACACCACATGGCAGTGCTTCCCAGGGCCAGAAGTAACCACACACATGCCTCTTTCCCGTCTGGCCACCTCCACCTGCTCTTCCTCCAACACTCCCTGCACTCCAGTCAATGAGACACCATCCCCTGGTCATGTAGGCTGAAATGCCAGTGCCATCAGCTCACGAGGGACTTTTCAACAATCCACTGTCCCCTTTCCCTAACTTTGCCAGCTCAGGCCCTGTCCGCCCCTCACCTGGACCTGCCTCTGGATACTTCCTTGCCCCAGTCCAGCCTCCCTACTCCTGTTGGTGACATTTTCAAGCCCAGAAATGATCTGTCACACCCCTGCCCACAAATATCCGTCAGCTCTCTGCGCCCACAGAATAAAATTCAACTCTTTCATGCGGCATCCAAGGCCTCCCACACTCTGCCCCCAACCTATCGGTCCAACCAAAGGGGTAAGAGCAGAAATAATAACTGAAAGTACCAAGTATGTCCCTGTAACAACCAGTAGTACAATCTGACAGATGAGAAAACTGAGCACAGGAGGGTTAAGCTACGTGCCCAGGGTCAGAGCCCAAGGTCATAAGGAGTGTGTGTACTGGGTCAGAACTAACAACCTTTTAACCATTCCGTCTTCCCTGAAAGATTAAACCTGTAAGGGCTGAGATATGCCTTTAAAAACAACAACAACAACAAAGCTCTGCAGCAAGCTTTCCATTGGTTCCCTGACTTCCCAAAGGGAACTGGGCAAGAGGTAGAAGAGGGCAGTCAAAGTTACTGCAGGTCACATAAATTATTCCTAAAATTCCCTTTGAGTTCCAAGAAGGAATATCAATGTTTAATGGTACAGAAAGAAATTTTACAGAAAGTGAAAGCTGTACTTTTTTTCCGTACGATTAACTACAGCATGCTGAGACTCCTGATTAATCAGCACAGATAAAACATTTATCCCTATTTTATGGGACCTGGAGAAGGGTTTCACCACTCTAAAGGTTTCCTTTTGGGACAAACTATCAGGGACGGCACAGCATAGCTGATGCCAGGTGCTGCCTGGTCAGGCACTCCCCTCCCGCCGCCGCGACCCCATTCCTGGAGTGACGTCTCCTGGCACCTCCACGGCATGTCCAGGGAAAGGGTGCACTCCTGCCACTAGCCTCTTATTGCCTATGTGCCTGGCACTTGGCTCTTCAAACACATGGCTCCCATCCCAGAGGCTCCCACTAAGCTGTCAACTGTTCCCACTTCCTCAGGTTCTAAGGGCTATTGCTGGGGTCAGAATGAAAGGGCAAAAACCCCCCGACAACGACAATGACGATAAAGGGAGAAAGCAGAGGAGAGGGCACAGAGGAACTAAACAGCAGAGAAAAACGCTGGTGATAAACTCTGGGAGCTGCCCTGACAGCCTCCTGGCAGATGGTGAGGCATACTTCCTCGTACGAGCCTTCCTCCACACTATGCCTCTTCCTCTATCATCTTCACTCTGTACTCTGTCTGCTTATCTCTGTCTCCCCTCTGGAATGGGCACTCCTTGGTTGGTCTTAATAACTGACAGTTGGTGCTAAATTAATGCTGAATGAATGGTAGCAGACCTTGCAAATTATTCATGTAATAATATCTACTCTCCCCTCTCCCTTAGAGAATCCCAATTTTATTTCAGGGAGCAATGTGTCTGGCTAAAAGACTTCTCAGCCTCTCTTTCAGCTATGGGAAGCTAATGAGGGGAGGTGGAAACTACTGGGTGGGACTTCCAGTAAAAGTCCTTAAGAGGGAGACAAATAGCTAACATATGTCCTTTTTGTCTCTCCCCCCTTATACCTAGAAACCTGACATGATGGCTGGAGCTCCAGCAGCCGTCTTAGACCATGACACAACTCTGGGGTTGGAAGCCATGCACTAAGGATGGCAGGGCGACCAACTCTAGACTGTCTCCCTCAGATTTATTTTAAAAACCTACAGAGAATAAACTTCTATTGATTTAAGCCACTATTACTGGTCTCTATTAACTGCCAAATGCAACTCCTAATTGATTCATGAATAAACCAGTTAAACTTGGTTTTCTTACATTACTCATCACCGACTTTAGTTCAAAGGCCAGCCACCATCTCTAACCTCTGGTCCTTGTAAGATAATGTTCCTTTGCCATTAATTAGGGACATCAGGAGGCTAGAGGGACAGTAGCGATACAAGGAAGAGGTAGTACAAGGTGGAGAAGTAGAGGATAAATACAGATGATGCGGGATGAAGGCAGGAAGTGGGGCAGGAAAATCAGGGGCAGAGAAGAAAGGGGGGGGTGCGGGGAAGGCAGGGTAGGAAGAGAGGGCAAAGGCACCAGAACAAAGGGAAGGGGAAGAAGAAGGGCAGGGCAGAGACCATGGAGAGACAGAACAGGAGACCGGGAAAGTGAATGGGGTCCAGGTAGGCCGCAGCAGCAGCAGCGTTTCAGAGAGCACTCGCTGTAGGCTGGGCACTGCACCAGGCATCCTATGTGCACCCTCCCTACTCACTCCTCATCCTCCTGAGGGATTATCATGCCCATTTCACAAATGAGGTTACTACGTCTCTGAGATATTAAATAACTTTCCCTCACAGAAAGCGAGGGAAGAAGACTTTCTTGAAGTATCCTTTAAAGGGAGGGAGGGGACCCATCATCCTTCCCTCTCTCTTTCTCTATTCTATGTCCTAGAACATGGATGTGATGGCTGGATCCATGGCAGCCATTCTGGACAGTAAGAACAGCCATACCCTAAGAATGACAGAGCAGGGAACTAGAAGGAACTTTGGTCCCTATGACCTAGTGGAGCTTCCACAGCAGCCTGAGACTATAGACTACCTAATCTACCTGGGAGTCCCCATCCATAAATCCATCTATAACTGCTCCAGATCTCAACTTGCTCCATTTTCCTCCAATCTTCAATAAGAGATTTCACGGCCCACTCCCAGAGATCCTGATGCAGCAATCACTTTGAGATGTACTCTCCTAGAGAAATGGAGTCACACTAGAAAAGGCAAAGAAATGATCAGAGAGTCCATGGGGAAAACTTTGATGCCTCAAAAGCAGCAATGGCTGGTGACCTGCCCCCTGAAGACCTTGGAGATCAGCAATGGACACTGTAAAATTAACCTGTCATTATTGAGAGAAACAGAAGAAAGGAGAAGTTCATAAAGACATACCTGGGGCCATTCCTCAGAAATGTAAAAGGTGGTCCTAGTAATCTCAGACCAGGCTGTAACGGTGCTAGCAAATCAGCCAAGAGAAAAATCAACTGGTGGTCCAAACCTCAGAAAGAGAAGACTTCCTTTTGAGCAAAAGCACCATCCGCGGAAGGGGCAGATTTGCACACGGCAGCATCACATGTAGTTAGTTTTGCACAGTTGGCTGCAGCTTCCCGTGTACTCGGAATTCTCTCTGACTAGACTACAAGCTCTCCTCTCTGAGAAGAGGGACTGTGGCATTATTATTTAGGCGTCTTCAGCAACAGAACCTAGCATGGTAAGCACGGAATTAAACCAAAGGCACTGAATTCATGACGACAGACTGACGGTCGTCAGGAAAGAACTAATGGCATGTGTGTTGGGCCAAGCTGTCCGCCAACCCCTAGCCCTGTGCCCACGTCTGAGCTGAAGATGATTCCTGAAATCCCAGCCCAGGGGGCCTGAGAGTCAGTGCTGCTGTCATTGTTCACCACTCCCACCAGACAACTGTGTGCCGGACACCCTGTAGGGATCTTCAAAGATCAAGTTCCCTTCTTTTCTGGGAATATTCCTGTGACAGAGTCCCAAGAGGCCAGAGAATTCAGACAGAGGTGAGGAGGAGGGACAGCCCAGACCCTGTTTAGCTCTGTCCGGGGCCTATTCAATCCACCCTTTTAGCTGTTGAAACCTCCGAGGGGTAGAAACCTTACCCGGGCTGGAAACGATGGGCAGTCATGGGCGACGCTTAGCTCTAAGCACCTGGCTACTGAGCTTTCATGCCCTGGTCCCTCCAACCCCTCCCACACACACATGTAGAATCATCCACTCCTAAAACAACTGCCCTTCCAGAAGTGCAGCCTGACTCTAAAATTAAAGGTTCTAAGGGCCCACTAGGGATTAGTTTGTATCCCTCTGCCTGGCACTCAGAGAAGCTGAGTTTGGGGATGGAATGTGGGGCATGAATTCTTAAGGCCAGAAACCACTTTAGTTTGCAGGATGTAGCGGCTTTTTCTGGCTGCTGGGTGGCTGGCTGCAAGTCTCTGGCATCCTTGGCTAGACTGAGAATTACTACCTTGTGTTCCAGCCACACTTCCATCAGCTTGGCACACAACTTGCCAGAAAAACCAAACTTTCCTGCTCTCTCTCCCTGCATGTCTCATACCACTCCCAGCCCTTGCCTCTACTCAACCAGAGAAATTCAATGCAATTCAGTTCAACAGTCAACACCAAGTGACAGGTAGAATGCCAGGTGCTTCACGCACCCAGAAAAGCAAGACCCTGTTCTCAAGGGGCTCAGAGTCTATAGTCAGGAAAGGAGACATGTAAACAAGCAGCAACCCACAGAGTGATAATTACTACAAAAAAGAGACCCACACAGAAAAAGCAAAGGCCACTCTCTTGAGAGGGATCAAAGAAGGGCGCCAAGGGGAAACAGGCACTTCCTGAGAGGAAAAAGCACGTGCAAAGGTACAGAAGCCCGAGTGTGACCTACTGGAGACAGCACCCATGGAGGGAGCTAAGAGGTGTTAGGTTTACTATAAGCCAGATATTGCCATTTCATAGATGAGAAAACTGAGACATGGAGAGGATAAGCAACTTGTCCAAAATAACAAGTTACAAAAGGATGAAGACAGGTTCCAAACCAAACAGCTGGACTCTAAAACCTGAGCTTTTAAGCATTACAGTACATGCTAAAGTGTAAAATTTAAGAGTTCGCTTTATGGAGGAAAGCATTATGAAGGGCTTCATACACTATGCTAAGGATTTGGACTTGAACTTCCAGCGATATAGTGGACTGAATATAGTGCACTTCCCCTTCCCACTACAGTCACACAGAAATACTAGATAAAACAAGTGATTATCCTTCAACATACAACCAAACTTAAAAGGAGAAATACCGCATGTACCAAAAATGACAAGAAAAATTGAAACATGAACAGTAAGTGGAATTAAGACCAAAATGAACTGCGGATTTCTGAGCTCATATATGTA
>NW_017731681.1:200180-205705 GCF_001890085.2 Hipposideros armiger
AGGTCTGGCAAAAAAATTTAAGAGGTCATTTTGCTGTGTATTGAGTTTCAGGAGCTTTGGAGACCCCCAGGGGAAGATGTCCCACAAGCAGTTCCAGATACAGTTACAATGTCAGTGAGTTTTTCCAGAGAAGATTTTTAACAACACTCAGTATTAAGAATGTCATAATTCTTGCTTCTTTCTAAAACAAAACAAAACAAAAAAATCCAAAAAGCAACCAAACCCCAAGCCCCAGCGCCAGGACTTATGGCCATAGTAGTGAGCCTGAGTTTCCCACTGATGCCTGGCTCGTCTGAGCTCTGCTCCTACTGGGATGTGAGACACTCTAAAAGCGGGAGCCTCAGGCTGCTTCAGAGCCACTTCGTATCCCATCTTCAGAGTTGAAAAGCTCTTTGAAGGAGGAACCCCGTATCTGTGCAGCCACAGGAGAAACAGACTCATGAAGTGGGGATCAGCAGCAACAGGCTTTCTATGGTTTGCTACCAGCGGGTTGCCCGCTCCCACAGTAGTCACATAATTACCCAGTGCCCCGCTCTGCTTTCAGGGCCTACGGTGGAGTAAAGGATAACCAGGATGCAAGAAAGACTATGATAAACCCCTCCAGAGAAATACCAAGAGCTCTGGGGTTTGAAGAACGGCTAGCTCCTCTGTGCAGTTCACTCATGCAGAATCACGAGTTCATGGAGGAGACAACACTGGAAATGTTCTTGCTCCTTGTCCACTTGCTATGTCTTTCTAGTGACACCATCACCACTGCAGTTGTGCTGCCCACTGGCTCAGAGCCTTTGATGCAGTTACCATTCTCCCAGTGGAAGCTGGTCATTTCTAATAATATGTATTTATTAAGTGCTTACAAGAGTTAGGCATGTGCTGAATGTTTTATGAGCAGTCTTTCATTTAATTCTCCCAACTACCCTATGAGGTGTGTATCACTGTTGTTTCCATTTTACAGATGGGGAAACTGAAGCTCAGAGAGGCAAAGAAAACTTTCACAAGGCCGCTGAGGTAGGGTCATAGCACCTGATTTTGAACCCAGGCCTAACTCCAGAGCCCACACTCTTACCTGCTTTGTCGTATCACCTCACGTACGTGCATGTTGTTTTCCCTCCTAGGCCATCAACTCTGCAGTCCACCATCACAGCCGCCTGCCGGGGTCACCACCAAGCACGGGTGAGGACAGCTGTGGCAGGGTGACGGAAGAGACAGGCTGGATCTGAGTTCCGCCTAGGCTTGTCCAAGCGTGGGGCACTCGATGTTCTCTCTAATTTTAAAGCACACAGTGCTAGACACTACACAGTGGAATCCTCACAACAATCCATTAGTCCCGTTTTCCAGGAAAGGACACTGAAGCTCAGAAGGGCTACTAATCTGTCAAAGGCCCTTGGCTAAGGAGTGAGAGAACCAGGCTTCAAACCCAGACCCACCTCCAAGGACTACACTTGTAGCTGCTGTGCACACAGCCTCACATATCTCACCTGCCTTTGGACTTGGGAAGTAATGAGCATGTAATCACTGGAAACTGGAAACACTGTCCCTATTTCAGGCCAAGGGACCCACAAGCCCAAAGAGGAGGCCAACAAGCAGACATCTGTACATAGCTGCAGCACAGGGACGATTCCTGCAAAGTCTTTCTCCAAATAAAGCCACCTTCTCAGGATCTGGGCACTAGGATGTGGACATACCTTTTGGGGGGACCCTAGCCAACCCCTACAGGAGACTGGGGAGAAACACCAAGAGAATGGGAGAGACACCTGTGGATGGCAGGAGGGGTTCAAGCTGTCATAGGCTCCTGGGAAGTGAGAGCATGGCGTACTGTGAACAAGAATGGAGATGTGGGGAGAGGGGAGACAAAGGGGAGTTCTGCCTTGAAAACTGAACACTCCAGCAGGCAGGAGGACATGTGGGCCTGGCATTCAGTAGAGAAGGGTTTGGGGCAAGAAGTTCAGTATTTGTATCTACAAGAGGAGAAGGTCATAGCCACAGGAAGGGCCGAGCTCCTTGAGAGGGTGCGAGGAGCAGAAAAAGGGCAGAAGCCCCCAGCACGCTCACACCCAGGCCAAGGAAGGAAACATCAGGCAGCAAAGGTGCAGTCAGAGAGGAAAGGAGACGAGGCCAAGGAGAAGAGGGGTGCTTCGCCTCCTGGAGGGCAGGGCCTATGGCTTTCTGCTGTGTATTTCCAGTCTAATACGGTACTAGGCACAACTGCTGAAGAGTATAAGACTATCAACAATTATGTAAAAGACCAAACATGAGATTTCCGGGATGCAAAGAAAAGAAGTTAAGGTGTCTGTAACACTGGTGATCTCTGCGTTCTAAGAGGCAGCACCTTATGAGAAGGATAGGGGTGAGTGGGGAAAGGCTTGGAGCAAACTCCAAGGGGAATGTGATCCGAAAACGACGAGAGGTGAATAAAAGGATAAGCAGCCAGTTGTTGTTGTTGAAGGTGCATTTCTCGGGCCTTAACTGACCCCACACCGGGAACATAAGGTCTCGGCTCCACACAGCACTGCCTTAGCCTTCCAGCCCTTCCTTCAAATCCCAACTGAATACTCCACCTACTGATCTAAAAACTACGCAGGTGCCACAACTCATCTCTGAAGAAAAGTGCTGTTGAATGCACAGGCAAGGGGCTGCTGCCATGACCCGGGGAGACCGGCCCCACATCCCTGGCAACGCTCCTGGGCCTGGACGGGTTGCAGGCTTTCCCAGACAAGAACTTTGTGGAGAGGAGCAGGGACTGCAGCCAGTGGGTGGTTCAGGCAGCGTTTAACAGCCATGTGGGTGCCCACCACCTTCAGAGGGGGCAGGCTGGGCTGATTGCATCAGACTTCCTGGAAACATTTCTTCATTTCTATTTTTGTAAGCACACATCTCCCAGAGTGACATCTCTCCTAATGACTTCAAAAGGCATTTCAATCAGCAGCTGCAACCAACATTTCTTACACACACTTGGCCAATCCAGCTTTACTCACTCCCCAGCATGTCCACACACAACAGGGAAGTGACTAGAGAATGCCACGCAGCCTCTGTCACAGCAACAGGAAACGATGCAACCCCACAGGGCCGTAGTGACGACCCAGGCGGTCAGAGCTCCCAGACACCACCACCTTACCCAACAGGCAGGACTTGCGTGGCCAGCGGAAAGGAGCATGTGACGACTGACTCCCAAACCAACTGGCTCACGAGTCAGACAGTGTTCTATTTCAAAAGACCATAAGACCTTTATAAATTAACTCAGGCTCAGCGAGTCAGGCACTCGCCTATACTGCAGAGAAAGGGTAAGTTAGTATAACTCTCTGGATTTGGCAGTTTCGCAAACTTTATCAACAGTCTTACATTTTGGTTCATTCAAAATCATACATACACACACTTTTAAAACTGAATACCTACATGGTGCAGGACTCTGCCAAGTAATGGGGAGACAATGCTGGCAAGACAGACAAGATGGCTGCCCTCAAAGAGTTTCTGTTCTAGTCAGGGATTCAGACAATTAACCAACAAATCAACAAACAAGATGATTTCTGAGTACAAGAAGCATTAGTTATAATAGTAAAAAATAAGAAATAGCCTAACCATCCATCAGCAGGACTGGTTAAATATGCTCAGATACACCAAGATGGAATACGGCTCTGCTGTTAAAAACACATTCTTGAAAATTATATTCAAATTGCTACTGATATAAATGTTCTAAAGCAAGTTTCAAAACAGTATCACAATTATGTTCAGTGAAAGAAGCCAGTCACAAAAGACCATATACCGTATGACCCCATGTGTATGAAATGTCCAGAATGGGCAAAAATGTGGAAACAGACAGAAAGCAAGGGGAACAATGGAGAGTGAATGCTAATGAATACAAGATTTCCTTTTGGGATGATGATAGTGGTTGTACAACTCTGCAAATATACTAAAAATTATCAAATTGTACATTTTTTGTCTGTTTATTGAGCCTATTTTATTAAAAATTTTGTTTAATCATTTTTATTAAATTTATTGAGGTAACAGGTTAACAGCATTATGCAAATTTCAGATGTACAACATTATAATACGACACCTGTATGCTCAATTGTGTGCTCACCACTGGAAATCTAGTTTCCTTCCATCACCATGTATTTGACCCCCTTAACTTCTTCGTCCTCCCCTCACCTCTTGCCCCTCTGGTAACTACCATTCTGTGTCTATTTCTATGAGTTTGTTTTGTTTATTTTTTTGTTTTATATCCCACATATGAATGAAATTATACGGCTCTTGTCCTTTTCTGTTTGACTTATTTCACTCAGCAAAATACTCTCAAGATCCATCTACATTGTCGCAAGTGGCAATATTTCATCTTTTTAATGGCTGAGTAGTATTCCATTGTACATATGTGCAACTTTTTTTTTTTTAATTAGGGAACAGCCATGGTTATTGGTTACACATTGCTTTCATGCTACAATGGCATAGTTGACTCTTTTAAGGAGGGCGCAGCTCAGTGGCCCATGCAGGGATCGAACCAGCAACCTTGGTGTTATCAGCACCGCGCTCTAACCAACTGAGCTAACCAGTCACCCAATATGTGCCACTTCTTTATCCAGACATCCATCAAAGGACAGGTAGGTTGTTTCCATGTCTTCGCTACCATGAATAATGCTACAATGAACATCAGGGTACATACATCTTTACAAACAAATGTTTTCAAAATTTTCAGGTAGACAGCCACGAGAGAGGTTGCTGGGTCATATGGTATCTCTATTCTTAATTTTTTGAGGGACCTCCATACTGTTTTCCATAGTGGGTGCACCAAATTGTACATTTTAAGCAGGTGAACTTATGACATCTGAGTTATGTCTCAATAAAGCTGGTAAATAACAGTATCACAATATGACTTCAATACGGTTTCCAAAAAAAGGGTGTGTGAAGGTGTGTATGTGGNGAAAAACAGATATGGAGACTTGGATGGTAGAATAGGCACCATATATTGGGCTGTCGAAAAGTCATGACGTATTTTTTCTCTGTTTTCTATGCAAAAATATGTCATGACTTTTCCGACAACCCAATATACGTCTGCGAGGAATTCCAGAAGGCCAGAACAGGGAAAATGGGAGAGAACCAAAGAGATAATGACTGAGAATTTCCCAGAAATTTAAAAAAGCATTAAAAAAAATAAAAAATAAAAAATAAAAAAGCATTAAATGTAAGATGTTAACATTAGGGGAAGCCGGGTGAAGAGATACAGAAACTCTAAATCTCAACCTAAAATTATTCCAAAATTAAAGCTTTTTTCTAAAAAAGTGAGCCTTCGGATAGAACTAGCACACCAATCCTCAGCAAGAAAATGAACAACAAATCCACATGTACTTTCAAGTGCTTCTAAACAAAAGTGTATAGAGATAGGAAAATGTATTAACTGAATTAAAGTAAAAATACAGGTGTTCACTATACTATTTTCATGTTTTTTTCAAAGTAAAAAGATAACGGAAAAGAAGAGAAAATGTAGGAGTAACAACAGAAATAAGATGCATAATTTTCAAACCAGTAAAGGGAATAAA
>NW_017731681.1:211710-297013 GCF_001890085.2 Hipposideros armiger
GAGAGAGAGAGAGAGAGAGAGAGAGAGAGAGAGAGAGAGAGAGAGAGAGAATGAAAGAACAGGCATCAAAATATTAATTGTGGTGATTTTCTGAGAGGAAGGTTCTAGGTGATTTTTATTTTCTTCTTTATAGTATTTATCTGTATTTTCCAAATATTCTAAAATGTAGACTTTAGTTTAACTGACAAAAGAAATCAGACAGAGTTTTAAAATCTACAAGCAGACCTTAAGTAGGTCCAAGGCACAGAACTAGAAAGGTCCAATTGTGCTAACTTGGATATACCTAGTGTTGTAATATTCTTTGTATCAAAGGTAGCCAGACAGCTAAGCAAAGGAATTTTGTTTCCCAGATAAATCAGACCAAGCAGGTCCTGGTTAAAAAGGACTTGTAGATTGAAGGAGAGCTTGCTCCCCTCTGCAAACACTTTAAAAGAAAACCAGCAGTCACCATAAAGCTCAGATACTGTCAAATAATGCAAAAGAAAATGAAAGATTTGAACAGATGCCGTCGGAAACCTCCTGGACACTTCCAGGCTGTGAAGTGCAAGGCCCTCAGGACAAGCATTCGCAGTCCCCACGTGACCTCTAATCATTGGCTTCAAAGGCACCTCTCTGAGAAGTCAGTGGTTCCCCAACCAGGCTCCCCCCTCAAGTCAATGGGGAGCTTTAAAATGCCTGGACTTCATTCCTGGGAATTCCAATTCAAGATACAGAAGGCAAGGCCCAGGAATCGACACTTTTTCCAAAACTCCCCAGCGAGTCTGCCAGCTGAGCCATGTCTGGGAATCACTGGACTAGACACAATCAGCCTGCACATCTGGCTGTAACGCTGCAAGGATCCCAGAGGGCCAGCGCTATGGATCAAAAAGCTACTAAGTGCAGAGAGGCAAACACATGGGGAAATTCCATGTGTGTTCGAGAACCAGTGCTGAAGCCTGAGGAGCAGCTAGCAAATCCCTAGACAAAGCCTATGTGAAAGGTTCTCTCAGGCCCAGTGGTCCTGGATGCTACCCTGTGAAAAAGGAGTGACTAGTGCAACTTCCTCTCTGGCAGGCCAAAATAAAAATCAGTTCCCTCTAACAATACTCATGAGCCAGCAAGCTTTGCAACCCCCGAGGAGTCCAGAGCAGAATAGGACAGTGTGGTGTGGCAGAAAGAGCCCTGGATCTGAGTCTCACAGACCTGGGCTCAAAACCCCCGTTCTCTCTCAGGCCGGCCGAGTGGCACATTGGTTAGGAGTTGGCTTGGGACACCAGCTCGGAGCAGCAGGGCCCTGGTTCAGATCCCACATGAGGGCCAGTGACGCTGCGCCCTCTACAGCTAAGAGGGTGAACAACAGCTCAACCTGGAGCTGGGGTGCCATGAGTCGCCGGCGACGGCATAGGCTACAACCCCTGCTGTCCAATGGCCGGCAAGCGACTGCCTCACCCGGGAAGAACGCAATGATAATACCAACATGGGCCAGTGAAGCGACGTCCTCCACAACTAGACTGAAGAACAAAAGGACAGCAACTTGTCTGATCCCCTCCCCCAATTCCCCAATTAAAAAAAAAAAAAAATCCCCGCTCTCCATTACTTACTGGCTGTCTGTGAAGTCTATGGTTACAGCCCCTTTGCTACTCCTGCCATCAAGATGTGAAGTCTCGTTCCCGTCCCTGAATCTGGGCTGGCCCAGTGACTGCTCCCCCCAGTAGAATGTGGCAGAGGTCCAGCCACATGGTGTACAGGCTGCTGAGAGAACACGTAAACCCAGTGTTTGTTTGAACAAACAACCACCCCACAGTATCCTTTCCCCAACAAGCTTCCACTTTTAGAGCTCTTTTTGGCCAAGGGTGCCTCTTCATATACAAAGTACAGGAGCTATTTAAGCTCCCCTATAATTGGCAGGGACCCTACCAACAAGTGTCCAGTGTTCTAGATGACTCACTTTCCCCCACCACACCAGTGTCCCCACTGGCCTCTCTTCTTCCTACTACAGTGTCATCTTTGTCCCAGCCACCTAGGTTCAAAAAGTCAACCTCTCAGACTCCTCCGGCTTCCTTCAGCATCCAGGGAAGGGCCAAGACCTCACCTCCCCAGTCACCGTCCCCCTGTCCACCCCCACCACCACCAAAAGGCAGTCTGTTCGGCTGGGCAGACCCCAGAGCCCCTCTACCACTTACTAGCTGTGGACCATTCTTAACCTCTCTAAGGCGGTTTCCTCAGCTGCAAACAGAATGTAAATCAGTAATGCCGTATTGTTGTGGTCATTTTGAAGATAAGAGAAAAATGCAGCCAACATACATAATAGAGGTGCTTGATGTAGCAACTGTTACTACAGGCCAGAGCCTTTTCACTTAGATAAATACAGATATCTCCTACTCTAAGCCTCTACCTCTGTATCTCTCTCCAGTTTGATCTCTCCAACGTAATGCTAGCAGAATAACAGCCCTAGATGACAGCTATCTCATTTATTCTCCTGTGCAAAGGTCTTCCGTGACTTCAACAGTTCTCAGATCAATCCCAACTTCTCAGCTAAGTGTATACGATTATCTATAATAATGGACCCCTCCCGTCACCCCGGCCTGCTCCGGCCAATCCCATCCTCACTGCAACTTGCTACTGGAGGCAGTCTTCTAAAATGGCTCACAATAATACCTGCCTCCTGGTTATTTCAGCCCCTGTTTACTGGAACCCACAGAGGTGTCAAGATCATAAATGTCGTTTTAAGACACTAAGTTTGGGGTCATTTGTTAGGAAGCAATAGATAACTAATACTCTTCATTTCCCCAGTCTCATCTGAACTGCTGCTCCTTTACTCACGGCTGCCCTTCCCAGCACATCCCCGCCAGCTAGCAGCCATTCCGCCCTGCAAGCTCACCTCACATGCCTGGGATCACCTGGAGCCTTTCCTAAGGCTACGTCAACCACTGTCCTCTGGAAGCCTGCCCCTCCTCCCCAGGGTTCCCACACACATCACCATCACTGCAACAGTCACACTTTCTCATTATCAATCTGTTCACCTGTATGCAAAATGACACACATCAAGGTTATTCATTACGTCAAAGACTGGAAATCACCTGCACATCCATCAATAAATAGGGGAACAGTACACCCATGCAACAGATGAAGGAGCAGTGAATAAGAATAAGGGAGCTCCACGTGTGCTGGTGTGCAAAGGCCGACGAGAAACAACACATGAAGCAAGGGGCAGCCCAGTGAGTACAGCCGATGAGCAACGGCCTGGAAAGTGATTATGTAATAACAGATATGGGCGCATGATCATAAGTTAAAGTGGCCATGAGGGCTGCCTCCCCGAGGGGTGATTGGCAGCTGAGAGACAGGGGAGGGAAAGAGAGAATACCTCCTGAATACTGTAGCATGTCAAGAATTAGCTATTCAAAAATAAACAGCTCTGAAAGACTGAGAAGCTTTCCACCTAAGGTCAGGAACAAGACAAGGATGTCTCCTCTCACCACTTCTGTTCATGCTGTACTGGAGATTTCCAGCCAGGGCAATTCGAAGTTAGCAGGATGCAAAGTAAAACTACCGGTATCTCTACTGGCAAATGACATGATCTTATACATAGCAAGTCCTAAGAAATCCATGGAAAAAATTATTATAACTAATAAAGAAGTTCAGCAAGGTTGAAGGACACACGATCAATACTATATAAAAATCTATCATATTTCTACACACTAGCCATGAACCAAGAAGTCCACAAGTCCAGAGTCTGTCTAATAAAAGTCCTGGAGCAGAGAATTGAGACACAGAAGGAAAACAAACAGTAAAAAACTTCCTGGAAACCCCAAAAGACCTGTCTTCAGCAATTAAGGGCCCTGAAGGAATTAAGGAAAGAAGACAAATACCTATAGATATCCTTGTGATATGTCTGAACTCCAAGAATAAAGAAAATTCTTACATCTTTCAGAGAGGGAAAAAACAGATTATTTATGAAGAACGTAGAATCCAACTAACTTTATTATTTACACTGAAACATGGAGCAGTGACCTCCATGTTTCTGAGTGAGGGCACGGGAACCCTCAGACCCTGCTGATGAGAATGTAAAACGGTGCAGCTACGAGGAAAACAGTATGGTGGTTCCTTAAACATTTTTAATAGAATTACCATATGATCTAGCAGGTCTACTTCTGGGTACATACCAAAAAGAAGTGAAAACAGGTACATGAATAGATATCTGTACACCCATGTTTATCAGCAGCACATTCACAATAGCCAAAAAGTAAAAGCAACAGACGAATGAACAAACAAAATGTGTCTATCCATATAATGGATTATTATTCAGCAGTCATGAAAAGGAACGAAGTACCATTGCATACTACAACATGGATGAACCCTGAAATCATGCTAAGTGAAAGAAGCCAGAAACAAAAGGCCACATATTGTATGATTCCATTCATATGAAATGTCCAAAACAGGGAAATCCACACAGAAGGGTAGTAGGTTGCCAGGGGACGGATAAGGGGAGGGGAGGTTTGGGACTAACTACTGAGAGATACAGGGTTTGTTTTGGGCGTGATGGAAATGTTCTGGAATTAGACAGTGGTGATGGCTGTACAACACTCAATATACTAAAAAAATCACTAAAGTGGTAAATTTTATGTTATGTGAAGTACATCTCAATTTTTAAATGCTATAGGAATATCTAGAATATAAAATAAAATGAACCGATCACATTCTGCTTTGTAGCTCCGTGATTCGGAAGCTTGTCCTTGTCACGCCCTCCCACCCTACGTCTTCTCCCCCTCTGTGCGTGTCCCTGGCACTCTTGGCTGCTCACCAGACCTTCATCTCCCCAGAGACTTCCCACTTTCTAACTATGCCTGCCCCAGCCTCATTGCACCCACCCCTTTTCTGGCAGGTCCCCACCACGTACTCAGACCTACCCAAGACTGTCTGGAGGCTGAGACGCCAGCTGCAGGACACACCCCACAGGAGCTGCCCAATGACTAGGACTGAGGTTACAGGCGTGTGTCAGCTGAGGGATATGGTTGCACGTAGGAACTTAATTATAGCTCAGGAGTGGAGAAGGGAGGGGGACAGCTGTGCAGGCTCCTCTCCACACAGGAAGCTCCCTGTTCTGCAGCCCTGAGGTTATCTGCCAGGTCTGCCCAGCACTGGGATCCACAGAAAAACAAGTACGATCCAGTCAGGTCCACAGGAACACACGGCTTATGGAAACCACCCCATTCAAAGTGCGAATTCCCAGCCCCTTGGTGCAACACAAGCCTGTGTGGCGCAGCAAAAAGCCAAGGATGCCAAGTCTCACTCCCCCGCAGGGCTCAGATGGGCCTTCTACTCACCTATGGCCAGAGATCTCATTTTATTTTGTGAGAAGTAAAGGGGCAGCCTAGGTGTTCCTCCCAGGATGCCCATCTTCCGTTTTCTCCCTGGCTCTGAGCGTTTCTCTAGAATGGTATCTGAGCTCTGAACCTGAGGATGTGGGAAATGTTTTCCCCAAGCCAGACTACTACACTCAGATCCCCACATACTGCCCAGGGAGACGCCATGGAGCAGCTGCTGGCACACAGGTGTCAGTAGGGCATGATGGCTGGGTACACCGGACCTGTCAAACCACCTGGCCTGGGCATTGTCAGGTGGGGAAAGCAGACCAGGCGTAGGTTCGCAGTAAGAGCAGGGCCTGGTGGAGGAACATGTCCCACTGCGACACTGCCTTCCCCCCATATCTGGGTCCCTTCTTCTCCAGGCCTTTTCCTGGCCAGTTTGCCTGCCATCTCAGCAAGACATCCCCACAGCCACCTGCCACCTGCCCTGCCCCCAACCCATCCTCCAGTTTCTTCTCACTGCTTCAAGGCAGACCCAGGGACCCAGGCCCTCCTCTCTGTCATTCTTTCCAAGACCTCACCCCCAGCCCAGGCGTGACCCTTCCCATCTCCTCTCTCTGCACCTTTTTTCTGAGCTCCTGAGGTTTGTCCTTCAAAGCTATGGAAAGAAACCTTCAGACTGGGGGTGGTATCCTTTTCCAGGTTTATATAGACAGAGGGTGGATAAGGAGAGCATATTTGAGGGGTTTGGGTGAGACAGGGAGAAACATGGATGGGGACGGGCGAGAGAGGCTCCATGCGCCTCTCTGCCCTCCTGCCCTTTAAGCAATTACCCAGTGAGCAACCAGACGGCTCTTCCCAAATGCCTCCCTTTGGGTAAAATGCCTTTCTTTGCTCACTCACAAAGGGAAAGGAAGGTCTAAGAGCAAACAGAGACATAATGAAACCCACCTGAAAAATGCGAAAGGCAAGTCACAAAACAATGTTAAACAATATCTCATTTTTGAAAGAAAAAAATACATATATAGAGTCATGGTAAAATCTGAAAGAACACAGACCAAAATTTGCAGCAGTCACTCATGGATGGCAGATCATGTAGGACTTATTTTCCTCTGTGCTTATCTGTATTTTCCAATTGTCTATAAACAATAAGCGTTATTTATATAATTAAATCATTTTAAAGTAAATTAAAAACCACACACACGTAAACTGTTGTGCCTGAGTGCCACTTCCACGTCCTAAAAAAGAAAGTTTTCTAAATTCCCACAACCACTGGTAGCATCTGATTAATTTCTAAATCCCCCAAATATAAGGTTCTACAGGCGTCTTTCACTCTTACTAGCTAGATAAACAGCTTGCCAGCGGCAAGCGCTCCCTCCAAACCCTCAGGCCCAACCACCCAGAACCAGTGTCTGGCGGTGTCTGCATCCATGCGACATAGGTCCCAACCCCTCTGGAGCTCACATCCAAAAGCCAGGGTCTCAAAAAGGTGCAAACACAAAAGCAGGGTCTGGTATTCCTCAGGATGGAGGATTCTCACCTTACCTGGCTGCCTCTCTCAGGGCCCAGGAGGGGCTGGCAGGGGTGGACCGTGGAGCAGCTACCTTGGGAATTACCTTGTGCTGTTCCTCAGGCAATCACTGACTGCAGTCACAGCTGCTCCAGCCAACGTTCAAGTACAGAGAGGAACACAAATAGTCTTGAAGTTCTGTTTAGTTCAGCCAACAGTTGCAGAGCACCCACCTACAGTGCTGGATGCCAGGGGGTCAGAGATATGCTAATAAAACAATCAACACTCAATGAGTGTCTCCTCTGAGCCCTATTGTGCATGAGCTCTTTCAACCTCCAGTCATCCCTGAGGGGTAGGGTCTACAATGATCTCCCCTACGGAACAGATGAGGAAGCCATTAAGGGATAAAGTGACTAGCTGCAAGGCCACTAGTAGAGCCAGGAAGCCCGCATCCTGAGAAAGAGCCAGTGAACTAGAAATACAAAGCGAGCCTGCTGCTACTTCCTGTTCTGCTCCAGGGGAAAGCTCACTCCCCCTGAGAAGCCACGAAATGAGGAGGGTGGCGTCTCTCTGTCCAGGATCCCCGGGCCGACAGCGGGCCTGAGAAGGGGCCATCAAGACAAGTAGGAGCGCACAGTCCCCAGAGCCAAGGCACCACTCAGATGCCTCCTATGCCTGCTTCTTCAATATCTTCCCTGCACCCCAACCCCTGCCTCCAGCCAGGAAGTGGAAGCAGAAATACAACTCTCTAAAAATAAACCAGGGGTGGCATGCAACTACTGGTCCGAGCCCAGTAAGTCCTCCTGACCTCGGCAGGGCCCATGTTGCTGAGCAGGACAGGTGTCCAGAGCCCTGATTCCCTTCAGCCGCTGCTCATCGCGGGTGGGTGCAAACCCGCACACATTTCCACTTGACTGGGAAGCGCAGGCTACTGTGACACGCATGAGCAGGAACAGCAGAGTTACTGAACTAAAAAGAACAGGGGCTCCAAAGGGCTCAAACCCCAGCTCTGCTAGTCAGCTGTGTGACTGGAGGAGCTGCTGAATCTCGGATCCCATCCCTCCTCATCTGTCAAGTGGGAATCCACTAAGACCACATTTTGCAGGCTGGTGTGAGGGTGAGTGAGCTCATCCATGGGGTGACACCTGCCCTAAGGGAGAGACTTGCCCAAGGAAAGAAGGCAACTTCCCTTCCTTCTCTCCATATATGTACATCTGGGCCATCTCCTTTCTCTTCTCCCTTCACCACTACGAGTGGGCTGGTTAATCACTTAGAGCAGAGATTGTTTTTTTCTCCCATGAGTCCCCCCTACCCTACAGGCCAGGCCCACCAGTTAGCTGGTTATTACTTACAATTCTAGGAGGCTGCTCACTGCCTTGGAGCAGATCCAGGGGACCACTAAGCACAGCCATTCTCAGGTGCTCCTCTGCCCAATGACCTGGGGTGGGACTCTACAGGGGCCCCAAAGCCTGCCAACATCTTGCTTCTGCTCAAGCGATGAGAGGTTCCACTGTGCTTGAAAGCAGGCAGCGTTCCCTGAAGCCAACTCCAGTCTGGCCAGTCAAGCAGGCGCTTTCCAAACTGGAAGAATTCGAGTCAGCCAGCCATCCCTGAGGGAAGGACCTGCTATGTGGAGATCGAAGGCACAGCTTTGATCACCCAGGTTCAAATCTCAGCTCTGCCACTTATTAGCTGTGTAGCTTTAGGCAAATTTCATAACCAGTCAGAACCACAGCACCCTCATCTGTAAAAGAGGTACAATGATTCCTGCCTCTCAGGGTTGTGTGCATTAAACAAGGTGACGCATATAAAATGATTAGCACAGTGCATTCCACACAGGAGAGCCATATTCAGGAGAGCAGCTTCTGGGTATCTACTGGTTTCTGCCGGGAATGGAAAGGGGATTAGATACACGTGAGTCCAGCTCTTGAAAAATTCAGTCCAACATCAGAGCCCAGAATGCAGGCAATAACAATACCATAATGTGCCATGGCAGGTGCCAAGCCAGAAGTGTGAGAAAGGAGCCTTACCAGACCCATTGCAGAGGAAGGGGGGAGAAGAAGGGAACTGGGAAAGACCCTGCCCAAACCAAAAATCAGAGTTGTCTCCACTGAGCCTAAATCAAAGGGAGGGGAAACAACTGGGCAAGGGGTCCTGGAGTGAACATGTCAGCTGAAGTTTCCTCTGTAGATGTCTGATTGCTGTCCGATGAAATGACTTCCCAGACAGGCTCTAGTGTAGGCTAGTGCCAGGGCCATTCCGTGGGAAGAAGGCCACTTAGGCTGGCCATCCAGTCCCCCTCCCATCCAACAAGTGCTGGGTGGGCATCTCTGCACAAGGCGCCTGCTTGTTAAGGAGATGATCTCTGATCATGGCTAATGAACATCCCCGTCAGGACTGAGGACGTGACGGTGCATTGCAGGCTGCTCCCTTGAGACTCAACAAGGTCTCTGACTCATAGAGAACACTGTATGGGTGAATCAGTTCTTTCTCACGACAGTAGAAAGCAGAAAGGAGGGCAAGGTTCAGGCTGCAGTCCGCTGGGAGAAAGCTGTATACAGGCAGAAGCTCTGGGAGAGCTGGGACGGCTCATGAGAGGTACTCCTTGGTTATCTACGACGTGCCCAGGGTGGGGGCACAAGGTAAATGAAATGCAGGTGGTCCTGCTAGTGCGGGAGAAGACAAGTCTACCCTAGGCGTGCAGGGGACAGAGGCAGGCCTTGGCTAGGTGCAGATGTGCAGATGGGTCAGGGCATGGACTAGAACACAGACTAAATATTTTTCTAAAAGGTGACACACTGCAAAGATATGGAAAGAAATTTTAAGTAAATGTAAACACACTGGGGTATGAAGATGCCACAAAGACAGCCATAGGAATCAGACACTGTAACAGAATATAAACAGGGCTGGACTGATACAATTTTGACTGAACGCATTCTGCCGTCTGGGAATAACCTAGTGATTTTCACTCGGGAGACAGAAATTACTATCAACTTGTTTATTACCAAAGATTTTTTAGTTTTCAATGACAATCGATTTGGTGCCATTATTAAAAGTAAGTTCTGGGCAGAGTCGCCTAGGACTATAAAACTTGGGACACAGGCATAGCAGATTTAATCCACAGAATTTGTACTGGCCCCCAGATGATAACAAAGCTTACCAAGGACAGACTGTCATTTGGGAAAGTTGCCAGAGTTCCAGAACTGTCATAGTCACTATCCAGGGAGAGAGTGACTTTTCAAGCTGGGCTTACTTGACCTTTCGGCATCTGATTCTTAGAAACCCTAACAACACTGTGAGGACTTATAGGAGGCAGAATCCTGAGGTTTGGAATGGTCACTCCAAAAAATGCGAGGATTGGTGGCTCAGGGACGTGGGGCCGGGGGTGAGGACCCAGGTGATCACATGACTGTGTAATGGCACCAGCCCGTGGGCTTCATTCTCTCTCTCTGGCAGCCCCCAGGCACCAGGCTGAGTAACAGGGAAGAAGGCAGGCTGCGGTGCTGCTCCTGGGAGGGAAGGACAGGGACACGAGGAGCTGTTAAGAAAGCATGTCAGGTGGGCAACTGTGGGACCTACGCGGGGCACACCAAGATGGGTGGGGTGGAAAGGAGTGGCAGGCTACAGGCCCTCGTGGGGCTGAGGAGGAGAGTGATGGAAGTGAGGACCCCCAGAAAGCACCCCAGAATTTCCTGCTGAGAGCAGCCACCAACCTGCATTTCTAGGTACACAGCTCTGTACCACCACTGACAGTGGACCTGCTTTTACAAAGAGGTTGCTTTTTCCCCCTTTTAAATATTTTAAGTGGACTATGTTTATCTGCTGATAGTCCCTAGACATGATGTAGCAAATATTCTACAGAAAGGAATCCAGGAACACAAGCATAAAGATGGACAGGTGGTGTGGGAGGGAGGGAGGGAGGGAGGGAAGGAGGGAGGGAGGAAAAAGAGGCAAAGGGCCTCGGGACGTAAGAGGTTTTATAGCATCTCAGGGTCACGGGCGAGCTGGCCTCCGATCACGTCTCCCACCTCGTCTTCTATCCTCTTCCTGCCTCGCTCCTCTCCAGCCACACTGGCCTCCTGACTATTTCTCAGACACACCAGCCATGTTTCCGCCTCAGGGCCTTTGTACTTGCTTTTCCTCTGCCTGCAAGATTCTTCCCACACGTGGCCCAGTCTTCTCTTTTAGTTCAAATATCCCCCTCTCTGTGAGGTTGTCCCCAAGCCTTCTAGTTGAAACTGCCACTACCTCTTTTCTGCTTTATTTCTTGATATAGCATTTATCACCATCTGTATCATGCTATTTACTTAATTCTGGCTACCTCCCCTGCCCCCCACCACAACCACCGTAAGAGCAGACTTTTCAAATTTGCTTTGTTCACTCCTTCATCCCCAGTGCCTAGCACATAGTAGGTACCCAATAAATACCTGTTGAATGAGTGGAAGGAAGTAGGGGGAAGATGGAATTAGAGTCAGATTTAAACCAATCCTGGATCCCCAACAGTCTGAAAGAAACCTTTTATTACTGACCTAATTGAAGGTGTGGGGTGAGTTCCAAAAGCAAGCACCAGATACTATCTGAGGCCTTCTCTTTTGCTCCCAAGAAGTCCCTAATGGTTCCCCTGAGAGCATACTGTCTCAAACATCATTCTAGAAAGAGGCCGAACCTGGATCGCCAACTGCCATGAAAGGGATGCTATAAGACGGCCATAAAATAGGAACGAGGATCGGCCAAGTCACCACCGTGCCTGGAGGTGGATGAGCCCTGTGGTAGTTTCCTGTTGCCGCTGTACCAAATTACCCCAAACTTAGTGGCTTAAAACAAACCATATTTATTCTCTTGAAGTTCTGGAGGTCAAAAGTTCAAAATTAGTTTCACTGGCCAAAGTCAAGGTCCTGACAGGGCCACGCTTCCTCCAGGGGCTCTAGGAGAGCGTCTGCTTCCTTGCCTCTTCCAGCTTCTGGAGCTGCATTCTTTGCACCCCTCGCTCTTCCTCCATCTTCAGAGCTGGCCGTGGAGCTTCTCGCTGCAGTGGTCACACTGCCTTCTTCTACGTCACATCTCCCTTTGCCTCCCTCTTAAAAGGACACTTGTGACCGCACTAAGGGCCCACTCAGATAATCCAGGATCACCATCTCCCCATCTCAAGATCCTTAATTTAACAGCATCTGTAAAGCCCACTTTGCCACAAAAGGTAGCATCCACAGATCCCAGGGGTTACAGCCTGACTATCTTTGGGGCCATTACCTAGTCTACCACCACAGGAGACAGGCTCCAAAAGCATTGAAGAAACATAGCTCAGACCTCTGGTCCACGTGAAAGAAGAGCTGGATCGGGAGTCCTGGCAGCGTCCCAGGCCAGAGTCTTAACTAGGGGGTGGAAAATTAATTTCCTGGGACTGACTGAGCCTTTGGCCCTTGGAGGGCCTCCATAGAAAAAGGGTAGTTTTCTCCTCTCCAACTTGAAGTCCCCAATGTGTCACTCAGGAGTTCAGCCCAGAAAGTGTGTGCTGAGGGTCAAACAGAATCCATTAGGATCTCGGGACTGTCCTGAAGGCTTTTATAGAAGGGGAAGCTGCAAAGAAACAGTCTGGGTCAGACAAACAGGCTCGAGATCAGGGATGGCTGGTAAGCTTTCTCTCATGAGCATGGCCTGTGGTGAAGGGTTCTAAGAACCCATCTGGGTTTGGAGAGGAAGACTGCTGCTGTGATCAGCTGGCAATGTCCGACACCAGGAAGTGACAGGTTAATGACAGTCCACAGGTCACATATTACCAACTCTGCTCTACATGGCACCTCTGGGAACTACAGGAAGGTGGCTTCTGCCCAGGCACTAAAGAGTTGGAGAAACACAACCACTCCAGGAGACGGCTTACCTGGGAGTGTCCCTCTGTCGTGCAGACAGCATATGGTTTCTTAGTTGGAACTTGCTGCTCATTGTGAGCCATTTCTCACCTTCCCCCAAACCCTCAAGGGCCCGTGAGGTAACTGAGTAGGGTAATGTTCCAATGTAAGACCTATATTCTTATCCTATTGGTTTTATTGATATGTTCACCAGTGGACCCAGCTGGCCAGAAATATTTAGCAGGGGAAATGACAGAGCAGTGGTTCTCACCCAGGAGTGATTTTGCCCCCTAGGGACCTGTGGCACTGCCTGGAGACATTCTTGGTTTTCACACCTGGGAGGGTAGGGTGTGGGGGATGGGCTACTGGCATTTAGTGGGTAGAAGGCAGGGGTGATGCTAAATATCCTATAATACACGGAAAGCCCACACAACAAAGAATTAGCCAGCCCAAAACATCTATAGTGTTGGGGCTGAGAAACCCTGTGCTAGAGGAAATGGAAGCAGAGGCGAAGAAAGTGAGCGCTTTGAACTAGGAAATGTTTTGGGCAATAAGGGAAATTGAGGAAAAGGGAGATCTGGGAAATTCAGGATGGCCTATCTGTGAGGAGAGGGCTGGAGACTGTCTGCCTGGCTAGTGCTGTTGCTGGCCTGTGCTTCCCTCCGAGTGAGAGCCAAGTAACTGCCTCTGACGTTCCAACTCCTGGATGACGGAAGTGTCAAAAGCAATAATAAGATAAGGATCAAGGAATTGGAGCAGATTACAAAGGAAAGCGATGAAAATCCATGTGAAAAATACCTATTAGTATAAAGGTATAGAAATGAACTTAAGCATGAGGTGGATTCCCCATGACACCCGGGAGCCTCTCCCTTCAGTAGCCGCCTTCTCATGAGAGAACTCTTTCAAAGCTGTGTCGCCATTAGCTGTGGTGAATTCAGTAATGGTCTCAGGAGAGTTGCTGAGATGACAACAAGGCTGAGACTAGGCTTTGAAGATTGGGCTCGAAAGACAAAAGAAGGGTGCCGCAATGCACCACCCAGAGGCCAGCACTGTTTAACGGAAGATGAAGATTCTGGTCTGAGGCTGGGCTCCTAGTGCCACAGCCTGTAAATCAGGGAAGGAACTGGTTCAGGAAAGCATTTCTCCTGAGTCCAGCACCTGAGAACCTGGCTCAGCAGAAAAGGGACAAACCAGCATGTACCAAGGTTCATTTTAATCAAATCGTAACTCCACACACTGGAGCCAAGAGTCACGCTCAGGTGTGCCCATCACCAACCCACTCGAGCTCTTCCCATGGCCTCTTCACGGACAGAAAGAGCTCCACAGACAGGACGAGGCAGGGGGTGCTATGGCCCACCCAGAAGCACAGCCAGAGATGCGCAGATAGAGCCAGGCTCTGCTAACACTGAGGTCCATACGGAGCTGTCTCTCAGCCTCTCACACGCAGTTCATCCAATCTCATCCTCTTTCAGCCTCTTCCTGCTGCTTTCCCTACCCGACACCCTTCTTCCCCTCCCCGGCACCCCCCGCCCCTGCCGCCCCTTTATCTTTCTCCCTACCACTCTCTAATTTGTCCCCTTCTTTCTTCTCACTCTTCTTACTTCCTAATGGTCTATGATACTGAAACAAGTATATTTGAAATGTTGTTAGTGGTGATTACATGAAGCTCTGTATTTCCTGAATTTTTTAATGTGCCTTGACAATAAAACCTAAATTTAGTTGCCTTTTAATTTTTGTGAACCCTTTAATCTCTCCCGAGTATCCGCATCCCTAAATAACAGGGGTGGAGGTAGGGGTGCTACTCCACCCATGCTCCGGGTCCTTAATCTGTGTGGCAGATCAAAATCAGTAATTTTAATAGTAACCAGAAAAACTCAGATTTAATATACGGAAGAATTCCCCTAACATTTAAAGTCTCCTACCTAACCTCTCTACCTCCATTTTTCTCCATTCAATACACCCTTTTGCAACATTAACACAATCACCCCTTGCTTCAAAACCATCAAGGGCTACCCACTGCCCAAACATAAAATGCAAATTCCTTCACCTAGTACTCAATAGCCTCTATCAACCTACTAGAAATTTCCTAACAATGGTTTCCAGGAATGAAAATCATGACAAGGCATACTTTTCTCCTAGAGGTATTCACATGCAGGCCAAGTTACCTCATGAAAGGGATGCTAACAAGTAGTACTGGTCTCCAAGGAGGCCTCTCTCCCTCCCCATGAACCACGCCTCTTAGCATTCACACTTTTGTGTAGTCCTCTCCCTGAATCTCTGACCTGTACTGTGATCAAGAAACTACAGAGGAAATGACACTGTGTGACTTCTAAACCTAGGTCACGAGAAACCTTGCCATTTATGCCTGTATCTCTCAGTACGCTCATTCTTGAGATGTTTCTGCTCAGAATCCAGCTGTCATGCTGTGAGAAGCCCAAGGCACAGGAGAGGCCACATGCAGGCACTGTAGTCAAAAGCCAGCATCAAGTGTCAGCCATGTGAGTGAGCCAGTGTGGACGTCCGGCCTAGCTGAGCCTTCAGATGACTTCTATCCCAGCCTCCATTTGACTATAGCAACATGAGAGGCCCCAAGTGAGGACCACCCAGCTGGGCCCAGTCAACCCACAGAACCATTAGAGATAATAAAGTGCCAATTTCATGTTTTTTAAATATTCTGTGTAACAAAATAGGAGTTACAGGATTGTCTCAAGAAAAAAGACTTGTACAATTGTTTTGAGTTGCAAGCTAAACTAGCCACTTTTTTCATGAAACATAATTTTTACTTGAAAGAAAAGATGAACAGACAAATTATAATTAGACTTAAGTATTTGACAAACTTTTTCTTGAAAATGAAGACTGTCACTTCAAGAAAAAAACAACTGACAGTATATTACCAATGATAAAAATCAAGCTTTTTCCAAAGAAATCCAAAACACTAATTCGAAAAAAATGTATGTACCCCTATGGTCACTGCAGCACTATTCACAATAGCCAAGATATGGAAACAACCAAAATGCCCATCAATAGACAATTGGATAAAGAAATTGTGGTACATATATACAATGGAGTATTATTCTGCCATAAAAAAGAATGAAATCTTACCATTTGCAACAACAAAGATGGACCTAGAAGATATAATCCTAAGTGAAATAAGTCAGACTAAGAAATACAAATACCATATGATTTCACTTATATGTGGAATCTAAAGAGCAAAATAAATGAACAAACAAAACAGAAACAGACCCATATATACATACAGAGAACAAACTGATGGCTACTATTGTAGATGAGAGGGGGGTTGGGGGGCAGGGTGAGAAAGGTGAAGGGAGTAAGAAGTACAAACTGGTAGTTACAAAAGAGTCACGGGGATGTAAAGTACAGTATGAAGAATACAGTCAATAATATAAAAACTGTATAGTGTCAGATGGGTACTAGACTTATCAGGGGGATCACTTCACAAGTTATATGTCTAACCACTACGCTGCACACCTGAAACTAATATAAATTACAGAAAACTTGTATCCGCCACCATAAGCCTGATAGTTTCTCAATACTTAAAGACTTTTTTGATGAGATCAGTGGTGATATTAATGAATATGATTTACTGATGTAAAATGAAATGTCCACATTTAGAAGATCTCTATAACCCAGTTAACCAATGACCAATTCAAAGTAAAAGGTCCAATTCAAAGTACAAGATGGACAAATGGATTTTAATGTCAAAAAGCATGAAAAATTTGTTGACTGGGTTTTAGATTCCATATTCCAGCTAATCTTTAAGATTCAATTATCACTTGCCGAGTTTTGGTATCATACCAAAGAAGAATATCCACGATTACCTGCAAAACATTAAAATACCTCTCTCTTTCTCAGCTACATATCGGTGTGAAACCAGAATTTCTTCATATCGTTCAAATAAAACATATTTTAAAGCTGAAACTAATTCTAAAAAATGTGTATTTCATAATAAAAAATAATTTAATAAAAAAAACAAAAACAAAAAAACATATTTTAAGATATTGAACAAAGAAGCAGTTATGAGAATCTAGCTACCTTCTATTAAACCAGACATTAAAAGAGATTAGCAAAAATGTAAAACAATGTCACTCCTCACAACTTAAATTTTTGTTTTTAAAAATAGCTGTTTCATTAAAAATGTAATTAATGACAAATGTAATAAGTTTATTATTATAGTAAATGAATTAGTAAATTAGTAAATTTTTTTAAAGACTTTATTGGGGAATCAGAGGAGGGGAACAGCGTTGGGGAATCGGGGAAGGGGAACAGACAAGTTGCTATCCTTTTGTTCTTTAGTCCAGTTGTGGAGACATCGCTTCACTGGCCCATCTTGGTATTATCTTTGCGCTCTTCCCGGGTGAGGCAGTCACTCACCGGCCATTGGACGGCCGTTCACGGCGGCTCACAAAAGCACACACCAGCTGCCGGCCAGCCCCACTGCAGCCTACACAGTCGCCAGAGACTCACGGCAGCCCAGCCCCAGGTCGAGCTGTTGTTCACCATCTTGGCTGTAGAGGGCGCAGTGTCACTGGCCCTCATGTGGGATCTGAACTGGGGCCCTACTGCTCAGAACTGGCGCACCAAGCCAACTCCTAACCAACATGCTACTCGGCCGGCCCCCAAATTAGTAATTTTTTTAAATTCCTGTTTTAATTTCTAAGTTGGTAAACAAAAGTTCTTGGAGTCTTTAATAATTTTTAGGAGTGTAAAGGGGTTTTGAGGCCAAAAAGTTTTTGAGAATCACTGTTTTACAATATTCTAAAGTTGACTTCAAAATAAACCAACTTTCAAGGCCTAGTCAGAAGCCCAGCTTCTTCAGGGACAAAGCCAACCCTGCGATAACTTACTCGTTTGAGTGAGTATCCCGTACAGCGCCACGCTCTTAGTACCCACCAGCTCTCTAATAGTTTAGAAAGTCTTTCTGTGCATATGTCTTCTCTCCCCAGCTAGGTTCCACATACTTGGGGCATGAGGGCAGCCAAGGACCATGCCTGAAACACGTGTCACAGCACCTGGCTCACAAAAGTGCTTCAGATAGGAAAGACGAAGATGGCAATACCAGTTTTTTAAGATTAACGCCGAAAAATCTGATAAAGCTACAGACTGACCTTTGCCAGGGGACACTAAGAAAGAAAACTTCTAGTTAGTACTGGGAGCCCAGCTCAGGGATGAACTGGACACCTGACCCCTGGACACGCACAACGGCTAGCTGCTGCTGAAACAAATGGCAAAGCAACTCAACTCAGTAGCTCTTCCTGCTCAGGGAAAACCTCTACCTCATCCCCTTTCAGGGAACCTCAGAGCCTCCCAAACCCCCCTCTTTCTCCTTCACATTTCCTTCAAAGGAAAGGCCTTGGGATGGGTTTGAGAACAGGAGGGGCCCCTGCCTGAGGTCTTCCTGAAAGATCTACAAACAAGCTGATCCCCACAGACAGACACACATGGGCTCAGCACCCTATGTGGCAACAGGAAAACCCATGGGGTGTTAAAGGCAGAGGAAGGGAAGTGAAGCCCATAAACAGCTACTGGAACCACTGAACTTCAGAGATTAAAACAAATCAGACAGGAGCTCCATGTTTCCCCTGGCCCCCAGCAGGGACCCCACCATAACCCAGTCTCCCAAATATTTGAGACAATGAACATCAAATTCCCTGGAGCTCCCCTTCTGATAGGTTATAAAAGCTGCCAGGCATCCTGAGAACAGGGAAATAGCATTGGGAAGCCCAGAGCATTGTTCAGACTCGGGAGGACCCACTACCCCAGCAGAGATGGAAGCAACAATTCTGTGGATTATTCCCAGCTCTTGTATGTGCCAGCAAACTACAGACCCATGAGACAGGGACTCATTCTGTTTTTTTACTATCATCATTTCCCAAGCGCCAGTACTGTGCCTGGCACATAGTAGGCACTCAAAAATGTTTGTTGCATAAATGAAAGAAAATGACAGACACCATTTTTGTGGCCTGGCACCCAACTGGGCAGAGAAGAAAAGCGTGTGCTTATTCATTCAACACAAATAATTATTTCGCATCATCCCTGTACCAGGAACTGTCTGTCCCAGGCACAATAGAAAACAAAATAAGTCCCTGCCACTGTGGAGTTTATGTTTCAGTGGGTCTAAGGGTGAAAATCTCAGTGCTGGGTTGGCCAAGTGGCTCAGTTGGTTAAGAGCGCCAGCTCTGGGCAACAGGTTTGCCAGTTCGATTCCCACATGGGCCAGTGAGCTGTGCCCAAGCTGAGTTGCCGCTGAACTGAGAGCATGTGCTCTTAGCAGCAAGGTTACCAGTTCAACATCCACACTCCCCCTGCTCCTGCAACTAACCACCTTGAGCTGAGCAGCCGCAAGCTGCTGACCGGCAGCCGCATGGCTCAGTGTGCAACAAGGTTGCAGGTTGACTCCCGCATGATATGGTGGAACACGCCACCCGCCTACCCCCCAACCCCTCCCCCCACAACTAGAGTAAAAGCAGTGACTGGACTTGGAGCTGAGCTTGCACCCTCCACAACTAAGATTGAAGGACAACCTGACTTGGAACTGATGGGTCCTGGAAAAATACAATGTTCCCCTTCCCCAATTCCCCAATAAAAATCTTAAAAAAATAAAATAAAATCTCAGTGCTCCCCAAATATACTACGTAAGCCATAACCATAATAAATAAATATTTAGTAAGTGCCTGCGATGTCCAAGTGATGAGTGTCAGGTGTTATGACAGGCACATGGGATCTGGGACTAAGCCCTAGTGAAATTATTTCATCTTCTAGGCCAGGACCCTAAATCAGGGATGTGTGTGTTAGTTGTTGGAGGCTCCTGGGTAAAGAAAATGGGATTACCTCTTCGGTGCATCTGTCCTCATCTGTTGGTGAGCAGAAGCCACTGTGTAAGTACCACGTACATGCCCAAAACACCACGCAACACTGCAGGATAGAAAGAAACACAAGCTGTTTAGCTGAGGGGTGCCAGGGGTCAGGAAAGCAGCTCTAACATGGTATCATTAAACACTGGGGCTCAAAGAGTGCTCCTAAGGCAAGCTGGCTCCTCCACTGTCCCTCACACAAACACACACACACGGAGCTGTTGTTATTCTGAGCCTGAGTCAGCAAATATTTCCCAATCCTGGAAGTAGTCTGCTCATTTCCAAGTAAGAAGACACCGGCTTTGCTGATTGTACCAGGGTGGGGCAGAAGGTGCTGGCAAGGTGAAGAAGCTAGAGCCCAACGGCTCCAACGGGTGGCAGCTCATAAATGCAGATGCCCTGAGTCATGCTGGTTTCCTTGACCAAAGCCCCATGGAGACAGGACTGGCCTCACACCCCAGTCACCAGCCTCTGCGTTATGAAGGCCAGGAACCATCAGAAGACCCACATGTCTGAAACCTGATGCGAGGGGCCACTGCCTCCCTGCCAGACTCAAGCAAGTGCCCGGCTCTGCTCTGACACCGTGGAACCCAGCTGCTGCACGTAGCTCCTCCACCTGGGTCCAAAGGTACAGAAAAATGCTCAGGGACATCAAACCATCTACAAGAAGCAGCCACTGGGCAATCTAGGACAACATGGCACACACAAAGGTATCATGCACAGAACTTCTGACGACACAAACGAGAGCCTGGCAGGACAAAGTCCGTGGAGACGCTGTGTAGGGAGGAAGAGAGATGTACCCAGCACAGACAATGCTGGGCAGTGGGGCAGCTCCTGGCATTTCCAGGAGGGCCCCTCAATTTAGCTTCCCAGCTGGCAGCGAACACCCTGGGAGGGGGGCCTGTGCAGCTATATCAGTGACAGGCTATAGCTAACGCCTTTAGAAGCCACAGGTCCAACTCCTCCTGAGAGAGAGGAGCTGCACAGTCCCAGGACATGCCAGCATCCGCAGGCCCTAAAGACAGCTTGCACGCAGCCAGGGCAGCTGCAGTCTGCCCAAAGCGGAGGCCTGCTAGCTTCCCAGGCCGGCACCCAACACTGGCTGTCCTCTCACCAGGTCCTGGGGGAAAGGTCTGAGGGACCACAGATGGAGCCAGCAGGCTGAGTAAAGGCCATTCTTCCTCAGTGGGCTGAGGCATAGGGGTACACCAAACGGAGCAAGTAGTGGTGGAGAAGCTTGGAGAAAGGCAGCCAAACAAGAGAGGTTTTAGTAAACTTAGCTCATTAAACTAAGGAAGTGATGGGCTGTACACCATCTGTAGAATAATTTCAGAGACCTGTCTGCTCACACCTTTGAAAAAGAGAGGCAGATGACCTAGGCTCTGAAAAAATATCACTGAACGAGAACTTGGTAAATGACAATCATGACTACTCACACAGAAAACAACAGAGTGGACAAACTGCAAAAACCTATGTGGTCAGGGCCGCTCCACCAGGACTGGGCTTGATCTCTTCTCAAGCCCTTCTCACCTACTGCCTCAGTGGGGAAGACAGGTGAGCAAAGACAGAGGAGCAGCAAACTGCTCAAGAGTCAGGTAAAGTCCATGGGCCAAAGACTGGACTAAATTAACACCAAACACCCAATCTCAGCTTCATTAGAATGACCCATTAAAACCTGGAAGGGATGTTTTTTATAGAAACAGGGACCCTTTTTGGTCCCTTCTGCCCAAATTTCCCCCAAGAGCTGCTTAGGAGGGGACTCAGGGATCAATGGGGAGGGGACTGGCTCAGCCATCCACAATCCTATTCTTTTCACAGAAAGGGTCTGTGCACAAGAGGATTCCAAAACTTTAAAGTCTGGTCTAGCTGGATGTGTTGGCTCTCCACCAAGGCTCCTGAAAGTTGCCAATTCTGTGTCCAATTCTGGCTCAAAGACAGAGAGAGCACGAACCTCAAAAGAGAAGAGACCTAGAAACCCAAAGCCAGGTGAAACAACAGGCCTGAGAGTGGGTCATGCTTTCTGAATCCTCCAAGACCAGATTGGGCAGAAACAGAGGATATGTTATTTCCTGATGATCTCTCTAGGGGACCAACACCAAATAAAGAAGCTCACACTGAAGGCATCTGAAAAGAACTTTCTGCCCGACAAGGTTAAATACCTAAACACACCACGAAGGCGGTGGGCTCTCTAGCCCCAGAGAGAATGATCTCTGTGACTAGAAGCAACTCAAGTTCCTGACATGGTCTAGTAATGCAGCCCCACAGGCTCCCCAGGCAGATATCATCCTAACACACCATGTTATTATTGCCTGGCCAAAGGGAACAGAACTTCAGTGTCAGCCTCCGTTTTGGATCCACAGGAAATTAAGCTCCCAAGGAAAATGGAGAGAGAACCTGCTCGGTGACCAACATCAGAAGCTCTGACACGTTCAGTGGGTCAGAGATGCACGAGGGAAAAACCAGCAGCTGGTTCAAGCCACCAATAATAAAAGGGACAGATGCCCACCAGCCCTAGGGCTATGGGGACCGCAATCTACTTAAAACTCAAACAGGAAAAAAATGTCCTGGAGTCAGCAGAGTCAGTACAGAGGAAAAAGGTTGAGGACCACGGGCATTCTCTGAGGCATATCTTCTGGAGACTTCTCTTAGTTCTTTGGGATGCGGCATAGGGCGGAGGGTGGGAATGAGGGCAGAGACAGGCTAGGGCATCATGGTTTAAATGTGTTCGATATATCCAGAGTGGAAAGACACCGAGCCCTGTTTCCTGGAAGGGGAAAGAGTTGGATGAGGCCTCCAGCTATGCCTGGCGCACACCCAACTGAGCAGCCAGTCTCTTCCCAAGGGTTCCTGGAAGTCAACAGACCCATAAACGGGAAGTATTAAAGCGGAGATTAGAATGGTCTACAAATTGGACATCATCCCTGATGCAACACCCTAGTAAATTCTCCCACACAGAGAATACCTGCTATTTACCTCAGACATCCAGCTCCTTACTTCAATCCGGGGTTGAACACCCTCGCCCCACAGGTATCTCAACTGCATGGCCAAGGGAAAGCACAGCAGTGTGTGGAGCTAATGCTTCTCCCTGAAGCAGAGGCAAGGAACTGGGAGAGAAGGGGAGGTGGGTGACAGGAATGCAGGGCACAGGATGGGTAAAAAGGAAATCAGAGAGAGGAGTAAAAACAGGGCCTCAGGTGGGAGCCAGTATAGGAGGGGCTAAGGTAAACAGGGATTGCAGGCACGGGACTAAAAAGCCTAGTAATACCACGAGAATGATGATGGGGAGCCCTAATACTGAGAGGGGCCAGGCAACGGAGAAAGGAGGGGACAAGGATGGAAAAAGAGAGCAAAAACTGAAGGCAAGGATGGAATGACGAAGGAAGGAAACAATGATAACGAGGGGAACAGAGAAGATCCCCAAGGAGACCCTGGGTAGAGGTCAATGGATTTGGGGACACCAAAGAAGAGATGAAGGAAAAGGTCGGCGGCAAGGTTGGGGAATGGGAGGGAACCCCGAGCCTGAGACCTGTCTCTCGGAACACAGAAGTGGGAGGAGACGGAGCCACGAGGCCCAAGTGGGGTCCCAGAGTCGGGTGGGGAGGCCTGAGGTTCGGGCTCAAACAGCGATGAAGGTCCAAAGGACTGGGGGCACAGGGGCAGCGGGGCAGAGCACCAGGACAGCAACAGACCACCGACCACCGCGGATCCGCCGGGTGGTAGCGCCGGGAAGCGACAGCCGCTCGGTCCGCGGACGCCTGCTGATACCCCCGCCCCACTCCCCTCCGGGCCTTGCGCCCTGGTCCCGTGGGCCGCCTCAGCCCGGGCCCGCCGCTTCCCTCAGAGGCTTGCCTACCCGTTTCCCCTGACCCGAACAGACCTGTCCCGGCAGCCTCCCGAGCCACCGCCGCCGTCCTGTAGGCTCCGCAGGATCCTCCTGCTCCTGCCAAAACTTTTCCCATTAATCCCCGGCTCCGCGGCTGCCGCGGCGTCACACGTTGCGCGGCCCGGCCACGCCCCCGACAGCGTGATGTCACCGCGCAGCTCGGTTTTCCCCCACTCTCTCCACGCCCCCTTCTTCCTCTCCTGCTGCGGCCAATCACCGCGCCTCCTGGAGACTCCTCTAATTCTGCCGCTCCGCCCACTGTACGCTGCGTGGGACCCGCCTGTGGCGCCCTCTGGTGCGGGATCTGGGCGCGGCAGCTGAGAGGGGAATTGGAAGGGAGCGCCCGGGCCAGTAAAACGAGCCTGGCACGTATCACAAAAGGGAATTCAAAGCTGGAAGGGAACTAGAGGTCATTTGTACAGCTCCCTCATCCTCCAGTGACGAGAAGGTGCGTGCCTTAGCACCTTCGAAGCAATAGAACCCGAGTCTTCAGATTCCAGACTCCACTGCCTGGAGACACTGCAGCCTGTAATTTTAATAAAAGGACTTCCCTCCCTCGAAAGGCTTCCGCAACTAGAAATTTATGGTTCTGGACTTCTTACCTATCTTCCTATGTACTTATCTAATACTCTTGCCCACCTGAATGGGGTGCATCCTCCTTACTGTTGTGGGAAATTCCATTCTTGCTTTCTTAACCCAGGTCTTTAGGACCTGGAAAGGATCTGTTATCCCAACATATCCTTTCAGATATACCATAAAAAGGTACCTAGCAACAGGGAGGCAGTCTGGTGGAAGAAACTGGTTTTGTCATCTGGCAATGAACAAAACTTGACTCACGGAACCAATGGGTAACTTCCTCCTACCCCCCCCCCCATCTTTAAAGCAAAGATTACCCCTCCTCTCTCGCATACACTCCTCAGGCCACACCCTCAGATATCTGATTGGTATGAGTGATTTTTGGTTTTCTTTCTGTTTCTCCTTTTTTTTTCTTCTACTTTTTAAAATGAATATGCATTACTTTTACAATACAGATGTCGACCTCCTTGTCCTTTGAGGTTGAAGTAAGAATGGATTGTGAAGGTCAAAACCTTCCCTAAGATTTCTGCAAATTTCTGGGAATTAATATTCTCCTAAATCTCTGCTTCTGGGTTCCTACTTCTGCAGGGCTGTTGTACTCCCACGGTTCAGAAATGCAGACATGAAACCCCACCCTTCCTGAGGACTGCCCACACCTCTTCCCACACAAAGCATTCATGGGCATAGAACTCTTTATGATGCTCTGGGCCTTGGGGCGGGTCAAATGATGCATTGCAAACAGCTTAAACTCATACAACAGACATTCTTTGAAGCTCTTTTCACATCTCAGTTCTAACTGACCCTTTACCCCTTAGAGCTCGGCCTTTCCCCAGATCGCTACCTCTCCGCGTTTCCCCAGATAGCTACCTCTCCTCCGTGCCTCACTATTCCTTCCTCTATTCCATACTCTGTGGAGAAAAAAACAAATTCCTCTGGCTTCCCAGGCAGAAAGAGACATCTTAGCTTTATCTCTTCATTGCTGGTTTCCTGTCAACATTCACGCCCTTTAGATCTCACTTTCTACCCCTAACAGGCTTATTTCCTCTAATAAAGACAGCTCTCTCCCTAAAAGAAATTCTGGGAGCACTATTAAGATACTACATTTTCGGGCCGGCCGAGTGGCCCGATGGTTAAAAACTGGCTTGGAAAGCCAGAGGGCCCCGGTTCGGATCCCACATATGAGGGCCAGTGACACTGCCCTCTACAGCTAAGATGCTGAACAACAGCTCAACCTGGAGCTGGGCTGCCGTGAGTCGACTGCAGTCGGGGACAGCATAGGCTGCAGCCCCTGCTGCAGTGGGTTGCCATGGGCTACCGTGTGTCGCCAGCAGCCAGCGTGAGCGGCCAGCAGCTGCCGTGAACAGCCGTCCAGAAGCCAGCGACTGATCTGCCTCGCCCGGGAAGAGCGCAATGATGGTGCCAACTTGGGCCAGTGAAGCAACGTCCTCCACAACTAGACTGAAGAACAAAATGACAGCAACTCGTCTGTTCCCCTTCCCCCAATTCCCCAGCACTGTTCCCCTTCCCCCAATTCCCCAGCACTGTTCCCATTCCCCCAATTTGCCAATAAAAATCTTTAATAATAAAAAAAAAAGATACTACATTTCCACCTCATTTCATTTTTATATTTGAGGATATATATAATATAATATATTTAATAAATATATATTTAATGTTTAGGAGAGTATCGAAAGAAAGATAATTTAGTAATTATCTCCACAATTCCATTGCTCACTGCAATATTGTTTAAAACAACAAAAAACTGGAGATAACATAATTGTGCAACAGAAATGTTTACATAAATTATGCTCTATGCTCCTGATGGGATATTAGGCAGCTATTAAAAATGATGCCTACAAAGATTTGGTGAAAACGTGGAAACTATTATGATCTGATATTCAGTGGAAAAAGCAGAATCCAATGATATGTATAGCATATGTAGAAATGTATATTGTTTGGAAAACAAAAAATTAGCCTAGAAAAAAATGAAAGGAAACACTAAAATGTTATCAGCAATTGTATCCGGGTTGTGGTTCTGTGAGTTTTTATCTTTCTATATTTTTATTCTGAGCACGGTTTTTCTTCATAATGAAAACATGGCTTGTTTTTTAAGAGCAACCACAAAAAAAATCTTCCTTATATTGAGCAAAAACATATCCTGTGGTGTTCCTACCCAATAGTCTTAGTTCTAGCCTTTGGAGGTAAACTAAGTCAAATTGTTCTTCATACCATTCTCACACCATTCTCCTCCTATATTTTTTCTTTTTCAAGCTACAACATCACTCATTCCTCATATAAAACAATCAGGGTGCCTTTTGCCACCCAGATTGCTGGCCTCAGAATGTGCTGTTTTATGTGTAGCCATCCTCTTTAAGGCTTTCCTTGGTTTTCCACCTAATTTCTGAATCACCTTCCCATATTTGGGGAATCTCCCACTTCTTACACTGTAGAAGCTGAAAATGTCAGGAATTTGCTTCTAGCATCCTTTGTAGCTCAGTCTTAGCCACATAATTGAGGCTCCACCAATCAGACGCACTGGAAGCTGGGAAGACAAAGAACTGGGGAGCCACATAATCCATTTGGGTAAGTGGCAGAGCAGCGGCTCTACCCAAATTCCAGTTGTAAGAAGCAGCAGTTGTAAGAGCACCATCTAGCGCGGGTGATATTAGCCATGGAAGCAGAGCATACATAAGAACTGTTGTGTCCATGATTTGGGATTCCTCACTATACAGTCCCCAAGCTGGCCCTTTCATCCTCCCAACTATTTACTATAGTATTACATACTCTGAATAAGTTCCGTTTTTACTTAAATCTGTCAGTTTCTGTTACTTCAATCACAAACCCAGGCTAACACAGCTTCCCTGAATCTTCATTTTGACTAGATTTGCTCATAGGCACAGCTCAGAGTGGGAAAAGTTGGTCCCTACCAAGCCTTTGCAACACTTTCCAGACCCACCAGAGACCTCAGTGACAAAAATCTGCTCTGATGCCCAATTACAATATAACTGAACGATAACTTAAAATATGCAGTAAGAAGACCAGATCGGCTTTGAAATAGATTCCGACCTCCTCCACAGCCATTTCAGGCTCCATCTAGCAGGTGGGGGCCTCCTTGGTATCCCTCCTCCTCCTCTCATCCACAGCAGGGGCCAGAGAGGCAACTTTCAGCTGAGTAGACACTGTGCATGAGGAGGAGGCACCTTGCATATTCTAGCAACAGTTTGCAACAAGCCTCTTGCTCTCCAGCCAGTCATTCCTCCTCACATACAAGCCACAGACGGATGACCTGGGACTACAATGGCTGTGCTTTTCATGGACCCCAGTTTATCGGTATCTCTGAAGACATTGAAGATTATGAACACTCTGTTTTGTTCATGCTGTTGGAAAGGACAGAGGACTTATTTTCTAATCCTGGAATTAAAAGACTGGGAAATATCTTCTCCTGCCCCCTAGGAATGTCCTCAAGATGGACTGACAGCTTTTCCTGCCAGTCCCAATGTGGATTGCATTCAGGCATCAGGGTGATGTTTCTTTCACTATATCAAACTTCATCTATGCCTCCTTGTGTCCCATCAATAGAACATTCAAAAACCTGGAATGGACCCATTTACAGGTGAAGAAACTGAGGCTTAGAGGTGGCTTGCCACATCAACACTAAACTCTACTTAGCTTCCAAGAATGTCTATCATCAGGCCTCATTCTTTTCTAGTTACAGGTCCTTCATAGTAATATCTTTAAAAAAATTTTGCCCCTCTACTCCTAAACGAATTTATAAGAACTGTGTAGCTCCTTCACGTTTTTAAAGTGACATCTAATATTTTTCATCATGAGTTTGAAACAATAGTTGCAGAGGATGTAACTTCTATTTAATAAATATTGACATTTTAATATAAAATTGCCATATTGCCTTTTAAAATATATTGAATAAGATTCAAATCCCGTAGTGATTTGATGCTCACCATTATACATCTTAAAAATACATGAACAAGGAGCGGTTGTTTAGCTCAGGTGGTTAGAGCACAGGCTCATCACACCAAGGTTGCCGGTTCGATTCCCACATGAGCCACAGAGCTGCGCCCTCCACAACTAGACTGAAGACAACTACTTGATTTGGAGTTGATGGGTCCTGGAAAAACACACTGTTCCCCAATAAAAATTTATTTAAAAAAAATACATGAACAAGCCCTTCTTTAGCAATAAAAAATTTTACTTTTCTCTTTTTCTCCTTGTACTTGTTATTTCCACTCCACTTACCCCTCAACAATCTAATCTTAATGTCACATATTTTTATGCTTGAAAGAATTTTATTGATCACCATATCATACATCTTTGCAGCCAAAATATGTATATAAGTTGAAATTAAATTTTTTTTAAAGATATTTTATTGGGGAATTGGGGGAAGGGGAACAGACAAGTTGCTGTCTTTTGGTTCTTCAGTCTAGTTGTGGAAGACGTTGCTTCACTGGCCCAAGTTGGCACCATCACTGCGCTCTTCCCGGGCGAGGCACATCAGTCGCTGGCTTCTGGACGGCCGCTCACTGTCGGTTGCTGGCCGCTCACGCTGGCTGCTGGCTACATACGGTAGCCCATGGCAACCCACTGCAGCAGGGGCTGCAGCCTACGCCGTCGCCCGCGACTCACAGCAGCCCAGCTCCAGGTTGAGCTGTTGTTCAGCATCTTAGCTGTGGAGGGCAGTGTCACTGGCCCTCATATGTGGGATCCGAACCGGGGCCCTCTGGTGTCCCAAGCCAGTTCTTAACCATTGCGCCACTCGGCCGGCCCAGAAATGTATTTCTTAATGAAATGCATGGGCTACTTTTTCCCCCCAGGTAGTTCATATGTTCACAGTTGAATATTACTTGTTGTTAGAATGAGACTTCATTCAGCATCAATTCCAGATCTGTTTTTTTTTTTCATTTATAAGCTGAGAAAACTTGTTCACATAATAAGAAGATGGGAATTGAGGGTTTTGATATAGCAATGACATCTAACAGAGCTGTTTGCCCAGAAAAAGCCAGAGATTTATTGTATAAAAAAAAAATACTGTTAATGATTTTTCAGCTGACAATGTGGTTAAGTCCTTTGGAAGCAAAGATTGAGAAATCTCCTGACTCGAAAACAAAAAGAATTTGTTGTCCAGTGTTTCAGCCATTCACTTTCTCAGCACCCACAGTCCTACACTAGCATTTCAAATTGTTGCTTTGTTTAGTGTTCCAGGAAATGTACCCTTTTGGGTAGTCCACCATTGAAAGATAGTAGATGGGTGAGTGGTGAACCTTGCTATTGAAAGTAGGAACAGTGAAATTGTGAAGGATGAAAGCGGTATTGGTAAAGAGAACACTTGGAAGTTGAGAATCTGCAAATTGATTTTCTTAAAACTCTTTCTCGACCGGCCCTTCTACTCTCCTTTTTAAAAAATCTTTATTTTATTTTATTTATTGGAAAACAGTGTGTTTTTTCAGGACCCATCAGCTCCAAGTCAAGCAGTTGTTTCAATCCAGTTGTGGAAGGCGCAGGCCAGTGGCCCATGTGGGGATCAAACCGGCAACCTTGGTGTTATGAGCACTGCACTCTAACCGCCCCCTACTCTCCTTTCTTATTTATTAAAAGTTTTAAGGGCCATCTCGAATTCCAGTTCCTACCTAATGCTTCCTTTTTTTTCTGAATTCCTACCGCACTTAGAGTTTGAGCCTCACTTCCCATTCCTGAAATATGCATCATGTTTTACTGGCAGCTTTGTTTCATGACACTTTAAATAGATTATAATAAAGTTCCTTGCAATAGAGTTTGATGTACTTGCAAACGACATGAACTTTGATATCAGACAGCAGCACATACGTTCTAGGAGGGCAGGGGCTCTATCTGTTTTGTTCTGTGCCATATAGCCAACACCTAGCACAATACCTGCCATATAATAAGAGCTTAATAATTTGTTGGATAAATTAATGGACTTGAGTTTGAATCTTACTTTATTCTTTTTAAACTGGTGACACCCAGTCATTCATTTTAGAATGTACTTATTCATGAATTCATTCAAGAAACATCTGTTGCATGCTTATTAAGAGCCAAGCCCTGCCCTCAAGGAACTCAAGCTGGTGAAGTAAGGTGTAAAGAGCACCCATGTGTAGGCCCAGAGGTAAGAAAAATGGAGGGAGCTGCCAGTAGATCTATAAAACAGAGGCATAGAATGTCCTTCAGATCTTCACAGGCCTCGAATGCCCAGGGAATATATGAGAATGTGAACTTGACTGTCCAGCTTACCACAGAGAGACAGGAAAGTGGGAAGAGTCAAGGACACATCTGCATTTCAGATAAGCCCGTTCAGGCAGCCATGGGGAGAAGGGTTAGCAAGGAGGCCCAGTCACTGCTCTCATCCAGTTGGGAGGTGATGGGGGCCAGAGTGAGACAGTGGCCATGAGACATGGCCCCAAGGGGGTAGATTTGAGAGTGACCAAGAAAATCCAATCAATTGGACTTGGAGAATGATTAGATATGGGGCAAGATGGAGAAGGAGTCAAAGGTAAGCATGCAGGTGGGAGATACAATGGCCTTAGCCATGGCAGTAGCCATGGGGATAGAGAAGGGGGATAGATATGAGAGTATGAAAGAGAGAGACTCTACTGGATTTGATGATGAGTTTTGCATGAGGGGGATGAGAGGAAGGGAGCAAGTCATCCCAGATTCCCAAATCTCTGTCTTAGGTAACAAGGTCAGAGACTCAGATAATATGGGAAGAGAAGCAAGATTGGAAGTCTTTGGACAAGTTACCTGACCTTTCTGAGCCTCAATTTCTCCACATGTAAAATGAGAATAATAATACCTACTTCTCAGGGCTGCCATCAGAATTAAATAATTTAGGAAATTACAGGGTATAGAATGGATGTTTAATAAAAACTTTTGGGTGATACTAATAACAGTGCTTGCTTATGTGCCAAGCACTTAATCCTCACCACAACCCAATAAGTTAGGTTCTTTTTTTTTTAAGATTTTTATTGGGGAATTGGGGGAAGGGGAACAGACAAGTTGCTGTCTTTTTGGTCTTCAGTCTAGTTGTGGAAGACGTTGCTTCACTGGCCCAAGTTGGCACCATCATTGCGTTCTTCCCAGGTGAGGCAGATCAGTTGCTGGCTTCTGGACAGCCACTCATGGCGGCTGCTGGCCACTCACGCTGGCTGCTGGCTACACACCGTAGCCCATGGCAACCCACTGCAGCAGGGGTTGCAGCCTACACCGTTGCCGGCGACTCACGGCAGCCCAGCTCCAGGTTGAGCTGTTGTTCAGCATGTTAGCTGTAGAGGGCAGTGTCACTGGCCCTCATATGTGGGATCCGAACCAGGGCCCTCTGGCGTCCCAAGCCAGCTCTTAAACAATGCTCCACTAGGCTGGCCCTAGGTTCTATTATTATCTTTATTTTACTAACATGGGAACTGAAGCACAGAGAGGTACAGAAACTTGACCAAAGTCACCCAGTTAGTAAATGGCAGAGTGTACTTTCCTAGCCACTGCACTGTATACATTATTCCTTCTGGGATTGTTAAGTGGACTTGAGCAAGAAAGAGAAGAAATGGCAGGAGAGACGACAGCAGACCTGATCAATGATTCACTCCAAGAACAGTTTTTATTTGGAAATGTTCCTCCACAATTTGGTGGCAGTCTGGGGGCAGATGGCCCCTGGCTTGCTTGTTTATTCTTTCCCAGCCCAGGACGTAGGGTCCTTGGGGTTAAGGCACAGGGTCAAGTTCTCAAGAATAAACATCCCAGACAGCCTCAGTAGTCTGCGGCCTGGGGCCGATGCAAAAAATAAACTAGGTTCCATTCTGGACTGTTTCATAGTTGGAGGGCCTCAGCCCCAGGAAGCAGAGGCTAATTTTCTGGTTCTGGGTCCAGTTTATCTTCCTGAGGGGTGGAAGCCAAGATAGGGGCCTCATCCTCACCATTGAGGGACTTCTCCTGCTCACTGGTGCTGGGTGAGGGGGTTCTGTTGCCCTGGGATCCCCAACGGGTCAGGCGCTTTAGGGAGGAGTCACGGCGGGCAAGTAGAGGGGGCTGGAAGCCTGTGAAGGAGCTGCTGGTGGTGGGACGCTTGTCTGGTGGAGAAAAGGCAGGTATGAGTCAAGAGAAAGGTGCATGAAAAGGGGAAAGGTTGGGGGGCCTTACCTCGGCCCTTGGGAAAGAGGAGACCCTCCTGACCTTCAGTCCTGTGCTGGTTCTGTAGATCTGAATATATCCCTTTCGCCCTCCCTTCTCCCTCTTAACGCCAGGGAAAGCTCCAGGGTCTGCCCCTTCTCACCTCCAGGCTCAATTGGATGCATGAGCCGGTTCATCTGGACATTCCAGTGTTTCACGTTGGTACTGGCCTGGCGCAACTTCCGCTGGGCAGCCTGTGGGGGCAGAGCCAGTGAAGAGTGCGTCAGAGTCACTATCCAAGACAGGCTGTCTTGACTTTTTCAGGTTCACAGGCCCCTTAGCATCTGACAAAGGCTATGATCATCTCAGGAAAACTCATGTATGTTTGTAAAGAGTTATGTATATGTACAGAATTGGTGTGTAATTTCAGGGCACCCCCCAAGGGCCAAAAATAATCATAATTATAGTTTCCATTTATTAAGCAGCTAAGATGTGCCAAGTATATTTATTGTCTGATTTAACCCCCAGAGCAGAAGTTAATAACAAGTGCAAAAAGGTTAAATGACTTGCCCAGGGAAACACGTTGGCCTCTAAACCATTGCACCACACCACCTCTCCAGGAACTAATGCAAAAACATCTGCTCCAATGTTCACCCAGCTGTTGGCAGTGGGATGGGAGGATTATAGAGGAACTTTCCCTTTCTATGCTACATATTTCTAAGTTTGAATTTTTTACAATGACCATGTAAGCCAACAAAGCAAAATAAAATAAACAATATTAATAAAAACAAAATACAAACACAACAAAACAAAAAAACACCCAAAACCCTCTTCTATAGAGATCTGGACTCCAAGGAGTGCATGCAAAATACAGGGCTAGCAAAATACAGGGTTGGAAGAGTAGGAGGAAAAATTTTGCCCAGATAAACAATAATGATAAAAATAGCAGCTAATATTTCTTTGGCCCTTATTACATACTAAATATCACATATTCTCTCATTTAGTCTTCATAACAATGCTATTACCATTCCCCTCTCCCAGATGAGGGACTTGAAATACAGAAAGGTTAGGCAATTTGCTGGAGGTCACACAGCCAGACAAGACAGAGCCAGGGTTTGAGGAAAGGCCCTGGCACCTGAGTATTACTTTGGTCACTCTGCCAGTCTCCATCCTCTCCCACCCCAGTCTCACCTCCACATCCTCATCGGCCCTCTGCCGGTTCTGCCGCACCTCCTCCAGCTGCTGCTGGGCCTGCTGCAGGGAGCGGCTCTGCAGCGCCATCTCCTGCTGCAGCTCCTGCTTCTCCTGCTGTGCCCTCTCGATGTAGCGTTCCTGTTCTTCCTTCAACTGCATTAGCTGCTTCAGCTTCTCCTCTTCCTCCTCCAGCAGCCTGCGGGATGTGCACTGTGTTGTCTCCAGAGCCAAGGCACCCGGCCGGTGCTCACCAAGTGGGACGGTGGGAGAGTCAGGGAGGAAAAGCAGAAGGGGTTCCCTCAGTCTTACCTGGTCTGGGCTAGGCGCACGGCCTCCTCGTCCTGCCGAGCTTTCACCTCCAGTTGCAGAGCCTCCTGAAGCCTCTGCTGCATCTCCTCTAGCTCCTGGATGCGCTGCCGCTGCCGGGCAGCCTCCTCCTTCTTCAGCTCCATCTCAGCCTGCATGGAGGCCCGGGCCTGCGCAGGGACGAAGAGCAAGGTCAATGGGGGCACAAGGGAGGGAGGTGACAGTTTTCCCAGGGTTCTGCTAGGCTGGCCCAACTAGCTATGTCCAGGTGAGAGTCTGGGGACTTCCTTCATGTCAGGGTTTCCTGATCCGATGATCCCTTTCTGAGAGCCTGACTAGGTCAGATAATTATCAGTGAACAGGTGCTACATGGGAGAAAGGGGCTCAAGTCACCCCCTTCCTAGCACCAGCCTTAATAATTATTGTATATTATGAATTATAATTAAGGCTGGTGATAGAAAGGGAGTGACTATAATTATAATTGTTATAACAACTAAGTGTTTCCTCATTTGATCTCCCCACAGACCTCTACGAGCAAAGTTCTATTAGCATCAGCATGTCACTGATAGGTAATTGAGGCACAGAAAGAGGCTAAGTAACTTGCCTGAGATCACTGGGCTCTTAAAGAGGGAGAGCTGGGAACGAATCCATGTGTCCCTGACTCCAGTTCTAGATCTCTTAAATACTAAATCTAATTGCCTTACACACCTAGTCCTCCTCCATGTTCATCCTGTCTTTCTCCCATCCTGCATCCCCCAAACTGGTTTCATCGTAAATTCAGCATTTAAGTCTAGTCCAACCTATTCCAACCTTGATCCAAATTCATCCCTAATTACGTAGTCTTTAGCCTTTACTCAGTACAAGCCCCTCCTACAGCCAAGGTCTCCGAACCGGCCCCAATTTACTCCTAGCACTCAGCTCCAGCCGCAGCACGCATCCATTGACTCGGGCCCCGCCCCATACCATCTCTCCCCTCACGCCATACCTCCGTCAGATTCCTGCACCCAGCACTCTTAACTTATCCCACAATCCTCGCCCCTGGCACAGGCCCCGCCCCATACCCATCTTTCAAGCTCAAGGGCTCTATCCCAAGCCACCACCCCTCAGCCCACCGGATCCGCCCTCGGCCCAGGCTCCGCCCCAGGCCCCGCCTCCCGGTCCTCAACTCAGGTGCCTCGCCTCGCCGCACCCTCAGCCCTCGCCTGCGCTCCCGGGACCGGCCCCACCTGCTCCGCCTCGCGCAATTGGCCCTCCAGCGTTTGCTGCAGCTCTCGGTGCTGGCTCCGGCGCCGCTCCTCCTCCTCCTGCAGCAGGCGCTCGGCCTGCCGCTGTGCCTCCTGCAGCAGCTCCAGCTCCTGCAGCTTCCGCTCCTTCTCCTCCTGCAACTGCTGCAGCCGTAGCAGCTCCTCCTCTTTGGCGGCCCTGCGCCGCTCCCGCTGCTCCCGCTGCTCGCGCCGCTTCTGCTTCAGGTCCTTGTGCAGCGACATCTTCCCCTCGGCCTGCAGCCGGATCGCAGTCTGGATGGCTGCGGAGGGAGCAGGAGGGGATTAGTAGGGGGCTAGCCTGGGACAGGAAAGGGGCTTTAGGAGTCGCTCGAGTCCAGTCTCCAGCGTCTCGCTGGGCAAAATGTCATCACCCCCTTTTCACAGATGAGGCGACTGAGGCCCAGCCAGACCCAGGCCACCCAGTGAGCACTCACTCACCAGCCGTCCATTCCTGGCGCTGGCGCGTGTCTGAGGCGCTCATCTCGTAGGTGCGGGAAGCCGTCTTCACGCAGAACATGCAGCGCTTCCCCTCTCTGTCAGGCAGCACCTGGGAGGGGACAGGTGGCCCCAGACAAGCTGGCTTCACTGGCGTCAGGGCCACACCTGCCCCGCCCCAGGGGTGCTCCAGCTCTGACCCCTACCCCTCATGGCTGACCATTTTCCCTGGACACCCCTCCCATTCTGCCAGGAGCCTGCGTGGCCCGGCATGGAGGTTAGTTATGGGGGTAGTGTGTCCCCACAATTCTTGTAGCCTTTGCTCTTTGAAGGTGGGGTGGGGACGTTTTCATCTTGGCATCTCTCCACCGAGCCTAGGATCTAGTCGCCACTCAGTGACAGGGTCCTCACTATCCAGGGCATTCATTTTTCACACGGCTATGCCTGTTGAGAACGTTCTTCATTCATTAATTTCACAGATATTTGGGAGTGTCCGCTGAGTGCCACTCATTGTTCTAGGCATTTGGGATACTGAGGTGTGCCTAACAGGCCAAACCCCTGCCTTCCCTAAGCTGCATGCTAGTGGAAAATAATAGCTACCACGTATTGAGTTTCTTGTGTTCTAGGGTCAGTACTAGTGTTTTATATGCATCATTTTATTCACTCCTCCCAGGCAACCTTGCCAGGCAGCCATTATTCTCTATAAAGCTCCACTTTACAGAGAAAGAACTGAGGCCCTAAGAGGTCCAGGAACTTGCCCTGTTTGCACTGCCTGTCAGTGGTAGAGCTGGGATTTCTACCTAGATCTGTGCTCTTTCCACAGTCACACCTGTTTCCTCATTTGACAAAAATGGACAGAAACTAGGGTGGTTGTAACAATTTTTTTAAATGTAAAATGACAAATGTTGGTGAGGATGTGGAAAAATTGGAACCCTCATACATGCTGGTGAGAATGTAAGACAGTGCGGCCACCCTGGAAAATAGTTTCGCTGTTCCTCAAAAAGTTAAACAGTTACCATATGGTCCAGCAATTTCTACTTCTAGGTATGTACCCAGAGAAATGGAAACATATGTCCACCCAGAAACTCGTACATGGATATTCATAACAGCATTATTCACAACAGCAAAAAGATGGAAACAACCCAATGTCCATCAATGAATGAATGGACAAACAAAATGTGGTATATCTACACAATGGAATATTATTTAGCCACCAAAAGGGATGATGTCCTGATTCATGCCACTACATGGATGAATCTTGAAAACATGATGCTACGTGAAATAAGCCAGACCCAAAAGAACAAATATTGTATGATTCCATTTATAGGAGTTACCTAGAATAAGCAAATTCATGAAGACAAATAAAAAGGGGGGGGTTGAGTTATTGCTTAATGGGTACAGAGTTTCTGTTTGGGATGATGAAAACGTTTTGGAAATAGATCATGGTGAGGTTACACAACATTGTGAATGTCCTCAATGCTACTGAATTGTACACTTAAAATCATTAAAATGGCAAATTTCATGTTAGACATATATTTTTACTACAATTTTAAAGGTTGTTGTTTTGAGCTTCTAAAATAATAATGGACAGAACCAAGGAAGGAAAAGGGAGGGGAAAGGGGAGAGGAGAGGGGTGTAAAGAAAAAATAGGGAGGCACAGAGTTGCCAAAGGGAATGGAATTTGGGTAAAGGAGAAAGATCTTTAAAGAAAATATTGAGAAAGTTTTGCTGTATAGCGTGAGACATAGGCCATCTCTTCTACTATCTTTAGCAAAATAGACATTATTCACCAATGACTTTAGTGTTTGATTTGCAGTTTTGTTTTTTTTTTGTTTTTTTTTAAGTCCTGACATGGATAAGAATGGCCTTGAAGTACCCAGGTGTATTTGGGTTATGCTCATCTAAGCAGAAATTTGCCTCTGTGGCGTTTCTCCATTTGCCCTCCCCCTGACCCTCTTGCCCTCACACCACACGGGAGACCTTCTGAGCCCTGAGATGGGCTCCACCCCTTCACCTGTCCCCCTCACCTCCACACAGCATTGCGCATCCAGTGGGATAGTACCCCTTTTCTCCTTGCACTCTTCACTCCCAAAATAGCAGAGGCAGCTGGGCTGCAGCTGGAACCAGCGTTCTGACCAGTTCCTCCTCAGGTGCCCTCGCTTCCACAGGTAGCCCTGCCAGCCAGAGCAAAGTCAGAGGCTTCCCGCCCCCCACCCCCCTGCCCCCCGCATCCTTGAGGTCGTCCCTGAGTTCCCAGCTTGGCCTGACCTGCTTCAGGACATCTTGGATGAGTTCCAGATAGACCTCGTGGATGGCCATGCTGAGTGTGTCCCGCCCCACGCCTCGCAGACAGCGGCCGGAGTTGAAGAGCTCTAGGAACTGCCAAACACTGAGCCCCCCGCTGGTCTGGGCGGCCTGGGCCTCCTGGGCCAGCAACTCCTCTAGCTCGCCCAAGCCCACCTCCAGACTCATGCTGCTGAGCACCTTCTTCAGCAGGTACTCCACCTGGAGGGGAAGACGGAAGGCCTGGTGACTACAGCCGGCTGTTGCCGATACCAACACCAGGGGGCGCTCTTACTCGGCGCCCAGATTTTGGGAAGAGGTGACGGGCTCGGGGTTGGGGGCCAGAGCAGAAGACTAAACGCTGGTGGATACCAGGGTAGAGATTTGGGAGGAGATCCTGAAGCCCCAACCCCAATTCAGGCACCCTCTCCTCTTTCCCAACCTCCAGTCCCACTCTTTCCTGCCTTAAATTAAGGGCAGGGTGAAGGTGGGAGCTGAGGGCCGGGATCCAGGCAGAGGAAGCAAATCATAGAAAATATCAGAGGGGGTGCGAGTGCCCTCTCATCCAATACCCTCACTCTGTAGATAACAAAACTGAGGCTCAAGCAGGGGATCTTGTTCTAAAGCACACAGCAAGCTGGTGGCAACCAGAACTTGATTCAGATCTCCTGAGTCCCATTTGAGCCATTATTCCAAGCCCCATCGCTGGGGATCCTCCCTTATGGGAGGGCAAGGGGATTGGGGGTGGGGGCAAGCAGGGCAGGGACAGGAAACTTGTTAGAGAGGAACAGGAAGTGGTGGTTGGGGTACATCCTGCTGCACTTTGTTCACTCTGCATGTCACAGCAGCAAGCAGCCTTCTGAGAGGCCACCTTGCCCTGACTGGCAGGGATCTGACAAGGGTGCCCACCCAGGTGTCTGTGGAGATGGACACATGTCCCTCTCCTGCCCCAGCAGCTTCTTGGGGAACTCTCTCCAGGACTTTCACTCTGGGGGCTACTGGGTCTCAGCTGGCAGTGGGGTACAACAGTTCAGGGCTCAGGTGGCTCCCCTCGCCCTCCCCACACACAGAAGCAAGGATTCAAATCTGAGTGCAGCTCGACATGCCAGTACTTCTTGTAAATGCAGAGGACCCCGCCCCTGTATACCCTAATCTAAAGATCTAAAATCACCCTGGCATCTTCACAGAAAGAGGGCTAAAGGGTCAGGAGAAGGCTGAATGGGTGGGGAGAGGGGTGAAGAAGAGGAGGGGGGGGTGCAGGTTGACTGGGAAAGGGGGGCACCTGTCTGGGCTTCACCCATGATTGAGGAGAGAGGGGTGGGATTCTAGGCCTCTCTACCCAGGGTGCCCTCCCTGGGGACCTAAGCTGAGTCTGCCTGGCTCTCCCCTATATTGTAGAAGACAGGAACAGGAAATTTGGAACCAGGGCCAAACATGGCTGCCCACCTGGAGTAACTGGAGCGACGTCCCAGAAAGGTCTCCCTTCCCTTCATGTAGCACCCTTCTCAGATTGTCACAGTGCCTGAAATTCTGCCATTTGATCTTAAATGTTTTGTTTTTAAATACTCAGCAATGTACCAGGCATTTAGACCTCTCTGTAAACTGAATTTGCAGATAATTTTCCTACTGCGAGGGCCAGCAGAGCCCTGAGCAAATGCAGTTTTGGCTCTCCTGGGAGAAGGCACAATTGCTCTGATATGGGCTGTTTAGGCATCTGAAAACAGCTGGTGTGGACGGGGAAGACAAGGAAGAAAGGGAATGTTGAGAAGTACAAAGGCAATTTGGCCCCAGGTGATTCAGTCCCTGGGGCTGCCATCACCCTCACCTCATCAGGAACCATGATCAGAGGGTACTTGTCCTCAGACAGGAAGTTGAAGAGGCACCAGAGGCGGAAGGCATCCTGATTGGAGAGCATGCTGTTTCCGTTGCTATCCACCCGGTAGTTCTTCTTGGCCGTCAGGGTCCAGCACAGCTCATCAAAGTGCTCCTTAACAAAAGCCCCCTCCTCCACCTGCCACCAGGCCTGCATGTCAGCCAAGAAGGCTGCCCCATCTCTGCTGTACCCACAAACTAGGCTCTAGCTGGTTTCTTGGGGTCACCTATTCCCCTGCTTCCCATCCTGCCAAGTCTGGGCTCTAACTTGAGGCACCCCTGAGCTGATTACTAGGTAACTAGCTGGTTGCAACCCCACCACCACCACCCCACGCAGCCACACCCACCCAAGTCCCCTGCCAACAGAGAAACTCTAGTCCTTCAGCCCAGGGGAGAAAGAAAAAGAAGCCCAGGGGGAAGTGGGACAGTCAAGAAGAAACTGGGAAGACAGTGACAGCTGGGAGGAGCAGTGGGGACAGCACTTGGGGGAAGCTGCAGAGCCCTCTGTAAAGGTGACAGCTGGAAACTGAAAACGGGCTAGGCAGGGATGTGGTGGAAAGTTATGGGAGGGGTGGAGGCTAAGACAGAGATGAGGGCGGCGGAAGGTGAGTTAAGGGGGACCGAAGGGCAAGCGGCTGGGCTATGAAGGATGGAGATGGGCGAGCAGGGATGTGCAGAGGGGACAAACATGGGAGTTTTTAGGCTGGTGGGGGTAGTTGAATGTATTGGGGTGCTGGCTGGGCTGGGAAGTGGGGAGAGGCTAGAGGTGCCTCCCCCATGCTGGGCCCCACCTTGTCCAGGATGTACTTGTTGAGGTAGGGCATGTATCCCTGGCTAGACACGGGGCCATCGTCATCATCTCGGAAGTGTTCCTCCAGAGCCACGGGGTCATGGGGGATGTGCAGGACCGTGTACAGGTTATGGGACAGCACCTGAGACAGAGTGGCAGTTAGCCTTGCCGCACGCCAACCGCAACTGGGCCAAAGGACGGCCCCCACCTCCCTGTCTGTCCCCAGCCCCATCCTGGCTAACTCCTCTGCACACATTGTTCCATTCAATGAAAACTTATGTATGTACACAATGGAATATTATTCAGCCCTAAAAAGAAGGGTATTGCCATTTGCAGCAACATGGATGGACCTTGTGGGCATTATGCTAATTGAGACAAAGATAAATAAGTCAGACAAAGATAAATAATCTTGCTTATATATGGAATATAAAAAGCAAAACAAAACCAAAAAACCCTCATAGATTCAGAGAACAGATTGGTGGTCACCAGAGGCAGGGGTGGGGGGGTAGGAGAAATGGGTGAAGGGAATCAAAAGGTACACACTTCTAGTTATAATATAAGTCATGGGATCTAATGTATAGCATGGCAACTATAGTTAAGAATACTGTAGTGCATATTTGAAAGTTGCTAAAAGAATAGATCTTAAAAGTTCTCATCACAAGTAAAAACCTTTTTTTGTACCTATGTATGGTGACAGATTTTCACTAGACTTATTGTGATTATTTCCCAGTACAATTGACCCTTGAACAACGAGGGGGTTAGGGGTGCTGACCCCCACAGAGTAAAAAACCCACATATAACTTTTGAATACCCCCAAACTTAGTAGTCCTTCAGTATCTATGGGGGATTAGCTCCAGGACCCCTTCATACCCAAAGCTGCAGATGCTAAAGTCCCTTATATGAAGTGGCAGAGAACAGTGCATACAGTCGGCGCTCCACACCAGTGCATCCCCAACCATGGTTTGAAAATACTGTTTTGATCTGAGGTTGGTTGAATCTGTGGATATAAAACCTCTGGATAGGGAGGGCTGACTGTACCTTTATTGAAAAAAATCTGCGGGTAAGTGGACCCGCGCAGTTCAAACCCATATTGTTTAAGGGTCTACTGTATATACAAATATTGAATCATTATGTTGTACACCTGAAACTAATGTGTTATATGTTAGTTATACCTCAATTAAAAACAAAGCCAAAAAACTAAAACTTACATACTTACTATGCACCAAGAACTGAGCTAAGCACTATACATGTAATTCATTTAACTGATAATATCCCCATAATAACTGATAATATCCCCATTTTAGAGATGAAAAAAATCCCCGAGACCCTCAGACATTAAGTAACTCACCCAAGGTCAGAGCTGGCAGAACTGGGATTCAAACCCAGGCAGCCATGCTCTTAGACACTTCATTAGGAAGGGGTGTCCTCTTTCTGCAGACAAGGACACTGAGGCTCAAGGGATTCAGGAACCTGCCCAAGGACCCACACAGTGAGCCTGGGATTCAAACCCAACTCCGCAGATTGCCTATGATGCTGGGCTGTCTACAGGGAGACGGCCTGTCGTCCCCGGGCAGAAGCCCCACATATACCATTGTTTCCACCAAAGACTCGGTGTTCAGGCTGCAGAGTGCCCACCACCCAGGTATATCCGCTCTGGGAAGGCTGTGCGCAGTTCCAATCACTGCCCTTCGAAAGATGGGAGGGAGCTGGAGAGGGCTCAAAGGAGGGGTCATGAAAAATGGTCCATGGGGGCCGACCGAGTGGCTCAGTTGGTTAAGTTCTTGCTTAGGACTGCGAGCTCTGAGCAACAGGGTCGCTGGTTCGATTCCCACATGGGCTGGTGAGCTGCGCCCGAGCTGAGCTGCCGCTGAGCTGCCAACAGGTGGCAGGATGACTCAGCTGGTGAGAGCATGTGCTCTTAACAACAAGATTGCCTGTTCCATGGTGGGCTATGCCCTCCTGCAACTAAAGACTGAACTCGGCACCTTGAGCTGAGCTGCCGCCCAGGTGGCTAAGTGGATAGAGCATGCACTCTTAACAGGCTACCAGTTCAACTCCCACATGGGATGGTGGCTATGCCCACCCGCAACTAACTGAACACAGCACCATGAGCTGAGCAGAGTGACTAGACTTGGAGCTGAGCTTGCTGTGCCCTCCACAACTAAGATTGAAGGACAACTTGGCTCTTCCCCTCCCCCAATTCCCCAATTTAAAAAAAAAAAAAAAGAATGGTCCATGGGATGTGGAAGACAAGGCCTAGAAGGGAAGGCGGCCATGATGGTGTGGAGGGGAAATACGAGTTGGCTTACAGGCTCATGATATTAGAACAAAGAGGTTGAAGTCTGAACAAGGAAATCAGGAAAAAAATAAAATTGCCTTGGGATGATCTGTTATAGCACTTACCACAGAAAGCCTGAATGATTATTCACTATTGCACAAATACTATGTGCCAGCCAGTGTCTGAGGTGCGTTCTATAGCCTGTGTCTAATCTCCATAACCGTGATACACAAACATTAGTATAACTGATTTTCAGATAAAGATACTGAGACTCGGAGAGGTGAAGACTAAATGGCAGAGCTGAGGTTGGGACTCGGTGTGCCCTGCTTTGAAGGCTGCCTCCCTATTGGATTTACCCTGCGCCCCTTTCCCAACTAGACTTTGAACTCTGGAGACAAGGTCTCAGTCCATCTTTATGTCCCAGAGCCCATGTCCTCTTCAGCATACCAAAGGCAGTCAATAAATGCTGTGTGTAAGGGCTGAGTCTAACACCAGCAGTTAACCTTGGAATCAGTTCATCCAAGGCAGGAGCTGGCAACATCTCGGAGAGGGCATGTGTGTCAGCTCTTTATTTCTTTATTCCCTTTTGTGAGAGGAGGGGGAGAAAGGATTGACACTTCTCCCCAATGTTCCCCTGGGCCTCAAGTTCAACTTGGTGAAGTGAGAAGTTGGGGGGTCATCAAGAGTGTGAGTGTTTTTATTTTCCCTAACTTCCCTGTGGGCAGCCATCCCTGATCCCCACCCCAACCCTCTTTCCCACACTCTTCAAATTACCCATATGCCATCTTTAGTTTTGCCATCTCTTGTTCTAGAGGACATCTGAAGTGTCTTCTTGATAAACTCTGCCCCCCTCCCTTATTTTGGTAATGGAGACTTGATTTTCCTTTAAGAAGTACCTCTCCTCCATTCTCAATATCTGCGGTATTGACCATTTTCAGCCCTGCCCCACCAGTCTGCAAGGGAGGGCACATCGGAATCATAGTGATTGGTTCAAGGATGGGCATATGGTCAAATCTGGGCCAGTGAGAATCAGCCCTAGGAATTTTGCTTCCTCTAGTGGAAAAGAGGTATATATACTCTTTCCATGGGATTGTGAAGTTGTTAGAAGATAGATGCATCTGAAATCTTTGTCCCTGTGTGGGAAGTGCCTGCTTAAGAATAAAGCCTTCCATGGAAAAAGCAGAGTCAAGGGATAGAGTCATCACTTGAGAACCTAGATCCAGCCATGCCTGAAGCCAATGCTATGCTTGGAGTTTTGGTCATGTAAGGCAATAAAAAGCATCTTCCTGAAGTTATTTTGAGTTTGGTTTCTATCACTTATTCCAGAAAAGAACTGAGTAATACATCTATGATCATAGGATACCAATCCTCACTCTAAGAGGGCCACTGGCTCAGTGCTTAGCACTTACACTCCAGGGTGACTAACACAAGAGAAATAAATAGCCACTTCCAAAGTGACAGGTGTTGTTCCAATTTTACATATTTCCACCTGTTGCCTCCTGGCCTCTTTTCAAACTACCCATATTCTTACCTTCCTTCAAGCCTCTTAAAGCACCTCTATGAGGACGTTTCCTGAATGTCCATCCCCACTTCAGTGGGGGTGGGTGGGGGTACATGGTAGATCAGGGACCTTTACTTTCTAGTTGTGAAGCCTTAGATAAACTCCTTTGCCCTCTGATCCTCAGTTTTGTTGTCAATAAAAAAGAGGGTGATACCTGCCATGCAGAGGAGCTGTGAGGATGTCATGAGATGATATATGGAATGCCAGACTTAGGTTTGCACAGAGCAAAGGTTAGTTCTCTTCCTGTATAGAAAATGTGATTTTTTTTTCAAGTTGCAGAAAAGGACAGTTTATTAGAAGACAAAATACATTTTAAAGAAGCAGATGAGGTCCCAAGCAGTAGAGAATGGCTCAAGGGCCATTACTAGAAGAGAAAGTACACTCCAAAGAGTTTGGAGTGGGCCGAGCAAAAGAAAGCTCAAAAGGCCAAAAATGCGATATTTTACCTAACAAATTAACATCGATGCAGAAGACTGGTAATATGAAGTCTGAGGAGGTTGTGGAAAAATGGGGACTCGAATGCCTTACTGGTGAGGTGCAACTCGATAGTCTCTCTGGAGGGCAAGAATCTATCAAACTTAACATTGGGCATGAGCCCAGCATTTCTAGTCACCCAACCCACAGATGCTCATGGGAACAGAAAAATGTCCAAGAATGTTCACTGAAGCATTGTTTGTAATATGAAGAGTCGGAGACAGGCTGATGCTCCCAGGCCTTAGTCTCCTTGGTGAAGATAGTAAGGAGCCTGCTCCACAGGGCTTTTTAGAATGAAGAGCTTAGCACAGCCCCTGCTGCGTAGTGCATCGCTTAACAAAAGTTGTGAGCTATTTTTATTATTATATTTGTATAAATAGACATGGAAAGATATGCATAATATTACTGGCAGGTGAGAAAAGCAAGCTGTAGGGTAAAATGTTTGTAAACCTAGGTGTGCAAAGATTAGGTCGAACCATATCAAACCACTATTTTAGTGTATCAAAACAACCAAACGTCAGCAATTTCACCCTAATATGTTTATTTGCACTTAGAAAAGATCTAGAAGACTCAGCAAACTGTTAACAGCTATCACTTCACCACCCCTCCCCAGGGAGGGGAGGGACTTTCATTTTCTTTAACATTACATTTGTCTTTGAATTTTTAACCAGTAACATTATTTTAGTTTCATAACAAATTTTTCATCTTTTAAAAAATTATATTCTTCTGCACTTTGATTTTTTTTAAAATCAGGAGCATATATTGTTTTTATGACAAAAAAAATTGAAACTGTAGATAAAAACAAAGGGTGTCATTAAGCACTGTTATTAATATACCCCGTTATTAAGTTGCTCTGTCAGAACCCTTTTGCTGTTCAGTTTGTGTGAGCATTGCCGCGTGTGCTATATTCCTTGAGGGCAGCAAGGACTCTAATTTCAACCCTCACTCCAGGCTCAGGACAATGTCCCCCACATACTGAATGCTTCTGACTGACTCCTCAAGTCTAACTTAAACGCTCCAATGGTTTCCTACTGTTCTGAGTAAAATCCGAGGTCTCAGGCCCACGTGACTAGCTTGCTACACGGTCTCTGACCTCATCCCTCTCCCTCACTTTTCTCAGCCACTCTGGCTCCCTTGACATCCCTTCAGACAGGCCAGGCACCTCTTGCCTCAGGGCATTTGCACTTGCTATTCCTTCAGCCCGAAACATCCTTCTCCCAGGTCATGGCTCACACTCTCTCCTCCTTCCAGTCTTTACTTAGAGGTCCTTTTCAGGGAGGGCTTCCCTGATCACCTTGTGTAAATCTATAACCCCATCCTCTCTAACTCCCACTTCTGCTCTGTTTTCCTCCTTCCATCACATGATATATTTTTACTTATTTCATTTATCATTTGTGTTCTCTGACTGCAATGTTAGCCCCACAGGAGTGAGGATTTTTGTCTCTTTTATTCACTGCTGTATCTCTGGGCCTGGCATATAAGAGAAACTTAATAAAGCTGTTGAATGAACTTAAATGCTTCATGGAAAGAAGTAGGAGAAATACAAAAGTCAGACAGACATGGATTGAATCTCTCTGAGCAAATTAACCTCACAGGGCCTGTTTTCATATTTCTGAAAAAGGGGGTTCAACGAAACGATGTACAGACACTCTCCCACCCTGGGGTAGAGCCTGCCACACAGCACACACAGTTGTTTGAGCTCTTTCTCTCCTGGGTTCATTCGCCTATACTGTCCTCTAAGACCTACCTTCCTCACCTGTACCTTTGCCAGTGTAACCTGGGGAGTCCAGGGCAGAGGCTTCGACCCCTGTGAGCCCAGGTGTCAGACAAGGAGGAATTAAAGGCTCTAGACACTCAGGGCTCAGGGCTTCTCCCCAGAAAGCTTAGCAGCCCTCAGACTGCCAGGCTTCCGGTGCTTGGGTTTGGGTGGGGACCGGGGTGGGGAGTGGGTGTGGCCAGAGGAGGGTCCCCCTGGAAAGGAAATGGTAGAGGTGGAGGCCAGTGCGTAGGCGCTCACCTGCTGATTTTAATTAGTCCTCAGCCCCAGAGGCAAGGACTCTCATTATCCTCCTTCTACAGTTGAAGAAACCAAGGCTCAGAGAGGAAGGTCTCGCCACACCAGGACTCTACCCCTGCTCTTGACGTAGGCCCTGGCTGAGCATCAGCCACCTGGGGAGCTAGTGAAACCGAAATACGTGGGGGCCCGCCTAGATCTACTGACTCAGAGTTTCCAGGGGTGGGGTCCAGGTGTCTAGTGTTCACAAGCTGCCATTGGCCCTCCCGTTTAGAGAACTCCCACAGGCTCCCCACCCACCTAGGGAGCCCCTGACCTCTGGGCTGGCAGCCTTTGACCTTTAAGAGGCTTCATTTATTCACTGTTTCCTCTGGAGGCACGTGGGAAAGTGGTTCTCCTCTGGGGGTCTGGATTTCGCTAAAAGCTCAAGCGCAGGGAAGGATAGGGACTGGGGCGATGCCCACCATTCTGTCGTGGTTAGCCCTGAGGAGTAGATGCAGATACAGGCAGTTGAGAATCCATGAAGGCACCACGCAATGACTGCACCGTGAACAACCTTGTTCTCTCGACTACATGGCCTGTGTAGTCTTTAAGTGTATCTAGGTGCCAAGTGATTCTTTGAAAATATACAGGTCCTTTTAAGGGTTACTGAGTGTGTTTTTCTCAACCAGCAGGTACTACAGCTTAATTACTATCGTGAGGGAGGGGCACCGTGCATTTTAAAAGGTGGGAATCTCTGCTGAGAGCAAGAAGGGGCTGGCGGGGTTGGGTATGGCCATCAAAGGAAAGACAGGCTCTGAAAAGGGAAAGGAGCACCTGGATCAAGGCTCAACTTCGCCTACTTTGATGTATTTGGTTCACATTTATGTTTCTAGGTTAGCTGGGTAGCTTAGTGATCCACAGTTCAACCCTCAGGCTTTACAGATGAGAAGCTGGAAGTTCAGAGATGGGTGGTGACTTGCCAAGGTCACTCAGCTGGGGAGCAGTAGAGGCCCAAACCTCTGTGGCTTTGAGTCCAGTGCTCTGCACGTCCTCCCCCGCCTCCTCAGCCTAGCCTGGAGACCAGCAGCAGGTAGGGGGCAGGACAAAGCTAGTGACTCCAGCCGGCAGATTCTGTAGTTTGCTCTTAACTTCCCCTCCACCAAGAGTTGTCCCTCTCTGGAGGAGGCCAAGCCCGAAGCTCATCAGAGCTTCTCAGTGGCAAGCGACCCTCCTGGGTCTTTGGACTGCCGAGTGCGCACTGGAGGCCCGGGAGCCCGGGGGACCTGACAGAGCCAAGTGGGGACAGTCCCAGTTTGCCCTGCCTGCCTTCCCCTGCTCCTGTCCGTCAGGGGGAAGTGGTAGGCCTGCTGCCTCCTGAAATCCTCATCCAGCCAGAGACCCATTGCTTTACCCACATCCCCAGTCACAGCCCCTCGCCCCAGGCCTCACAGTAGGGAAGGGAGGAGACCAAATTCTCAGCTGACCCCCCACAAGGCCTAAAGGGAAGCTGTTTCCCTTGGGAAGAGCGAGTGGCCACGAGGAAACCCAACATTCCCAAAACTCCCCCTCCTGCAGCTCTGTCAGGACAACTCACTCCTGAAGTTCTGTAGAGAAGGAGATTCTGGAGACCCTGCAAAAACTCAGTCCTCAACTCCTAAGACATTTTTATGTTCAACCTAAATACATTCTGGGCAGAAGTGTCATTCCTACTGGTTTATTTTTAGTGTTCTCAACCCAACTGGACAAAGGCCATTGTACTTTCTACAAGAATTCAAAGAAAGGAAAACTCATCTGATCTCTTCGCCAAGCCTGACTCCCTGGGCCACTTCTCAGAGGGCTTGCTGTTCTTCTTCCTCCCTTTGGCCTCATCAGGGCTCTGCCCAGGACAGCCAGTGGCAGCCCTTCTACCAACACATCCGGAATAAGTGGTGACTGTCACAGACAGAGTTTGCTGTGGCTGGCGCAGGTTTCCTGCCTGGTCCCAGCCAAGGACAGGCTAACCCCATCTTCTCCCTTCTCCCCAGAACCTTTCAGGGGAGACGGTGGGCCCTGCTGGTATATCTCTTTCATCTGTTTCTTCCTCTGCCTTCTGACCACTTCTCTATTGCTCCTTTGCCTTTCCGGCATCCCCACCCCCAACATTATCACTACTTCCTCCCATTCCAGTGCCTACCACTTATGGGCTTGGGGTTGAATTGCCTTCCCTACACTTCCCTCCGATGACATGGGTCCTACCATTTCTGCCCCGTCCACCACACATCGGGCTCACTGGATTGCCAGTGAACCAATTTTCTGTCTCACGCGGAGGGAGAAATCTACCACTGATCCCCTCTGTGACCAAAGATGCTGCTGGCAGTGGGCTCAATTTGAGCTGTGATGTGGTACAGACAGCAAACAGTTCAAGTATGCAAGCACCCCACGGAACCTTCCCTTCAAATACTCAACCTGTGGAGGTGGGGAGCAGGCATCAGCCCAGTCAGAGGCTCAGGCGAGGGAGCCTTACTGGCTGATGGCACCAGGAAAAAGGGAGCCACCTGAGGCTGTGTTCTCCATATGTGAAGGGCATACAGAGCCTGGCGAGGTCACAGGAGCCACAGGTAGTGAAGAGATAGAAAACAGTACCTTGGAGACAAACTATGGAGGTGGGATTGTTGCTGCAAGATGGTAAAGGGGCAGAGTGGGAGGTGGATGTAGGGCATGGAGTTTCTGCAGGGATGGATTTTGGATGACCTGCTTTTCTTCTGTCTGTACGGAAGACCCCACCAGATGACATGATCTGCAGTAAAAGGATTTAAGTAGAATATAAGGAAGAACCTGCCTGGTGGGACATTCTCCCAGATGATCAAAAGATCCTTCCTGGGGAAGTCAAGAATGATAGTTCACAAGTCTGGCTAAGATTGATTATGGGATATGACCAGTTTGGGACATCCAATTTCATTGTGTCCAACTTCAGCAAAGTATGGGGTTTGAGTGGGGGTGGAGATAACACCTATCCTGTTCCATTCAAGACTCTTAGGTTTCTAGGCATCTCCTACCTTAGTCATTAAAAATGGAGGTTTTCTTGAGACTGCACCCCTCCTTTGGGGATGCACAGGGGAGATACCAGGGATGTAGGGCCTTAGCCTCATGCCAGGTGCATAGCTGGTGCTCAATAAATACTTGGGGAGTGAATTAATGAGCCCCTAAGGCAGGTTCCACAGATCCCAGGCCTACCCTGCTCCTGTCTCCCAGTGTTCCCTGGTCCAAAGGCCTGGATTCTTCCCCACTAACCAGGGTGGAGAAGGCAGCACTAATCCAGGACCGGAGAAAGGAAGGAAAGAAACTTTATGGCCTGCCAGGAATTGTCTAGGGCCAAGGAATGAACTTGAGGGCAATCACTGATGGGGCTCTTCCTGGGCTCAGATTCCCCCCCTCCCTACCTGAGGTCTCAAGGCCTAAGGTAACAATTCTCCAACCTAAGGGGAAGACTGGCAGCAGTATAATGGGGTCTTTAGTTCTGGCCCTTTCCCAGCTCTGTCCCACCTGGCAGGCAGGGTTCAGAGGAGCTATTCTGCCAAGGGTGACCAAGCCAGCCTGGTTTGGACTGGGAGAGGCTCATTAAGCATGTCTCAGCTCTGGGAGGAAGTGACTGACAAGTACCAGGTAACTGTCTGTCTTCAAAGCCAGGAGAAAGCGGCAGGAAGGAGTAGGGTGCATGCCCAAGCTTGACTCTGGGGAGATGTGCGCTCATCACATGGAGTCGGGGATGTTGCCTGGCCCTTTGCCCTCAGAACCGCATGATGCCACCGCCACCCTCCCGACAGCTGAGGGGCAGAGCTCTGGGAAATGGCTCTGCATGTACCTCCCTGGTTTGTGGACAGTGGGCAGCAGCCTCCACCAGGCCACGTTGCCCCAGCTACCCAGTACGGCCCCGGCCCCAGGCCTGGGCCTCTGGATGGCTGGGTGCCCCAGGAGTAGCAGTGTTCACGCCTGGCTTCCAGGCGGCAGGGGCTGATCAAGCGTCTGCCAGCCTCCCCTGGGCCCCGGGTGCCCCTCACCTTGAGCTGGGACTTGGAGACCTTCCCGCTCTTCTCCACATCCAGCGCGGTGAAAGCATACCAGATGGATTTAAGCAGCTCCTTGCGCAGGGCCATGGCTGAGGCGCTCGCCCGGCCCAGGGGCGGCTCTGACACAGAGATCCGGTTTCAGGAAATGCAAACCAAACGGCTGCACAGACCGCAGAGGAGCCGGGGCGCGGAGCAAGAGCTCCACCTGCCTGCTTGCGAGGGATGCCCGTGCTGGCGGAAACTGCCCTGTTGCTCTTGCAGTGGTCAGGGGCCCCGTTCCCAGCAAGGCAGCTGGGGACCAAGCCCCAGAGAGCTAGAGCCCCAGCTGTGTTCAGCCTGGCCTCCTGGGCTGCAGAGGCAGCATGCTGTGGGGGAAAAGCCAGCCAGCCCATCCTGACTTTGGAATCAGATGTGTGTGTGTGTGTGTGTGTGTGTGTTCTGTCTCAATTGCACACTTACTAGATGGGGGGCCTTAGATAAGTTATTTAACCTTGAGCAGTTTCCTCATCGGTAAAGCAGGAAAAATACCCACCTCACAGAGTTGTAAGAAGGACTGAGAATGGATATGGAGCAGAGTAGGCACTGGACAAAGCATTTCTTTGAGTGCCATCTGACATTATTGTGGTGGTGGGGCTCCTCCCAAGCAGAAGAAAACAAAGGCAACATCACAAAGCTGGAGGAGGAACTGGGCCAGGGCACCTCTCCAGGTCAGGCGGACTTGGCACGTGATCGGCTGCCTCCCCATCCTCTGGGCTTTGGCTGTTAAAGGCTCATCTGAGGCCCTGGGGACTGTTTCCGAAGCACGCAGGGTGAGCCTCACGGTGAGGCAGCAGCAGGCTTGGGATTCAGGGCCGTCCACATCAGTGCTTCCATTGCTTTCGATCCAACCCCATCAGGGCTGGGGCACACCCCCACCAGGAATAGGGGTCATGGGTGTTGAAGGTAGGCGACTGAGACACCCCCTCCCTGGGGCCAGCCTCAACCCCCTCTGCTTCTAGGGACCCGGTGACAACAGTAAACAGCAGCTCGCTCGGCATCCCAGGAGAGGAGGCCTGGGCTGGGGGAGAGGGTTCCATTCACAGGTGGCAAGAGGCTTGGGCACACCCACCATTGTGGAGAGGACGAGGCCGCTCCAGTTCCTGCAATGTTCCCAGGTAGGAGGGGTCAAACCCAAAGATTCTTTCCATCAAGTCCCTCCCCCTGCATCTCTTCCTGTCCTCTGGGGCTGGGCTGGTCCCACCACACACTTTTCAGTGGTGTCCAGCTGTGGCTCTGGAATCCCACAGCATGGCCCCCCCCACACACACGTGGGCCCCCCCAGAGCTGGGTACCACAGCCAGGACTTCAGACAGGAGCAGGGGAGGCATCAGAGACCCTCAGTAACCTGGGCCAAAGCAACCTCGGCCCCACTCCAACGTGGGGCTTTGCCCACTTGGAGTAGCTGTGTACAGTATGTATATATGTGGGGAGTGGCTGGGTCTCAAGAGGCTCTATGTAACACAAGGTAAGGTGGAAAACAAGAGTTCCTCCAGCCTAACCATCCTGAGGCCTGAGATCCAACCAGAGCCTGGAAACAGTGGTCACACTGGTCCTGTTTGGCCATCCTGCACAGCTGTGGGTAGAAAGCCACTAGCAGCTCCTCAGGGCTTATCTTACACCTGGGCTTCCTCCCACGTGTCCCCCTGGTAGGGCAGTCCCACCACTTTAGCACTGAGGCTCAGTGGAGGATGTGCCAGGGATACAGAGCTAAGAGCCTGATTTGACCAGCCCTGCCACCAGGGCCCAAGAAAGAAGGGAGGGAGGGACCCAGGTGGAAACTTGGAACTTTTATTAAATACTCATTCACCCGTTTGCCATCACTGCCCAGAGCAGGAAAAAAATTATCAAAATGCAATTAAAAAAAATTAAACTCAATCCCCAGTATGTACAAGGCTACTACTCCTTGCCTCTCTGCCGCAGAGAGGCTGGGGAGCAGCTGGGGGTGGGGGGTGGGGCTGGGCACCCTTCCTCCAGCCACAGGCCCCTGAGCAATTCTGGCTGTGGTGGCAGGAAGTCCCTGCTGCCAAGTGGCCAGACATCTCGGCTGGCCCTCAGGGAGGTGGTTATTGCTGGGAGGGGCAGGGCCGGGCCTGCTCTGCCCCTACTGGGCTGAAGATGGGTCAGCTCTCTCCCCTGGTGGGCAGTGACCAGTCAGGGTGGAGGACCAGTCCCACAGCAGCCCCCATCACCACCTGAGAAGGGGAGTGGATTGAGGGTAGGAAGGAGGGAGGGGAGTGGGCGCCCTGCTGATTCTGAGAGGAGGACGCCTCAGTGCAGCCTGGTGCTCCAGCTCGTCCTCCTTAGCTCCTGAGGACGACACGTTCCCGATTCCAGCTTTCCAGCCCTCCGCTTGGGCAGGGCCCTGATTTCCTTCAGTTAGGCCGTCTTCCTGCTGCCTTCTCGCCCTGGAGACCTGTGTGGCCGTCTTCCCGTGTCAGCCACAGCCTGGGCCCTTGGAGATAAGGATGGCTGTGTGGCTCGGCACCCCCTCCAACGCGAATGGGACCCGGCCCTCTCCGGCGCAGCAGCAGCTCTGATTCTGTGGTCTCCAAGGTCACGGCCCCTTACTGCATGGCAGCGGTGGCCACATTGATGGCTTCCTCTAAGGTCTGCTGCTCCTCCAGCTGTGGAGAAGGCAGTGGAGAAAGGAGAGAATGAGACACTCCCTCTAGATTCTAGAGGAAGTAGTATGTGGCCTGTATTTTTTTCTCTTTTTTTAAAGATTTTATTGGGGAATTGGGGAAGGGGAACAGTGTTGGGGAATTGGGGAAGGGCAACAGCCAAGTTGTTGTCCTTCAATCTTAGTTGTGGAGGGCGCAGCTAACTCGGCTCCAAGTCCAGTCGCCACCCGGCTGCCCATCAGCAGCTCAGGGCTGCTCAGCTCAAGGTGCTGTGTTCAATTTTAGTTGCCAGTGGGTGTAGCCACCATCCCATGCGGGAGTCGAACCGACAACTTTGTTGTCTGGAGCACGTGCTCTCACCAGCTGAGCCATCCCACTACCTGTTGGCAGCTCAGTGGCAGCTCAGCTTGGCGCAGCTCACTGGCCCATGTGGGAATCGAACCGGTGAGCCTCATGTTGCTCAGAGCTCTTAACCAAATGAGCCACTCGGCTGGCCCCTGTGGCCTGCTTTTTTTTTTTTTTTTTTTTTAAGCTGAGCCATCCTGCCACCTGTTGGCAGCTCAGCTCGGGCTGGACTCAAACCACTGTTGCTCAGAGCTCAAACCCTTGAGCGAGCTCTTAACCAACTGAGCCACTCGGCCAGCCCTTGTGGCCTGCTTTTTTGAACCCACTCCATCTACTGAGCATTTAGTGGGGTGCCAATAAACAGGAAGTTCCCTGATAGGGTCCAATTAGGCTAGGTATGGCCAGGGAGCCACAGAATGGTCCAGGGTCCGAGAGTCAGGCTTGCTCACAGAAGGGAATGACTGTTGGAGAAGACATTAGTAATTAACTACTTCAGCCTCCTTATTTTCCTGAGGAAGAAATGGAGGTATGAAGAGACGAAGGGCTTAGACCACCAGGCAGACTGCCATTGAAGTCATTCTGAAGGCCAGAAGGGGCTTCACCACTCTACTGCAGTCAAGAAAGAGCCTGAGACAGATATGTGACTTTAGGGAGAAAGGGATTTGTCCTCCAAAATGAGCTCTTTTTGAGCCAAGTGCCCTTCTGTTCAATCTAATTTCCCTGCCCTCCTGGTTCCTTTCCCGGCCCGGGCCCTGGCTCCGCCCAGGCGGTACCCACCTGTACAGCGATGTGTGTTCCGTTGGCTGTGGCCAACAGCGCCACCTGCTGGTGATGAACGGATGCTACGCTCGTGTCATCGGCCACCACAGCCCCAGAGGTAATGATTGTGACCTGAAATGTACACGAATGAGGTTTTCCAGCTCACCTACATTACTCTCCCTCCCCCAGTCCAAATAAAAATCTCTCCAAGCAAGGTGATTCGAAACAACCCAGAAGGGAATGGATAAAACCATTTGGGTCAGATTTAGCAGCTTGGGGCCTCAGAGGCTAAGTGAGGTTGTGTCTTTCCTTAACGTATAGCCAACTGAATTCAGAGATTTTCACTCAGTACAGAGCTGTAAAAGGCCCCAGAGATAATTTAATCTCCTCACTTGAAAATGGACTGAAGTCCATGAGAAGTGACTTGCCTGTGGTAGCAAAACAAGGGTAGACTGAGATTGAGAAACTCTTCACCCCCAGTGAAATGCCTTTCAACAGAGTGGCTGACGGCCCAGAGGGGCTAGGAGAAGACCCTTTTTTTTGTAGGAAAACCTTGGTCCTCTTAGGAAAGCCTGACATTTTAGCCTACACTTTAATGTCTACCCCATGGAAAGGAAGGACAAGAGAACAAGAAACCCCAAGCAAACTGCCTGGTCATACTGGCTGCGTCTGGGTGCCATCGGCGCTGACCATGGTGACTGTATGTGTGCCCGATGTAGCAAGGTCATCGTCATGACCGGGGATAGTGAGAGTGGTGCTGCCATGCTGAGTCACCATACTGATGGCACTACCCAGGGCCTGCAGGTCTTCTGGGGACAGGCTGACCTGCCAACAGGAAGGAAGAAGATGAGCTGGGGGTGCAGTGGAGGGTCGTCTGAACGCCCCTAGGCAGGTGTGTCTGCTCTCAGACTAGGTTAGCTTATTGGTAAGCTAGAAGATTAGCTTCATGTCACAGGGGTGGAGGGGGCCAGGGACAAGCAAGTAAAACAGGTCTCAGGGTGCAGAGAGAGGCTACACTAGAATCCTGCTGACCACTCCTGTTTACCACCACTCTGCCTCAGGGCTGCTCCATGCAATTCAGCATCTCCACCTGGTTTCATCCTCATGTCAACTCCAAAAGGCACAGATGAACTTGACAGTGAGGGTTCTGACAATGGTCAGGTTATACTGCTGGCTCGAAAGCCCAGGCTTCCGGACCTCACACCAGTCTCTGGCCCCTATTGAGGACATCCTCAATGCCTCTCTTGAGGACATCCAAGTGGAACCTGTTAGGCTCCAGTAAAGAGGGAACCTACTAACTGCTCCAGAGGTCCCAGAGACTGAGCTGGAAGAGGAGAAGGGCTGGGCCACAAGATTTGGTATCCTCAGCCTCAGCTCCCTGAGATCCACAAGGCTAAAAAGAGGAACTGGGTGGAGGTGGGGCTGTCAGAACTGTGGGGTCCCCCAGAGAGAATGGGAGAGGGTACCAGCCAGAGTGGCCCACCCCATCCCTATTGCCAGAGCCTGTACCTGCTGGGCACCATCCTGAGTAATCAGAGCCACCTGGGGGGCCCCGTCCTCCTCAGTCACCATGGCCACTTGGGCTGGGATGTCATCACCCTCTTCTTTCACCTCCGAAAGGTAAGCAATGTGGGGTTGTTTGGGTGGCGGGCTGTCCTTGGCTGCAGAGGCGGCTGGGAGAGGAGAGCCCAGGCTGACACCTGCCACCAGATGGCCACGCGGAGGCCTGGTTTGTCCCCACTCTCACCTCCTGCCCATGCTCCTCACCCTCGAGCTGCTGTTGCTCGTAAAGGGCCTGCTCGCTCTCCTCCGTGGCCTCCAGCTCGCCGTGGGCGCTACGCTTGTGCATGGCCAGGGTGGAGGTCTGCCGGTAGGTCTTGCCACAGGTGCTGCAGGTGTAGGGCTTGCAGTGTGTGTGCACCACGTGGTGCTTATACAGGCTCGAGTACTCGGTGAAGCGCTTCCCACAGCCTGGCACCGTGCAAACGTATGGCTTCTCCCCTGGGGACACTGGGCTGTGAGGGGGGTGGGAACTGGGGCTGGCAAGGGGGAAACTAAGGGGACAGGGGTGGGGGGCAGGGCTGGTGAGAAAGAGCCAGGGGGGAGAGGGACTAAGACCTGGAACTCTGAATCGACAGAGTTGGGAGAGACGGCCAGTGGGGCGCAGAGGGGGCATGAGTGTGGAGCACTGAGCCCAGAAACAGGTGCAGAGCAAATGGGGAGACAAGGCAACGCTGGGGCTTGGTGGGGGAGGCACTGGGGGCTTGTAAGACTGAGGGTCTCAAACAGAAGAGGCAGGAGATAGAGGGGGACGATGATGTGTCAGGTGTGATGGGAGAGTGAGAGGACGCGTGGCTGAGAGAGGAGGCAGAAGGCTGGAAGGGGACGTAACGCTGGGGAGAGGGAGGCTGCACAGGGGTCAAGTGGTCAGTGGATGAGGTGAGAAGCTGAAGGGGACATTTCACTCTGCTTTTCCCCCACCCTGCCTGACCCTGGCCTTTTCCTGGGAGCTCGGCTGAAGAGGGAGATTCCAGAGTAAGTGTAGAGAGGCGGCAGGAAGCCCCAGAAGGCTGGCAATACCTGTCAGACCGAACCTAACTGGAAACGGGGGAACTGTGCATTGCAAGTGAAACAGTGGTTCTGAGGGTACGGCTGGAACCACAGAGCTCCCTGGCCCCGCCCATGGACCAGCCTGGAAAGGCCAGCAGAGAACGGCTCTGGGCTGGGAGTCAGGGACGTGTCTCAGGTCAGAAGCCTACGGTGGAGGGGGCTGGGGCCTCAGAGGGGGTGGTCCTCGCATGCCAGCTGGCCCACCTGTGTGGATGCGCACGTGATTCTTGTAGTTGGTGGCGCTGGTGAAGCCACGGCCACAGTGGGGCTCAGGGCAGGTGTAGGGCCGCTCGCCTGTGTGGGTGCGCACATGTACCTTGCGGATATTAGACGTGGTGAAGGAGCGGCCACAGCCCTCGAAGGGGCACCGGAACGGGCGTTCACCTGTGGAGACGGGTATGGGAGGATGGGGTGTGGCTAAGCAAGGGGAGTCATGTCGGAGCAGGAAGCAGGGATGGCCTCTTGCAGATCCAAGTCTGAACGGGCAAGGAGGGCAGGGCACCACCTACCAGTGTGGGTCCGGACATGCTTCTGCAGGTCTCCTGAGGTCTTGAAGGCCTTGCTGCACAGCTCCTCTGGGCATTTGTATGGCTTCTCGCCGGTGTGGGTGCGCACATGGCTCTTCAGCCCATATCCTGTCCGCAGGGCGGGGTGGAGTGAGAAGAGCACTCGGCGGGGCCACATCGTCCACCTTCACCTCTTCCTAATGCAGAGGCTCTCCCTTAAGGGGTCCTCTGTGTGGCTCTACCCCATTCCTTCCCCGGGCAGGTGAGAGGGGCTGGAAGAGCCCACTCTGCCCTCCTCCCCGCTCCAGGGGCAGCTGGGGCCCATCCAGAGCATGAGTGCGAGAGGGAACCTAGAGAACCCATGGCTGGAGGGCCTCGATTCGGAGGGCAAGTGAGGCCCTGATGTGTGATAGCCCCCACAGCTTCCTGGTATCAGAGCTGACACAAAGGGCAGGGTCTCTCTGCCAGTGCCCCAGGCTCTTTCTGCGGGCCTGTACCACGCTCCACTCGCTTTTGTAACAGCTTCCTCCAGAGACAAGCCAGGTACTCTGCCAGGAGTTTCTCCAGGAAGGCAGCCTGGGGTTGGGTTCCCTAGAGGGAGATCCCAAAGCTAATCTAGAACACTCTGCCCTCAACTAGGAGCATTCCACCTTCAGGTACATTACCTGTGGCAAATGCCTTTCCGCAGCTAGGGAAGTCACACCGGTATGGACGGTCACCCGTATGAGCTCTTTCATGCACCTGTGAAGACAAACCATCACGTAATTCAGAGGGACAAGGACGCGAATGGGCTCCTCAATTCTCTTTAGGGACCAGAGTATCAGCATTGGCCACCTCCTTTATTTTGCCTTCTTTTTGGCTAAGAGGCCACCTCCTCCAGGGAGCCTTCCCTGGTTCTCTTCCTTCCTGCACTCTTCATGTGTGTCACAGTGCCCTGTGCTGACATTTCTGCATACTCATCTCTTCCTGCAGTAGGCAATGAGCAACTTGAGGGCAGGGACCCCCAGTCCAAGTGGACAGGTGGAATTATAGGCTGGTGGGGGAAGATGGAAAGGCAGGCAGCTGTCTGCGGCAACCTTACCTTTAGGTGATGAGCAGTGGTGTAGAGACGCCCGCAGCCCTTGTAGCCGCAGCGGAATGCTCTGTCCCCAACCTGCTGGCCTTTGCCGTTTTGGGATGCCTGGCTGTCGTGCAGAACCTGAAGGAAAAATCTTAGGGTCCCTATCTGTATTCTCCTGAATGAAGAGACGAAACAGGTGGGACACAGGGTCCACCTGTGGCAGCTTCAGGCCCAACAAGCAGGGTTAAACTGCCAGGGGGAGAAGGGCGCCCTGGGTGACAGATCCAGATAGACAGGGAACAGACACTCGGGCACAGTGCAGAAGAAACAGGGCTGGCATGTGGACTTACTACCCATCTCTCATGCGTACAGGGAGGACTAAATGTCATGGAGCGGACAGCTATGGAAGAAAGGGCATCTCCTAGACAGCTAGGTAAGGTGAGAGGGGTGGTCTAAATGGTCACAGTGGAGCCAGCAACCCCACTTGTGACCACATACACCTACGGCTACAGCTCTGGGCACCTCTCTCCTCTGATGGAGAAGGTCCCGTCCTCCCTGTGGGAAAATGGTGCTCAGAGGGGCATTAACAAGGGACTTGCTGTGGGATGAGCTCACCTAGGTTCACCAGAGGAAGGTGGCCACAACCAGCAAACTGCCCAAGGGCCCAAGGCAGGGGCCTGCAGGTTCCTCCCAGAGTCTCAGCTCAAAGCACAGCGCCCAGCTAACTGGCAAGTCCTCCCCTGCCATCTCTCCTGGGGACACCGCTAGAGCCACCCGCTTCACCCCAGCCTCTGGCTGCAGAGCGCCCTTCCTGCTCTTCTGCTTTCCTGGGGAGGGTCCTGCTCAGACTGTCCCTTAGTCTTTGTTTCTGTGGACAGTCTGACCTTCCCAGGAGCTCCTGCAACAGAACTCCGGAAGTCATGCAAGGACCAAGGGGCAAGGTCTGTCCAGTCAGTTCCAGGTCAGGGGTCAAGCAGCCAACAAAGTTTCGTGGACACTTAAGTAGCTGGTGGTTGGCGGGGGAGGGTCACAGGTGGCCAGGCCTGCTCAGTGAGCTAACACACTCAGGAGTTTGGATTTTATTTGCATGTCTCACTAGCTCTTGACGGTAATCGAGGGAATCAAGGAACTTCCAGGTTGGAAGTGACCTGTGAGATCATCTAGTCCCATCTCATTGTATTAGAGAGGAACGCGCTGAGGCCTGGGAGGGGAGAGACTGCCCAAGGTCAGGCTAGGTAGAGGCAGAGCCAGCACAGATCTCAGGGCTCATGATTTAAAGCCCAGTTGTCTTTCCAGCTGTATCAAGTCACAAATTCGGCTTCTAAGGCACACCTCAGGGAACAGGGGCGGGGGTGGGCACAGCCCAAAGCAGCCTGCTATAAAGTTTTGTGCTTTATTTTGAAAAGACATAAGGATTTCTTCTTCTCCTCTGTGATGCCGCCACACTAGTTTTATTATAAAAACAACTCCCCCCAGTCTTTGGGGAGAACTAGTGCTCCAGGAACTCTCCACACCCGCCCTGAGGCTCTGTAGTTCATCCCAGAGGGAGCACAGCGGCTTGGAAAGCTCACAGGTCTCTGTACCCGTCTCCCCAGTGGGCAGGGCCATGGTTCCAGCAGAGAAAGCTTGGACTGACTGACATTTGAAGAGCTGGGATCCTTTTCCCTTGTGGCTGAGCTACTGTGTGGGCCCCGTGTTCCCTGGATCCCAGCTGCTCTGTTGCATCTGCCCTCGTCACTACTGAGGTCATTTCCCCAAATGACTACATGAGTCGCAGAGAATAAATAAATACAAGAGCATCTGACCTCAGTGGACTGGAAAACTAATAAAAGTCACTGGGAAGAACTTTCTCAGACAGAAAAGAGGATAATTACAACAGCCAAAGTGAAGCCAGGCCCAAATCCCCAAATTCCCACCATAGGACGTCAGTGTTTCTTACAGCCGCCTTCCCTCTGCAGGCAGCATAAACAAGGGTGAGTGTAAGCAGCTGCTGGCACCCCGGCTAGGCTGTGATGCACGCCCTGGACAATGACGTGTCAAGAATGAGCTGGGAAGCCAGGGTACAGGGGCAGAGGGAGTAGCCCAGGCCATGCCCGAGCATGGGGCAGTCTTGTCCTTTAAAGAAGTGGCAGTTTTGACAGGGCCAAGGGAGCTGGCGGGCAGTGTCAGGCTCTGTGAGCTCACCTTGCTGGCATACTGCTCCAGGGCCACCACAGTGTCTGCGCTGAAGCCCTCATCGTCCTCTGTGGCCAGGTCCTCCAAGCCCACCTGTGTGTGCACGGCCAGAATGGTGCTATCTGATGGCACGGCCACGGGGTGGTGAATGTAGGCAGTGGAGCCGTCTTCCAGCTGGACGGCCTCCAAGGCGCTGGGGTTATAGCCCTCTGTAGGGAACACAAGGTGAGCCCAAATGCTGCATGAGGGCACGATGCAGCTGAGGGCCCTGGCTTTATGGTAACGAGAGGTACATATGCCAAGAGGGGTTTCAGAATCAGGTTCGTCCTGGTCCCTCTCCTTGGTCATCCCTCTGGCTGGCCCTCCTGGGGCTGCATCTCGTAAGGAGGAGGTCTCCTACGAGACACTGCATGGGAACTCACAAGCCCCTTGAGGACCGGAGGAAACCCTCATTATCTTGGCCTAGATGGCCTCCTAAATGGTGGAGCCTTACCCCCTCTACTTCCTTCCAGGCAGCACAGCATCTGGATGGATCTTTGCAAGACACAAATGTGATCATGTTACCTGGTCTCAGGATAAAGACCAAGAAACCCCCTTCTCCTGACACTCATGCCCCGAGCGCTCTGGCCCCGGCTTCTATTTGGCTTCACCTTGCCCGGCTCTGCCCTCATCCCTGGTAATCTATCCCCCAGTGGTTTCTGGAACGTGTCGTTCTTTCTTCCCCCGTCTCTGGGCCCACACAAGCTGTTCCTTCTGTCTGGAGTACTGAACTTGTCCTGTCCTCCCTGTTCCCCTAGCTGAGGCCACTTCATTCTTCAGCTCTCAGCTGAAGCGTCACTCCTTGAGACGCCCTCCCTGAGCCTGACCCGTTTGCGACGATCAGCTCATGAGCGACGATTCGCTTCACTTCTATTTCCCCCACCAGACTCTGGGAGAGCAGGGGCTGTGTCTGACTTTGTTCTCTCTTGTATGCTCCACATCAATGCCTGGCACACACAAATAGTCGCTTAAGAAACTACTTGTAGAGGGAATAAACTGTTATTCTTCAGTACCTTAGGAGCTTTATTCTTAAATGTCAGTAAGTTCTTACCCCTGGTCTTGGATGATATCCTTAGGTTCTATTTCAAGCCCTAAGACTTTGGTTGTGCTGAAGCCAAAGCCGCCATCAACACCCATGCAACTGGGGGTAGAAATAGCTGCTCCTGTGGTACGTACCAGGGAAGATAGGCCAGGCTGCTAATCCGGGTGAGCTTGGCGACCACAGCTTCTGTGTCTATGACCAACTCCCAGGGTATGCCACTCCACACCCCAATCTCTGCCCATCCTGTCTCCCTTCATTCCCGCCACTCATGACGACTGTGACCCCACCTTTGGGTGCGTGGTGTATGTAGGCCATGCTGCCATCCTCCAACTGCACAGGCTGTCCATCCTCAAAGGAAAGAGGTTCTGTAACGAGAGCAATGCCAGCCTTTCTCTGGAGCTTGGTGCCAGGGAGGGGTCCCTCGGGGGACTGCCTGGCTTCCCTCCATAAAGCAGGTGTCTTGCATGCCCTCACCTTTCTGCACCATCACTTGGTGAATGTACGCAGTGGTTCCGTCCTCAAGCTGGATCACTTGCCCTTCAAGCAGCTTCTCTCCTGTGGAGGTGGAAATGGAGAGAAGTGGGCCAGACCCAGAGAAGCAGAGGCCTGTCAAGGCTCAGGGGTCATGTCTGCGCGCCTAAACTAAGTGCGGGTCATTCTCCATTTTACCTCGCTCCCTGCCTCCCTAGGCCTGGGCCTCGGGGGTGGGGGGTGGGGGTGGGGATGAAGACATCCTGCCATGAGGAGCCCTACAGCTCCCAACAGATCCCCTTCCTGTCACCCACAGGAGGAGAAATTCATGTGTATTATTTTACCCATGCCCAGCAAAGTGGGGACTTTCAGCTTAACAGTAAGTTGCTGAGACTGACCTAAATGGTTGCTTTGAAACCTGGGAAGGCCTCAATGGGTCAAAATTCAGATATGGCTCAAACTAAATCAAATACATTCCCTTGCCTTCCACTGTGACAGAAGCCAAGACCTAGAGCCTCTGATAAGGCAGCATAGCTTAGTGGTTAGAAACAGTGGGCTCTGGAACCAGTCTAGGCCTCCTGGCTTTGAATTTCAGCTCTGCTTCTTACTAGCTGTGTGAGCTTGGGCAGCTTTTTAACCTCTCTGTGCCTCAGCTTCCTTCTCTTAAAATGAGGATTAAAAATTGGGTCTTCCTTATTGGGCTGCTATATTAATGAATATAAAACAGTCAGAACAATGCCCAGCATGTGGTCAGCCCTTTTCTCGTAATAAGCCCAATCTGCGTATTACAAAAAACAAAGTAATACAACAAGGAGCAATGTGAACGTGACTACTATGCTATTACATGTCCATCTAGGTCTTGTTCCACTGTCACTGGTCAGTAATGTTTCCTTCATTCATCAATGACATTTTCATTTCAGTTTTCTAATAAAAAACTGACTCACTTAAGGCAACAAAATAATCTCTCTAAAAATTAACAAGACATTAGAGTTCCTACGATATTATTCTTCCTTTATCTCAGATCCTTACTGGAAAGCCCTTCTAAGAGCAAAAGGCTCTTACATTTAGAATTAGAATTAGATAGGTCCCTCGCTGTGTCCACTGAGTTTGAGAGGAGAGAATGAGGAAAGGAAGTGAGAAAAGGAAGAAGAAAAGGGAGACTGAAGAGTTGATGACAAGTGGTTTATTTATTCCTTTCCTTACAAATTTCAGGTTTAGGAATTTGGGCTCTCATGATGTGGGTCAAGTATCAGGCAGTTACTTCTGGCCCAGGTCTCTGATGATGTTTCTCCCTCAGAGGAATTCCCAAACTTGTCCCCAAGCTGGGTCTTCTTAGGTCAGTAATTAACAGTCCTACAACCCAGCCGAAGGCAGGTAAAGTGGCGACAGAGGGAAGATGTAGGAGAGAAAGGCCGTTGACACGAGGGGAGTGGGACTCACTCTCTTCCCTGCCCCCAGTGAGCTGTAGGCTACTCTGCATGTTAACACGTTATCTGTCCTGGCAGCGGCACCCGTATGTGGGGGTTCTGGAAGCATCAGCAGAGCTTCTGCTAGCAGAGTGGATATTGTTTCAAGGCAGAAAACACAATGTGTAGAAGGATTATTTGAGAAAATTAAAAAAAAAAAAAGTAGAGCCATCATGTACTTTTATTTACACTTCTGTATTTCCAATACAATCTTTGATTTTTAAAGTAAATCTATATTGACCACACTACATATACAGAGTGCCAAGAAAATGTATAACACTTTAAGAAAGGAAAAACTGTAATAATATATACCAATAACAAAAGATGAATACAAGTCACGTTTGACTTCTGCAATTACAAGAGGTGCTCTTGCAATTACAAGAGGAACAGTGGTTCCCCCATCAGCGTCCAGACACTTCTGAGGACGGCGAACTACTGCTTGGGCAACGTTGACCAAAGTGTCCACCTGTATACATTTTTTTGGCACCCCTGGTATTTTACAAATACACATTTAACCTATGTAATTTACATTTTAATTTAAAATACATTTTGAAATGTGTAATATGGCTAAGAAAAAATTTTACCCTAGAATTTCCTCTAATAACCAGAATGTACCCTCGAATTTTCTCCAATAGTCACAGACACAATGAGGAGGAAGGAGACCAGCTGACTAACACGGCCCCTGTGCCCCATTAGAGATGGGACCATACGCTCCTGTTAGTCTGGACAGTCCCTGGGCATTTGTCCATAGCGCACTCTTCCACTCTCAAAAGTGTCAGGTTTAGGGCTGGCCGAGTGGCTCAGTTAGTTAAGAGCTGGCTTAAGAGCGCGAGCTCTGAGCAACATGGCCGCTGGTTCGATTCCCACATGGGCCAGCGACGCTGCACCCTATCTGAGCTGTCGCTGAGCTGCCAACAGGTGGCCGGATGGCTCAGCTGGTGTAACAACAAGATTGCCTGTTCGATGGTGGGGTACACCCACCCGCAACTAAGACTGAACTCGGCACCTTGAGTTGAGCTGCCGCCCAGATGGCTCAGGGAATAGAGCGTGTGCTCTTAACAAGGCTGCTGGTTCAACTCCCACATGGGATGGTGGCTACGCCCACCTGCAACTAAGATTGAACTTGGCACCTTGAGCTTAGAGGCCACGAGCTGTCAACAGGAAGCCGATAGTGACTGGCGGCCTGCACAACTAAGACTGAAGAACAACTTGGCTGGTCCCCTTCCCCAATTCCCCAACACTGTTCCCCTCCTCCAATTCCCCAATAAAATCTTTAAAAAACAGTGTAGGGTTTGAATGGCATGTTTTATGCTTACCAATTATAGATAAATCTCATAAAATTTTAGGGCTTCCTGCTGGCTCAGCGGGGCCCAGACAAAGCTGCCTGCTGAAAAAGGAAAGTGCCTTGGTCAAGAGCTTCCAAGGAGCTCATCAGAGAGAGAGAGAGATGCTTTCTGGACAGTGCAGTTTGGCATCCTGAGGGCCGGCTGTACCCTCAGCAGTGTGAAATCTGTTATGTGTGTGTGCGTGTGCGCACGTGCAAGCACACTGCAGCACTGTGGAGGAGGCACAGAACAGAGCCAGGAAGAGTGATGAGAGAAAGATATAAAGGGAGTGGGGGTGGGGCGGGGAGGCAGAGACCCAGATAGAAGAAGGAAAGACATAAGAAAAGAGTGTGGTTTTCTCAGGCCAAGTGTGGCCACTTGCTTTTTCTTATTAATTCAACCATTAATTCGTAGCAGAAGATGCAGCATGGGAAATGACTGGGTCCACGGAGTAAACACAGCCCTATCTACAGAGTTCCTAAGTCCTTCCATCCTACCGAAACTGCCGCCAAGGGGGAATGTGTGTGATGGGAAGTCTGCAAACAGAGGGTTTCGGGCTTCAAAAGTATTCTACAAGTTTCATTCTCAAGGAAACTAAGCCAGCCAGACCCACACATCTTAGCAAGAAACCTCTGACAAGAAACCTTTCCAGAAGGCACCCCCCTGACCCCCCGCACTATGGGAAGAGCTTACTGATGAGATTAAGGGGCCTCTTTGTCGTCATCAGGAAGCAGACAATTTAAAATGAAATCAACAAATTATCAGTAAACTTGGGAACTGAAATATATTTTCACAATGTGTTGAAATGGGAGGGAGCAATGTTGTAGTGACAATGCAGTCATGAGGATGACAGCGCTCATGGAGTCAAGAAACAGCAAAATAAAGAGTAAGGTGAGGGACTGTGTGACCAGTGCTGTCCCAGGAAGACACGTGTGCCATCTGGCAAGCCTGAGAACGCGAGAGGAACAGCCTTGGTGAAGGTTAAGTGTCCCTGGCCCTCCGCCCTGCCCTGCAGCCAACACTGTGTTCTAATGCCACACCCATCTTGATTTTAAGTTCCTAGAGAATCGGGTAAATCTGAATTTCAGGTGTATAATGAATTTTTTTTTTAGTACTTGGTGTTATTATTTTAATATTTTTTGCATTTCATCCCATGTTTATACATGTCTATCCCATGCAGTTTTTGGGACATAGTTATACTACAAAATTATTCATTGTTTATCTGCAATTTAAATTGAATTGTGTGCCATGTATTTTTATTTCTGGTAACCCTAGTGGGCCTAAGGGACAATCTTGGGTGCCCCTCTCTGAACCTAGAAGAGGATCCTGTACATGGCAGGTGCTCAGTAGATAGTTTGAATGCTTAAACTTGCTCGAATTAAGATGAACTGTTCTGGAAAGCACTGAGAAACTGGACAGGGAGTATCTGAAAAGCAGGAAGTCATAACCAGCACTAAGTTCATCTATCCCAGAAATATTTATGAACCACTCACTACATGTAAGGAACTCTGCCTCTCAGAGGTCTCGGCTCCTACAACGGGGCTAGTCTGATTTTCCAGCCTGCCCAGATGGCATTTTATCTTGAAGAGTTAGTTCCCTTTTCATCAATGACCTCCAGAGAAGTTGTGGCGAGTAGGTGGGAAGGCAGGGCTGGGGTGAGACTCTTGGAAGGGGACACTCCTCTCCAGAGTCTGGGGGACAGGGCAGGATCCTGAGGTCCCCAGAAATACTCACCTTTGACAGCTTGCTGGACATAGGCCGTCGTCCCATCACTGAGGGTCACCGTCTGCAGCCCCAAGCTCTCCATGACAAAGTGCAGCTCGTGCTTTCAGACATGAAGTTGGCTTCTGGCCAGCACTGAGAGCCGCAGCTGAGGTCAGAGATTTCCTTCTGGGTCACAAATCTGAGAAAATGGACAGTTTCACATTATGAGTCGCACAGCTTCCTCCTGCTGCAAAGACACACAGGGAAAGAGTGAATGAGGGCAGACAAGAAGAAAAAGGACAAATTTTTCAAAGTAGAAAACTGTGTTGGTTTTTATGAAGAGGGTTCAAAATATACACATTTAAGAATTCTAAAATTCGGGTGTAAAAGAGAAGCCTGCCAACCAAATGGATTGTAAATTAAGATTTTATTGATCAAAACCCACTTTTAAACCCACTCGTTCCCCTTAGAAAGGAGCACCGCTGAAGGCAGGCAGCCAAGCTGGTTCTCTCTGCCCATTTCGACATCTCTCTTGCTCAGATCCATTCATCCACTGGCCTTGCTGACCATCCTCTGTGAACAGCCCACAGGAATCACAAATGGAACAAGTCCCCAACAGAACTCACAACCCCCCCACCCCCAGAACTGCTCCACTTCCACTATCCCCTATCTCAGGGATGGCACCCCCAGTCACCCAGAATCGTGGGGTCACCCTTGAGTCCTCCTTTTCCCTCAGACATCTAAGTATACCACTATTCTACACCACACACAGAAATTAATCCAGAATAGAATAAAGACTTGACTGTGTGACCTGAAACATTAAACTCCTACAAGAAAACTCAGGCAGTAAGCTCCTTGACATCAGTCTTGGCAATGATTTTTTGAATTTGATACCAAAAGCAAAAACAAACAAGTGAGACTACCGTACACTAAAAAGCTTCTGCACAGTAAAGGAATCTATCAACAAAATGAAAAGGCGTCCTACTGAATGGGAGAAAAAATTGCAAATAATATGTGATAAGGGGTTAATATCCAAAATATATAAAGAACTCATACAATTCAATAGCAAAAAAAGCAAACAATATGATTAAAAATGGGCAGAGGATCTGAACAGACATTTTTCCAAAGAAGACATACAGACAGCCAACAGGTACATGAAACGATGCTCAGCATCACCAGTCATCAGGGAAATGCAAATCAGAACCACAATGAGGTATCATCTCCTATCTGTTAGAATGGCTATCATCAAAAAGACAAGAAATAACAACCGTTGGCAAGAACATGGAGAAAAGGGAACCCTGGTACACTGTTGGTGGAAATGTAAGTTGGTGCAGCTACTATGGAAAACAGTTTGGAGGTTCCGCAAAAACTAAAAATAGAATTATCATATGATCCAGCAATTCCACTTGTGGGTTTTTATCCAAAGAAAATGAAAACACTAACTTGAAAAGATATATATCCATCCTCACGTTCCTTGCAGCATTATTTACAATAGCCAAGATACGGAAATAACCTAAGTGTCTATCGACAGAAGACAGGATCAAGAAAATATGGAATAGGGCCGGCCAAGTGGCGCGATGGTTAAGAACTCGCTTGGGATGCCAGAGGGCCCCGGTTCGGATCCCACATATGAGGGCCAGTGACACTGCCCTCCACAGCTAAGATGCTGAACAACAGCTCAACCTGGAGCTGGGCTGCCATGAGTCACCGGCGACGGCGTAGGCTGCAGCCCCTTTGGCAGTGGGTTGCCATGGGCTACCGTGTGTAGCCAGCAGCCAGCGTGAGCGGCCAGCAGCCGCAGTGAGCAGCCGTCCAGAAGCCGGCGACTGATCTGCCTCACCAGGGAAGAGCGCAATGACGGTGCCAACTTGGGCCAGTGAAGCAACATCCTCCACAACTAGACTGAAGAACAAAAATGACAGCAACTTGTATGTTCCCCTTCCCCCAGTTCCCCAGCACTGTTCCCATCCCCCCAATTCCCCAATAAAAATCTTAAAAAAAGAAAAGAAAAAAAAAAGAAAAAGAAAATATGGAATATATATTACAATGGAATATTATTCAGCCATAGGAAAGAATGAAATCTTGCCATTTGTGACAACATGGATGGACCTTGAGGGCATTATTCTAAATGAATTAAGACAGAGAAAGATAAATAGCGTATGATCTCACTTGTATGTGGAATCTAGGGGAAAAAAGAAAAACAAAAAACAAAAAAACCAAGCTCATAGATACAGAGAACAGACTGGTGATTGGTAGAGGATGGGGGCTGGGTATGGGCAAAATGGGTAAAGGAAGTCAAAATGTACAATCTCCAGTTACAAAATAAATGAGCTTTGAGGATGTAATGTACAGCATGGTGACAATAGTTAATAATACCATACTGCGTATCTGAAAGTTCCCATCACCAGAAAAAAAAATCTGTAACTATGTGTGGTGACAGATGTTAACTAGACTTATCATGGTGTTCATTTTGTAATATATATAAATATCAAATCATTATTGTTGTACACCTGAAACTAATGTAATATTGTATGTTAATTATACCTCAATTAAAAAAAAAAGTCTAGGGGGTGACCGGTTAGCTCAGTTGGTTAGAGCGTAGTGTTGATAACACCATGGCGGTTCGATCCCTGCGTGGGTCACGATAAGCAGTGCCCTCCTTAAAAGAGTCAGTATGCCATTGTAGCATGATAGCAATGTGTAACCAATGACCATGGCTGTTCCCCAATAAAAAATAAAAAGGTACCTATTTCAGGTGAGTATCACCAACCACTCACATCTTGACTACTTAAGAGTCTCCTAACATTATGTCCTCAAATAAACTCTTGCCTGTTTCCTGTTCACTTTGCAATATTGTGTCAGGGTGACTTAAAAAAAAAGTACAAACCTACATCTCCCACTTCTTTGGTTAAAACTCTTCAGTGGCTTCCTACACCCTTAGGATCCACCTTGTAGGCAAGGCTGGGGCCCCTCCTAAGTCCCTGTAGCCCCAGAACTCCCTCTTCCTAGCGCTCACACCCCTGGATCACCTACCTCAGTACCTACCACCACTTCTGCAACATCTGTTGCCTACGCAGGACTCTGGGCTGCAGTCTGATTTCTGGTTCATTGGGGGCTCTCCACAAACGGAGCATGCAGGGAAACACTGGAGTGTCCTGCTCACAGGACTTCCTCAGTTGTGAAGCCTCTGCTCTAGGTTCTGCAGGTAAGATGCTCTCTGCCACCATCCAAAGAATTCTACTGGACTTGGACCGGCCACTTAATCCTCACTACCTGCCCGCTGATCTTTTTGATCAGTGCTGCCCAAACCATTTTCATGTCAGGGCGCCCAGAGAAAAGGGTATTTGTACGCCACACTGTGGATGTTGTTGTCTGATGCCAGAAGCAACACCAGCTGGGGCTCTGGCAACCCCAAAGGCTGAGCGGATCAATAGCTTACGGTAACTCTAGCCCATGTGTGACACACTGGCTGGGATGCGCTACCCTAGACTTGGAATCTCTGCTAGAATCATTCATTCATTCTGCCCATAAACACTTACTGAATAGGCTAAGCTCCGGGATAGGGATACCACTACCACTAGGAGTGAGCCCTGCTGTAGAGCTAACTGTGTACTAGGCATTTTACACACAGTGATTCATTTAATCCTCACAACAATCCTATAATGAAATACTATTATTATCTTCATTTCACAGTTGAGGAAATTGAAGCCCACGACACTAAGCAACCTGCTTAGCTGCCCGTTAAGGTTGCACAGCTAATAAGCAGGAGAGGATTTGAACCCAGGCCATCTGGCTCCAGGGTGTGCCCTTAAGTACTCTACGATGCTGCCTAGTAGAGGTTTTTCGCTGGGGTTTATGAACCCTGCAGCCACCTGAAAACAGTGTGAGCTGGAGCCTTTTTCTGAAGAGTGGGGGAGTCCAAGACTGTCATCGGAGTCTTACAGGGATTAAAAGCACTAGTCTAGGTAGGAATCCTGACATCTGACCCATCTTCTCTGGTCTACTAGGACCCAGGCAGTGACCCGAACCTGGCCCCAGGCCCTGGCAACGCCCACATGGTCCCAGTCTCATAAAAGCTCTGGTCCTGGCCTCTCTTAGTCTGCTCCGTGACCCTCAACTTTCATTCTCTTTATCACAGAGAGAAATTCTTTTGGTAACTTGTTTTTGTGTAATATAATAGCATTGTGTCAGAAATACGGGAACACGTGAGATACTGAGATCTGAAAACAAAGCCGACTGTAGGATAAAAGGAATTCCAAAACGGCCTCAAATCTTTTTGGCTGAGCCCTATGGCTGCTGCAGCAATGGCTGGTTTAATTTAGCTTATCTGTACTCTACTGGGACTTTCTGAGGAAAATGCATGGTGTCGTTAAGAACACAGGCTCTGGACTCACACAGCCTGGGTTCTAATCCAGGCTCTACCTCTCTGAAGCTGTGTACTCTTGGGCAAGTAACTGAACCTCTCTGGGCCTCAGGTGCCACTTCTAAAAAATGGAGATAACAGTGACCCCTTCTTCTTAGGTTTCTATATGGATTAAGTGAGGTCACGTATGTCAGTATTTAGCACAGTGCTGCTGGCACATAGGAAGTATTCTAGAAACAGGCTCTGAGGAGCAGGGGATGGAAGAGGAGCCTAAAGGGAAATGCTTTTGAGGCAATGGGTACTTCTAAAACATAGCCAAGAGTAGTGGCAACAGCCCTGGACTAGAAGTCTGCAGAAGTGGCTTCTAATCTCGATTCTACCTCCTGTGACAGCCACCTAACCTATAAAATGAAGCATGACCCAAAAACCCTTTCCATTTCTCATGCTAATTATGTTTATCACATATATAGCCCTTAATATGTGCAAGCCACTGTTCAAAGCACTTTACCTATATTAATCTTTTAATCTTAAAAATAATCCTATGAGGAAGTAGGCACATTATCCCCATTTTACAGATGAGGTGACTGAGGTTTAGAGGTGGAGTAATTTGTCCAAGTTCTCATAGCTAGTAAGTGTTGAAGCCACAATTCAAAGCCAGGCGGGCTGGCCCTGTACCTCTCAATATCTAGTGTATTTCTTCCTTTTGCTAATTCACTATGACACAATGTCAGCACTCAAACCACTCGAATATTGGTTGTTTAACATTCATCTCAACCACTGCAACTTAAACCCAGTCCTTTTTAAGCTGACCACAATGGAAAGAGGGAATAGCTGGTAGCCACATTTCCTAAAATAAAATGCTTCTTAGACTCAAAGAAAACAAATCTCCACTCCTTTACACGGTCTCATGTCCAGGCTAAATACTCAATTTCCCTCCTTAAGTCTCACACACAAACCTTTAAAACAGTCCACCCTCGGTCTCTAACCTCTCCTGATCTCTGAAGCTGCCTTCCAACAGAGCCTGACTGCGGGCGGTGCTTCGTGGCTGCCTGGCATGTACAAGTGTCTGATTGCCACTTTTCTCCCTTTCTTTCATCAAATGATGGTTTTCTCTGAATCTTCCTGTGCCATACTAAACTAACAACAGTGAAACTGGCAGAGCCAGAGAGAGGCTTGTCACTGCCTCAGGATGGCTGTTTGAGCAGTTCCTGCCTGCACTTGACATTTTAGATCCCTAACTCCCGCGGCCCTCTGAGAAAGGGAGGAGGGGGAGCAGGGGCAGCTGCACTGTGTTCTCCACGGAGGGTATAAGGTTTACCAGCTTCCCAATGACCTGAGCTGGGTACAGGAGACAGACCGGCGGGGGTGGGGTGGATAAGAGCCCTGACAAAAGGGAGGGAGGAAAAGGGACCTCTCCTGACTAGCAGCAAGTCCAGTTCCCGTTTGTTGCATTTTTAAATGAATTTAATCTTCTGTTAGCTCTGATGCAGGAAATAGCCCTATGGCTTCAAAATACACAAATGTGTTTCCTAATGTAAAAACATAACACAGTTACTGGAGGGAGGTAACATTTAGAAAAACTTTTCAGATACTTTGGATCTTTAGGCCTCTCTAAGACACAAGATGTGCTTAAACTGCCTCCTCAAACCAGAAAAATTAGGGATATAAAAGCCGGGAAACTAAAGAGTAGCCATGTAGTTGTGTTTCTCACTTTGTCACGGTTCAGATCTAATCTGATCCACACCTAAGCCGGGCTTCTCCTGGACTACAGGCACCTGTTCACTATTCCATCATTTTCTGCCAAACAGAACTCCCTGGACATTTGGAAGAAGGCTTTCTGTTCTGTCTCAGCCAGCCTGGAGGGCAACCGTATTTAGAAGTAAAAACAAAACAAAACAAAGCAAAGCAAAACATTTGCTTGGAAAGAGAAGAATGTTCAACTTTGGAAGAAAATATGACTTAATTTTCACTCAGAAAATTTCTCATTTGGAAATATAGAAAACTACTCAGTGGACAAAGTGACATTAGGATGGGAGGGATGAAGGCTAAGAGAGTCAAGTGGCAAATCAGAACCAGATTTGGAAGAGCTGTAATAAAAATGATTCAGTATTTGTTATTATAGAAAAATACTTCATTGTACACACAAAAACCCTAATGAGACAGGCTTGGTTCTCTGGGTTTCTAAATGCTAAAGAGAAAACAGGAAATTAGTAACAGAAACTTGCATTAACATAACACACATTTAAAACATCAGCTAAACATCTCTTTCCAAGAGGCACACTGATGTTAAAAGCAAATTACTTTTCAGTACAGTTCTGATTTGGCTACTTCAATTTTTTACATTTACATTAGTCACAGAAAAAGGAGTAATTAAGTGACATGAATTATTTTCAATTTCAAAAGGGCAGTGAAAATTCAGACCCCTTTACTGCAGAACAGAATTCATTTAAACTGAAACAGGTAACTTAAAATTTAAATTTTCAGCCATTTGTTTAAGTGAATTTTAATACCTTACTTTGTAAACACCCAATCATGGCTGACTTTCACATCCATCTTTGCCCATGAAAAGAAAAGTCTAGAATAAAGGCATTTTGGAAGGATTATCTTAAGGATTTGCTTCACAACAACAAGCAAATTAGTACAGATACGATGAAGTTACATCTGAACTGTTTCTAGAATTCAGCTTGGGGTTGCCACGGGCTTAAGAAAGGCTATTTGAAAATGAAACATTCCATCAGCATCAGGAGGGACTGGACATCACAGTTATTTAGAAACATCACCCTGGGACAAAAGGACTAAATTAAAGTCATCAACATAAACAATATCCAGATCTCAACCAGGAAGAGAAAGTTTTGAAGCAAAAAAAAAAGAAATCAGGGCCAGCCGAGCGGCGCGATGGTTAAGAACTGGCTTGGGACGCCAGAGGACCCCGGTTCGGATCCCACATATGAGGGCCAGTGACACTGCCCTCTACAGCTAAGATGCTGAACAACAGCTCAACCTGGAGCTGGGCTGCCATGGGTCGCCGGCAACGGCGTAGGCTGCAGCCCCTGTGGCAGTGGGTTGCCATGGGCTACCGTATGTAGCCAGCAGCCAGCGTGAGCGGCCAGCAGCCGCAGTGAGCGGCCGTCCAGAAGCCGGTGACTGATCTGCCTCGCCCGGGAAGAGCGCAATGATGGTGCCAACTTGGGTCAGTGAAGCAACGTCCTCCACAACTAGACTGAAGAACAAAAGGACAGCAACTTGTCTGTTCCCCTTCCCCCAATTCCCCAGCACTGTTCCCATCCCCCCAATTCCCCAATAAAAATCTTAAAAAAAAAAAACATAAAAAAAAAAAGAAATCAAGTCAAAAGAAGAGCTGGTTTTAGAATAAAAAAACATTAGGGGAAAATGTTAAAGAAAATAAGATGATATTAAAAACGCATGTTACTGGGCTGGCCGAATGGCTCAGATGGTTAAGAGTGCAAGCTCTAAGCAACAGGGTCACTGGTTCGATTCCCACATGGGCCAGTGAGCTGCACTCGAGCTGAGCTGCCGCTGAGCTGCCAACAGGTGGCAGGATGACTCAGCTGGTGAGAGCACGTGCTCCTAACAATAAAGTTGCCGGTTTGCCTCCCACATGGGATGGTGGGCTACACCCACCTGCAACTAAGATTGAACACGGCACCTTGAGCTGAGCGGCTGCGAGTTGCCAACAGGCGGCTGGATGGTGACTGGACTTGGAGATAACCCTGCTGCGCCCTCCACAACTAAGACTGAAGGACAACAACTTAGCTGTTCCCCTTCCCCAATTCCTCAACACTGTTGTTCCCCTTCTCCAATTCCCCAATAAGATCGTTAAAAAACCAAGCAAATAAAAAGTTACTAAACTACACACCTAAAAATGGTTAAGATGGTAAATTTTATGTTCTTTGTATTTTGCCACGATTAAAAAAAAATGGGTTGGGGGGTGACCAGTTAGCTCAGTTGGTTGGAGCGTAGTGCTGATAACACTAAGGTTGCTGGTTTGATCCCCGCATGGGCCACTGAGTTGCGCCCTCCCTTAAAGAGTCAACTATGCCATTGTAGCATGAAAGCAATGTGTAACCAATGACCATGGCTGTTCCCCAATAACATTTAAAAAAAAAAAAAAGGGTGAAAAAATACATGCAGACACATACATGCCTCTAAGAACAGTATCAAATTTCCATTGGACAAATAAGGCTACAATATGAATTCAAAACAAAAAAAACCCAAAACCAAATAAACAATACAAAAAAAAGGTTCATTTTCATTAGTAATTAAAGAACAAGAAAAAAGAATCATGATAATATTATACTTATCAAAAAAACAAAAATCAAAGTATTAACATCCAATAGAAAGTGAGATACAACTAACTACACACCTATCAGAATAGCCAAGATCCAAAACACTGACAATACCAAATGCTGGCAAGTATGTGGAGGAACAGGAACTCTCATTCATTGCTGGCAGGAATGCCAAATGGTACAGCAAAATGGTACTCTGGAAGACAGTTTGGCAGTTTCTTACAAAATTCAACATACTCTTATGAAATGATCCAATAATCCTGTGCCTAGGTATTTACCCAAACGAGCTGAAAACTTATGTTTGCAGAAGCTTTAATTCATAATTGCCAAAAATAGGAAGCAATCAAGATGACCTTCAATAAACAAACTGTGGTACATCTATACAATGGAATATTATTCAGCAATAAAAAAGAAATGAGTTATTAAGTCATCAGAAGACATGGAGGAACCTTAAATTCATTTTGCTAAGAAGCCAATCTGAAAAGGCTACACATATAGTATGAGTTCAACCATATGATATCCTGGAAAAGGCAAAACTATAGAGACCGTAAAAAGATCAGTGGTTGCCAAGGGTGCAGGGGGAGGGGAGAGGGGATGAATAGGTGGAACAGGGCATTTTTAGGGCAGTGAAGTTATTCTGTATGATACTGTAATAGTGGATACCTGACATAAGGCATTTGTCAAAACCCAGAGAATGTACAACATGAAGAGTGAACCAAAATGTGAACTATGGACTTTAGTTAATAATGCATCAATATGGGTTCACAACTGTAGCAAATATACCACACCAATGCCAGATGTTAATACAGGTATACTGCGTTTTATTGCACTTCGCAGATATTGCATTTTTTACAAATTGAAGGTTTGTGGCAACTTCCTGAGGGAACATTAACATGAGTTTGGAAGAAGCTGATTCCAACATCCTGGATGACTAAGGGGTTCAAGACTTCAGTGGATGTAACTGCAGATGTGGTGGAAATGGCAAGAGAACTAGAATTAGAAGTAGAGCCTGAAGATGTGATTGAATTGCTGCAATCTCATGACAGAATTTTAAAGGGTGACAAGTTACTTCTTATGGATGAGTAAAGAAAATGGTTTCTTGAGATGGAGAAGAGGCTGTGAAGATCGTTGAAATGACAACAAAGGATTTAGAATATTACATAAACTTAGCTGATAAAACAGCAGCAGGGTTGGAGAGGACTGACTCCAATTCTGAAAGTTCTCCTGTGGGTAAAATGCTATCAAACAGCATCACATGCTTAGAAAAATGATTCATGAAAGGAGGAGTCCATCGATGCAGCAAACTTCACTGTTGTCTTATTTTAAGAAGCTGCCACAGTCACCCCACCCACCTTCAGCAACCACCACCCTGATCAGTCAGCAGCCATCAACATTGAGGCAAGACCCTCCACCGGCAAAAAGATGATGACTTGCCAAAGGCTCAGATAATAATTAGCATTTTTTAGCAGTAAAGGTTATAGAACTGTTTTTTTTTTTAAGACAGTTGCACATTTAATTGCACATTTAATAGACTACAGTATAAACATAACTTTCACATGCTCAAGGAAACCAAAAAATTTGTGACTCACTTTATTGGGGTGGTCTGGAACCAAGGCTGAAATATTTCTGAGGTATGCATGTAATAGGGGGAAAATGGGAACAGGATGTGGAGGTAAGTATATGGGAACACTCTACTTTGTTCAATTTTTCTGTGAACCTAAAACTGCTCTAAGACATAAAGCCTATTAATAATAATGATAAAAAAAAAATCTCGGGCTGGCCGAGTGACGCGTTGGTTAAGAGATAGCTGGGGACGCCAGCTCTGAGCAGCAGGGCCCCGGTTCGGATCCCACATGGGGGCCAGTGACACTGCCCTCTACAGCTAAGATGGTGAACAACAGCTTGACCTGGAGCTGGGCTGCCGTGAGTCGCCGGTGATAGCGTAGGCTGCAGCCCCTGCTGTAGCGGGCTGCCATAAGCTATTGTGTGTGGCTGTCAGCCAGCGTGAGCGGCTAGCAGCCGGAGTGAGCTGCTAAGAGCTGCTGCTGTCCAGAGGCTGGCGACCGATCTGCCTCACCCTGGAAGAGCGCAATGATAATACCAACATGGGCCAGCGAAGCAACGTCCTCCACTAGACTGAAGAACAAAATGACAGCAACTTGTTTGTTCTCCTCCCCCCGATTCCCCAGCGCTGTTCCCTTCCCCCAATTCCCCAATAAAAATCTTTAAAAAAAAAAAAATCTAGTCATCGATGTTGGCAGAGCCAGGAAGCAGGCACGAGAGTGCACAGCTGACAGAATTAGATACTGCTCCAGGCTCTCCAGAGAACAATCAGTTCGTGCTTAACCCCACTGGAAAGGCTCAGGATGTAAGATCTAATAACCTCATCTTCGTAATTCATCCCACAAAAAAGAAGGCACAGAAAACAAGAGCTACTTGCACAAGGATATTTGTTTAAATGTTTTCGACAACAGTCATGAAAGACCATCTGGATTAATGCAGGATGGTTAACAAATTAACGCTAAATGAAAAAAGTCACAAGGTTGAACATCCATCCAGTTCCAGCTTGTAGAAGCCTTAATTCCAAGTGGGACGAGGGCAGAAGAGGCCGAAAAGAAAGGAATGGTTGTGCTGAAAGGAAGGCATATATCTTTTAAAAAATAAAGTCGTTGAAATGAAGATACCAGCATTGAGCTGCGAGGCAGTCCTCCAGTGGACACGAAGCCTGGTTGCCTAGTTCCACCCTCTTGGGGTTTTCCTTTCTTCTCCCCACAGCCTTCCTATCCTCTTAGGTCCTACAAAGAAAGAGATCTATTCTTCCTCTAATTCATGCCAGTCTTAAATACCAAGGTTGGGAACTTCTTTCTCTAGGATTTTTCTTCCTTTCTTCTAATCACCAGTGGTCCAGTTACCTCTTTTGGATATATTTTAAAGGCAATATTTTTCCAACTGGGCTGTGGTGCGCTATGTGTCTTGTGGGGCCCCATGATCCAGTATCTCACCTTGATCTCTAGGTAATCTGCATATTCTTAACTCAAAGCAATGTCCATGATGCTGTAGGGAGACAGGCACCGTCTTACATTGTTCATGGGAGTACACATTGGTACAAGCTCTATGTAGGGTAATTTTGGAATTATCAATCAAAATGACCAATGTACATACCGTCCGACCCAGCAATTTCATGTCTAGTCTACAGGTAGATGTATATGTGTGAAACATGGCACATGTCCAAGGTTATTCATGGCATCCCTGTATGTAATAATAGCAAAAGATTAGAAATAGCATAAATGTCTATCAATACAGAACTTACATACTATGTAGACAAATAAATGAGGAGGCTCCTTACATATGGACGGGGAAAACTCTCCAAATATATTAAATAAAAATGGCAAGGTAGGGCCGGCCGAGTGTCGCGTTAGGTTAAGAGTTGGCTTGGGACGCCAGCTCTGAGCAGCAAGGCCCCGGTTCGGATCCCACATGAGGGCCAGTGACGCTGCGCCCTCTACAGCTAAGATGGTGAACAACAGCTTGACCTGGAGCTGGGCAGCCGTGAGTCGCCGGCGACGGCGTAGGCTGCAGTGGGGCTGGCCAGCAGCTGGCGTGAGCTGCCATGAGCTGCCATCCAATGGCCAGCAAGCGACTGCCTCACCCGAGAAGAGCGCAATGATAATACCAACATGGGCCAGTGAAGCAACATCCTTCACAATTAGACTGAAGAACAAAAGGACAGCAACTTGTCGGTTCCCCTTCCCCGATTCCCCAACACTGTTCTCCTCCCCCAATTCCCCAATAAAATCTTAAAAAAAAAAAAAGGCAAGATATAAAACAGTGCTTTTTGTATGCTGCCATGGGCATTAAAAAATAAAAATCTGTGTAAAGATAGTTAAGAAATTATTAGTCAGGGTTGCTTGGGGAAGGATCCTGAATGACTAGGGCAGAGAGACAGAAGGGTGACTTTTCACTTATATCTTTATACTTAAAAAAAATGTAAACTTTGTGAATGTATTACCTGTGTATAAGAAATAAAAATAAACAAGTAAAAGAAGCCTGCTCTGCACTCCATTCGTTGGCTACCGGAATATCTACGATGCTCTGTTCATGAGGCATGGCTACTCCAGTGCTGACAAGACAGACAGAGTCCATGATGTTTACAGGTGTGCAGCAAAACCACATCTGAATACTTAGCTTCACAATTCATGGGTGCCATCCTGGAGTATCATACGGAAAGCTGATCAAACTGAGCATGAGGCAACAGCAAATCTACATGGGACCTGAGGACATGCTGGTCTTAACACGTGTGTCCCCAGCCTGGTCAGGAGGGTGGGTCTGGCTGAAGTGATGCTAAGCAGGGGCTGCCTTCTTCCTTCACTGTTTCTATGGCCTTGAGACAGGACTTCCTAAGAGGAAGCTCTCAGACAAAGAGAAGAGCTCTGGGTTTAGGTACCACTGCCACACCCTCCACATCTTAGCCTCGGGTCAGTTCTATAATCTCAAGGAGCCCCAAGTTCCTTGGTGCTTATCTTAAGTGCATGGTTCTCATGCTTTGTCAACTATCCTAAAGCAGTAGGTGCTAACAAATGAAGAGATACGCAATGAGAAACATTAGCAAGCTAACAAGTTCCTCTGAGCTTCTCCGAGACACTCACTCACTGAGGGTAAGCTTGGGATGAGTGTTATCCTGGACACGCTGGAAGAAGCACTCTAACTCCCAGCTGTGACAGTCTAACATGCTGTGAGGATTCGAATGTCGCATCCAACATCACAGGTCTGTCCGATTCTGAGCTGCGAGGTGCCTGAGTAGGCCCTGCACTCCTACCAGCCAAACAAAAACACATGGCATTTGTGAGATCCTCAAGTGGACACTCCCATTTCAACACTGACAGCGGCCAGGGCAAGAGGCAAATATTTGAGCAAGAGGCATTTGAGGTTTTGTCAGTAGCTTAAGGCTGCTGGTTAATGACAATGGCTTCAGCTGCACTTGGATTTGTATCTCAGTTACTCCTCTTTGGCTGGTCAGAGACTCTCCTTACTATATAAACACTGACATCTAAATGATACAAGGATAAACACTGCAGAGTGATGGTGCTTCCAGATGCAGTGAGAGGATGACTCTGCTGTTTCCTTTAAACTTAACTCTTTTTTGGGGGAAAACGACACGCTCCCATTTTCTGTTAATACTGTTCATAATTTAAGTTCCTGGGGCGCATACATTTCAGCTTAACCAGCACCCAACAAAGAATGTGCCCACAGCTACCAAATGAATAATACTATTAGGTCACATAGCTGAGTGCTTTAGCTCAAATTTGACTCCTAAATCAACTCCACTTATTGTGAACTAAATCTACTGAAATCCGAGACTAGATTTGAAAACCTTTCACCTACCACAGAATTATGAGCTCCTTAAGAGAGGTTCCTAACAGGGCCAGCCGAGTGGCTCAGTTGGTTAAGAGCTCACTCAAAAGTTTGAGCTCTGAGCAACAGCGGTTCGATTCCCGGCCCGAGCTGAGTTGCCAACAGGTGGCAGGATGGCTCAGCTAAAAAAGAAGAGAAGCTCTAGCAGAGGAGTAAGTGTTGAATGAAAGAATGAAGGAGGGGAGGGACAGTCCCACCACGCACCTCTTCCCCCAGCCCCAGCTAGGATGGCCACTTTTTTCTCACTTGGAATACCACCTCGCCTCATCTCTGACATGCATAGTCACTGTTTTCTCCTAGACCCAGGGCAAGGACGAGGTCTCCCTGGTTAATGTCACACCAGACCTATATCAGGCAGCTCGCCTGTAGTATTCACGAAGGCATGGATGCATTTTCTGTCATCGAATCCTCTGTGTCTAGCCTAGTGCTCAGCACATGGCAGGCATTTACTGAGTATTACTTTAGTGAAGGAAGAAAGGAAGGAGGGAAGGGAGGAAGGGAGGAAGGAAGGAAGGAAGGAAGGGAGGAAGGGAGGAAGGATGGAAGGAAGGGAGGGAGAAAGGGAGGAAGGGAGGAAGGGAGGAAGGAATCTTACCATCAATGCCACTATCTTGTGCAGAGCTCAAGCAGTTTCCAAAATGCTCTCAGACATAGATATATTATCTTCTTTAAGCATTTTTCCATCAGCTCTCACAATGGGAGGGGCTGAGAAGACAGCTCGTTTCTAGTCTAAAGCAGTCATTTTGCAGATAAAGACACAGAGGCCAGAGCTGCCAGGGGAGTCTCAATCATCACACAGCTACGTGGTGGAAGAGCCAGGCCTCACACCTGAAGCGCCAGTGTTTTTCCCACCATACTCCTTTGTCTCTTGCCCAGTAATAGTAATAGTGCTCTTCAGGTTTCCTGCAGACCAGCAATTGACTCATGTCTAATGGGAGTTGTAAGTCCAGCTGCTTAATATCGCCATAACCAAAAAACATATCAAACTGGACATATTCAAAAGTGAATTCCTTATCTGCCCTTAAGCTGCCCCTCCTCCATCCAGGCTCCATGATTTTAGTAAATGGGAACCCCATCCGCTAGTTTCTCCGACCAAAAATGAGGACGGCATCCTTAACTTCTCTCTTCCTTTCATATACCACATCCAAGCCATCAGAAAATCCTGTTGGCCCCTCTTTCAAAATACATCCAGAATCCAACCACTTCTCACTCTTCCACTGCTTTACTTTGGGTCCAAGCCACCAACTTCTTTTGCCTGGACCATTGCAGTAGCTTCCTAACCAGTTTCCCTTTTTCCACTCTTGGCCCCTACATTCTCAACATAGCAGCCAAAATGATCCTTTATGTTATGTCAGTTCATGTCACTTATCTGCCTAGAACCCTCCAATGGCTCTCATCCCACAATTCACAGTAAAATCCAGTGGCCTATAAGGCCCACCCAACCTGATCTGCCATTAATCCATTCCCATTCCCACATCTCCTGCCGTTTCCCCTCTCTCACCCTGCTGCAGCCATACTGGCTGGCATCTTCATGTTTCTCAAATATGCGAGGCATGCTCCTGCCTCAGGACATGTGCGCTCGCTGCTCTCACTGACCGGAACACACTTCCACCACATACTCGCTCAGCTCACCCCTTAAACTCATTCAGGCCTTTGCTCAAATGTTACCTTTCAGTGAGACTTTCCCTGACCACCCAATTTAAAATTTAATACCCTGACTTCTGGTACTATTTCCCCTTTCTGCTTAATTTTCTTAATACATACTTTTCTCGTTTATTAGTTTGTTGTATGCCTTTCCCTCCTCCACTCCCCACCAGGTGCGTTCCTTACATATCCTGGAACTTTGTTTTATTCACTGTTCTACCCCCAGGCACTAGAAAAGTACCTGGCCTTTAGCAGATATTCACCAGACATTCGTGGAATGGATGGAATGCACACCCTTACCTTCAGGCTCTCCCAGGACTCGGAAGGCTTTAGGCCGGGAGGAGAGCCTAGTTGAGTTCTGGTCTCTCCCTTACCTCCCCCACTGCCTCACCTTCTCCTCGGGTCCAGCCATTTATCACCAGAAACCACACCCGGGCTGGCAAGCAGGGACGGCCCAGAGCCACAGGTGCTTGTTGCCAGGACATTGCAATTCCTAGGCCACCAAGCACAGAATCCTGCAGGGTGCTAGCATCCCGATACCTCACAAACAGAAGAGGTCAAAGACTGGACAGGACTAAATATACTACTAACCTAGATAACAGCGCTGACTCAGTAAGCGCAGCTCATATCCTGTGAGGTGTTTTCTAAGGAACTGGGCTAAACTCTCACTTGTTCATCTAGCTGTCCTTTCTGTAAAAGAAACTTTTATTATAGATTTCAAGCACACACAAAAGTAGAAAGAATAGTATAATGAACCCATGAACCCATTACCCAACTTCATTTTGCCAATCTGGTTTCCTCTATTCTCTGTCTCTGCAACCCCCACTAATTATTTCATCTAGCTGTTTTCTTGAGAACTGGTCTATGTGACAGACTCTGGCCTTGTAGCCACCGTACACTAGCAACTATGTCAACCAATCTGTCTAGTCTTAACCAGAAATACAGTAAAAACAAGCACTTATACCACTGCCCCACTGGAGCAAAGACTAACAAAAGAAGTGTCTCAATTCCAGACTGTTAAAATCAAGGGACTTGCTCATGGTGATGTTTGGCGGGATTTGGGGAGGAGGCTGTTGTGGCTACAAAATGAACATAGACATGGGCTGCTTTCACTTGTTTGTACTGATGCAAAATTTCTGAACAAGTTCATTCAATCTAGTAAGCATTTACTGACTACCTGCTAAATATGAAGGACAAGGTTAAGGTGGCAGAAGGTAAAGAAAACCCAGCCTCTGTTCTCAAGGAAATCACAGTGGGGGTGGGTGAAAAGAATACACAAAAAAACTAAGATACAAGGCAGAATACATTTTGTGCTCTAAGAAGGATTAAACAAGACTAAGGCTAAGACTCCTTTAAAAAAAAAAATCAACGCACAGGATTTGTAGCCCCCAGGATTTACCCCTTTCTTAACTCGTTTTTTGGTTTTTTTAGCTGAGCCATCCTGCCACCTGTTGGCAGCTTAGCAGAAGCTCAGCTGGGGCCGGGAATCAAACTGGCAAGCCTGTTGCTCAGAGCTCTCACTCTTGAGTGAGCTCTAAACCAACTGAGCCATTTGGCCGGCCCCCTTAACTCTTAGTTTTACCCTCTGCTATATTTATTGTTGCAGAGTCAATAAGTATATTATTGAAGACCTGGGAACTGGGTGACCCACAGAACACACTTTTTGGATGTGGATCTTTAATGTCACATTTTGCTACTCACCATCCAGTCTTCCGGTGGGAGGGGATAGGAAAGTCCTCCCAGGGCTTGGAAAACAATGGGGCTAATTCAAAGCAGGCAGAAGCTGACACTCAAAGCATTCTATCCTGAGGGCATATACAGCAAGCAGTTTCATAAACAGGACAGGATCGTGGGAGTGGGTCAAGGAGACAAGGCTAGATTGATTCAGAGGAATTTCCAAGGTCTCTCTTGTTGCTGCCTACAGGAGTGTGAGCTTGGTGATCTATTATCAGAAGTTCCCGGAGCAGAGTGTAGTTCTGTGGATAAACCAGAGGCCAATGAGGATTCGTTGGACAGTGCTGTGTGTGAAGGAAGGAGAGCTGAAGGGTGGCAGGGTCATTCCCATGGCCCTGGAGTCAGATGCACAGGACAGTGGAAGAAGGGCAGAGGTGGGATGGGAGGGAGGTTTACATTATAATCAGCGTTATCAAGGCTGGTGAGGAGAGGATGGCTGGGAGAAAAATAACAGGAAGGAAGAAGGCATTGTGAGAAGGGACAGGGACACAGGGAGAGGGAAAATATGAAAGATGATTCTAGTTTGAAAAGGATATCATTGATGAAAATGAGGAAAATGCCTTGAGATCTGGGAATCTGAGAAGCACCATCTGACACGATATAGGACAGGGTAGAAAGAGGAGGGTGGGGCTGGCCGGGTGGCGCAGTTGGTTAAGAGCGTGTGGTCTGAGCAACAGGGTTCAGTGGTTCGATTCCCACATGGGCCAGTGACATTGTGCCTGAGCTGAGCTGCCGCTGAGGCATCAACAGGTGGCTGGATGGCTCAGCTGGTGACAGCACATGCTCTTAACAACAAGGCTGCCCATTCAACTCCCGCATGGGATGATGGGCTGCACACCCCCCACAACTAGACTGAAAGCAGCACCTGGGCTTGGAGCTGGGCTTGCGCCCTCCACAACTAAGATTGAAGGACAACAACTTGACTTGGAGCTGATGGGTCCTGGAAAAACACGATGTTCCCCTTCCCAATAAAATCTTAAAAAAAAAAAAGACAGGGCTGGCCAAGTGGCTCAGTTGGTTAAGAGCTCGCTCAAGAGTGTGAGCTCTGAGCAACAGCGGTTTGAGTCCCGGCCCGAGCTGAGCTG
>NW_017731681.1:298898-302479 GCF_001890085.2 Hipposideros armiger
TGAGGGTTATGTAGACGTCTGGGGGGAAACTTGGAGTTACCAGGAAAGATTTGAGGGGAGTAACCAAGTTTGTGGGGGAACATAGAGTTGAACTGGAGGCCTTAGCGGATCAGTGGGATCACTGAAAAGGTTTGGGGGATCACCAAAGAGGGGTGTGGGGATCTTGGGTCATAAGACACTGAATTAGAACTGAGGGAGTCACTCGGCTGGTGGGTCCCTGAGCAATGCTGGGGAAATTCCTGGTTGTCAAGAGTCAATGACTAAGAATTGAGGTTTACCTGGTGAGGTCTTAGGGTCAGTTGGTGGGGTGTGGGGTCACAGAAGTGGAGACGGGGTTGGGCTGAGAAGTCACGGGGTAGGAGTCGCAGAGCGGAATGGAGGGGAGAGATGGGGGCCGGGAACAGGGGTAGGGGTGGTTAGGCCGCCGTCCAGCCGCCCGGCCGCCGGACTAGGATTGGAGAAGGTTGGGCACGCCGGGCTCGGGACCTTCCCGGGGTCCTGCGCCCGCCCGGCCTCCCACCTGGGCACGGTGCACCCACTCCTCCCGCAGCCACCAACCTGACAGCCCCCGAGGGCGACTCCGTCGACAGACCGCCATGCACCGGGCCCCGCCACCAGCGCCGGCCCCGCAACCCGCCTGCGCCATAGCCCGCCCGCCCGCGCGCAGCTTGCCTCGCGCGATATCCAGGTTCCAGGGCCTCCGCAATTTCCTTTCCTCTCGGTGCGCCTCTACCGGGCCCCGGAACCCGTATAGAAGATAAAAGGCACGCTCCACCCCGCACCCCCCGTCGCCTCAGCCGCCGTGCTAGTTATCCTGGTTCCCGGGCTCCTGGAGCCCGGGACGCAGAGCTCTACACCGTGCCCCTTGCAGCCCCGCCCCCTGGCCGGGGTGACGCACGGCCCGCGAGGCCGCGCGCCCGGGGAGGGCGTGATGACGTCACTACGCCCCGGTCAGGACCTGTGCCGGCTCGCAGGCTGGGTCGTGGCTATGGCAACAAGGAGCCGCCACCTGCCCTGCCGAGGGACTCTGTCCACCTGAGGCCTCAGGCGGGAGCCGGCAGGAGCCGGAGGCTCCGAGGGCTCCACGCCGTCTCGTCGACGGACTGCGGGCTAGAAGGTGCGCTTCAGGAGCCAGGGAGGGCATCGGGGGCAGGCTGTGAGAGAAGCCGTTCCCGTGTGTCCCACTGCTTGCACGGGGACTCCGGACCCTCTCCTCCCGGCTCAGTGCCCCAGGCTTCCTCCTGCGCCTTACGATCCCGAAGCGCTTTGCTGTGCGCAGTCCGCAGGCACACACAGCCTACGACCTTCGAGCCAATCCCCCGAAGGAAGTAATTGCACATATTATTGGCTCCTTATTGGAAAGGACGACATTGAGGAGCCCCGAGGGACTTGTCTCTTTGGGGAAGGCGCCCTGACAGTCTTCTTGAGTTCTGTCACTCTCATTCCCGTCAGCCCCACCCCCAGCCTCAAAACCAGCTAGCATGTAGGTCAGCTTGGGGTGAACAAAACCAAGCCCTCTTACTATTTCCCCCATCCCATTAGGGAGGGCCTAGATTGGGGTATTTTTAGGAACCTAAGGAAAAATGAAAAGGGAGCGAGCTTTTGGTTAAAAATTAAAAAGTAAATAGGAGAGGCGTTAGATAAGGAATTGGTAAAAGTTGCCTCTTAGGAAAGGAATTGGGTGCCTGGAGGAATGAGGCAAGAAACTTCTTCCTCTTTAGTTAGACTTTGACTCGTTTCTTTTGTATCCTTCCCCTCTCCTCCCAAAAACTATTTAACTTNTGGCTCAGTTGGTTAAGAGCTCGCTCAAGAGTGTGAGCTCTGAGCAACAGCGGTTTGAGTCCCGGCCCGAGCTGAGCTGCCGCTGAGCTGCCTACAGGTGGCAGGATGGCTCAGCTAAAAAAAAAAAAAAGAAAGAAAGGAAGGGTGTATAGATTATGATGGATGGGTTGATGCTGGAATAGAAGGGGCTCATTTTATTGAAGATGGGTGAAGGAGGTCACTAGATGATGGGCTAATTAGATGAAGGTTTTGGATTACAGGGTGTGGTGAGAATAGTAGAAGGGAGGCAGATAGAACACTGAGAAGAGATTGAAAAACAGGAAGAGATCATATGAGGAAAGACTACTGAGCTAGGAGGTTTTAGAGTTTATGAATTCCTGGGGATAAGGGACTTAACAGGATGAGAGGATTTGGAGTAAAGTGCCAGTGAGGTGGGAGACACCTCAGGGTGAGTGAGATAATGGAGTGAGGGCTGGGAGCTCCAGGGACTCAGAATAAAGAGAGGTATTAAGGTGCAGGGGTCAGGGCATGTGGGTCAAAAGTCATGAACAATGGATTGAGAAAGTCACCAAGGCATGGGGCAAAGGGTTACAGAAATCTTGGGGGGGTTACTGAATGACTTGATGTCAGGCTTAGGAACTATTAGAAAATAAGAAACAAGGGGCTGATGGTTACCTGGAAAACTAGGTAGGTTTGGGGGCAAGAGAAGAAATGGAGCAAGTGGGTTTTGAAGACTGTGGGTTCAAATCCCAGCTATGCTACTTATCTGTGTTTTAGGTTCTTTATTTAAAATCAAACCAAAATGAACAAAAATGGGAAATGGTGGTGGATATAATAATAACCACCTCTTGGGGTGGTTGAAAGGTAAACTTAATTTATAAATACAAAGGTTGGCCCACAGTAGGCCATGGGCAGTTAGGTTCCAATCATTATTATGGCGATATCAGGGTAAAGACCCAGAGAAGGGAGGAGACCATATCAGAGACTAGAGGATGGGGATTCTAAGAGCTGAGTGGTAGAAAGATAACGCAAGGTATGGGTCCTGTGTTCATTGTCTGTTGAATCCCTAGCATTCGAGACAGAGTAAGATTCATAGGAGTATCTCAGCTTATACTTAACACATTGTGGACCGGTGACGCAGATTTGCGTCTATACATTTAAATGCCCAGTCCTCAATGTGTTAAGGGCTCCTGTGGGCTAGGCAGGGTGCCAAGTGCTTTGCATGCATTATCTCAGGCACTACTATTATCCTTCCTTAGCAGAGATGGAGACTGAGGGTTCAGACAGGCTAAATGGTATGCCTGAGGTGCCACAGCTGAAGGGCCAGAGAATCCCAGTCTCTCATCACATCAATTCCCAGAGCTGAAGCGCTCTGCTATCCTGCTTGGCAAACATGTTAACCGATAGGGTCTGCTCAAGGGAAATGGGTATGGGCTATTAAGAGTGTAGAGGGTTATGGGAGTGAGGGAATAATGTTCATGAAGCAAGTGGACCCTGGGGTGAGGTTACAAGAGTAAACTTCTAAGGAGGGGCACAAAAGTAATTGCAAATATTATTTTGACTGAATACTGCAGAATTTCACAGCTGGAAGTAAACTCTGCGATTGTTTAAACCAACCTTATCACAATACAGATGAGAAACTGAGGACCAGCGTGAAGGAAGGGACTTCTCCCAGGTTCCCAAAGCACAACCATGGCAAAGCCCGGTACTTGAACCCGGGACTACACACTCAACCCAGAATTCTCTGATGCCTCCAACTATTACTACTTCATATTCATCTCCATATCTTCCTGGACACC
>NW_017731681.1:306749-362058 GCF_001890085.2 Hipposideros armiger
ATATATATATATAGTTTATAAAAATTATAAAAATAAGATAGAACTTTTCTCATAAACTTTGGAATAATGCCATGTAGTGGTTAGCTATATCCATTAGTTAACTTATTAAGTGATAAGTAGGATAGAAGGCACGTTATCCCCTTGGCAAATGTAGGTATGTGCTTGTGTGGAACTCTGATGTTTGGCTTTTGGGAGTGATTAAATAACAATCGTGTATTAAAATCAGAAATAACTCCAATAATTGTTAGACTTCATGATTGAGCTTTTTCTTATGTATTTAATAGAAAAATAAAGGTATATTTACTAGGAGATAATGGGTTGAGCAGCTAACAGTTTCATTTTTCCTAGTAAGGGGTAGAAAATAGGAAACATAAGATGAAATACGTAAGAGGATTGATTATAATGGGAATATTTTGATATGAAGGGAAAAAACAATGCCTCCTCTTCCCCAGGTTTTTATGCCCTGGCCATGCATTAAGATACAGTGTAGGTGAGGGATATGCCTTTTTTGTATATAGTAGGGCAAGGACCCTGGTGAAAGAGGAGGTAGCATGTGCATGAATATGACGGCTGGCTCTCAGACAGATTAGTTTTAGGGAAGATTTCTTATAGATGTTGAGAATCTGGAAATGTATTCCCTTAAAACTCTCCTCAGAGTGATTTCCTTGCCTAGGTACCCCTTGGAAAGTCTTCACATACCCTTGGAAAGAATTCCTTGGAAAGTCTCTGTTCCATTTTAAAGACTGCTTGATATATTTGTAGGCAGACCCATACTTCACTGGCTCTGACTATACACGATTCTGGAATATCATTGCAAGTGTCCTAGGAAGAAGGAGGAAGATTGGGTATTTTGGGAATATAACAAGGTTAAGAGAGAAGTCAGAGAGGACGGCCCCAAGCTGGTGTAGTCACAGTGGTCCTGCTACCGTCCTCAGCTTTGTAGTTCTAGAAATGTGATTATGTCTGTCCACACAAAGGTGTTCATGTTTTATCACACTAAATCAAACTCACTGGAAAGTAATGTATAAAATGGAATGCCAGTGAATTAATGTATACTCAGAGCCACCAGGTAGACTGGATTCTCTCTCCTGTTGGGAAACCTATGTGGAAAGGTGAGCTGTAATCAGGATCTCACACAAGGAGTGAGGATCTTGGGCGTGGCTCTTGTCAAGCTGTGATAGCCTGACCGCAGGATGCCTGGCACATACCGGGAGCTCCATAATTGTGGGGTGAATGCACCTATCTCCTTCACAGACGCTAAAGGGGGCGGTTCAGGATTCTGGTAGGCCATCCCCCTATGTTTTTGATAAGGTCAGTTTTTCCTTGATCTTCTTAAACAGCTACATCATGTAGATGTTAAATCCAACAAAATTTTATGTCAGGGAATTATATAATTGCAACAATTAAGATTTATCTATCATTTCTGAGCCTAGAAATTGGGGCTGTTCATTTATTGGAGATTGGAGATTGCGTCCCCGTGCCCTGCAGTCATAATGGTGGTCGTGGCTGAGTGATCTGTGTTTTAGAATATTGCTTGATGGCTAAGAATGTCCTGCATAAAAAGAGCAACCTTGGGTGAGTCTCGGTGCTGGTACTTTGCTAGCCGTGGGACATCTTAACTAGGGGGGTGTCTGAGCCACTTGTTGCCTGGCCAGATTTTGAGAACTGTACTGTGGTGAGGAGCAACCACAGGATATTGAGGGGCAATATCCTAAATTGCCCCTACTCCCTATGTCCCCCTCAGGGGTAATTCTTGATACTGCTTTTAAAAATAGACAAAAGAGACAAGGCTTTTCAAATTCTAAAACCATCAGGAGGGGCTGCTAGTTAGCTCAGTTGGATAGAGCGCAGTGCTCATAACACCAAGATTGCTGGTTCGATTCCCACATGAGCCACTGAGCTGCGCCCTCCACAACTAGATTGAAACAGCTACTTGACTTGGAGCCTGATGGGTCCTGGAAAAACACACTGTTCCTCAATTTTAAAAAAAGGGTATGGTTAAAATAAATAAATAAAATCATCAGGAAGAAGATGGACAAATGAAAAATTTGGGTAAGTCCTATGTGGAAGTCAGAAGACACTTTGTCTCCTCAAAGTTTTTTTGCAGCTCTAGGTTAAGCAATTGAGACAGAGAAAAAGATCCACGCTGAGGAGTTTCATTAGTATTTTAATAATAATAATAAAAAAGACAATACAAAATCCAAACATTTCTTTTTACAAGTTAAGATACATTTTTCCCCCAAGTGCAAAATATTCTATGAACTGCATCACTTACTGTTTATTATTGATTGTGTAGGAGATGATTACTATATTGGCAGCAGTGGAAGGCAGATATAAATACAATATTTTGAGAATTATTCTGCATGAAAATAAAAAGCCTCCCACATGAGAATGATTATTCTCTGAAACTTCAGTTCGACTCACACAGAATAGTTTTCGGTTTGTCCATACTGCTAGTCTGTGTTGTCTAGATAAACTGATAACAGAACTGCGGATTCCCTCTAATCATGTATTTTCTTAAAGGGTTCCTAGTCCAAACACTGGCCCAAGGACAGGGTATGCCACCATTGAGACAGGTCGAATTTAAAGATATCCTTGTGTTGTTGGCTTCATTTTTTTCTTACTGTTCTTAAAAAAGCCAAGCAGATTAACATTGTTTTCTGCTTACAGTCATTATACTTTGTCTTCTTCCCCCTACTTTGAGCCTCTTATATTGAGGTTAAGCAGCAAATACAAAAGTCTGAATGCTTTACGTTTTCTGACATTTTGAGACATGACCTCCTAATCCACTCCAGTCACCTCAAACATGCATATGGAGAACATTTTTTGGGTATAAAGTTTCCTTAGGGCCAAAGACCAGAACTGTATTACTGAACTTTCAGCAATAAATCTGAGCCTCCACCACCTCAAACTAACCCAATCCTGAGGGAGTCAGAGCAGTCATAGCTCAACGTCAGCCTCTGAGGATTTATAGGCCTGGGGCTGGGCAGCTCTGGTCAGTTTTCTCCTGACTCTGAGAATTCTCTTGGGTTTGGGGAATGGGCCTGGCTTATCATACAGAAAGAGGGAGGCAGAGAAGTAAAAGAGATTGTGTGTTGCTGAGGATATAAGTGCCTTTCTGATATGTATCACTTGGTGCTCAGAGCTCTTGCAGAAATGGCTTCCCAATCCCAGACTCAGATCAGGGCAGGTTTTGTACTAGAATAAATGAAGCCTTACAGCACTGTGGCCCTGTCAACACCCGTCCTGCAGGGAGGCCTCTGGGCTGATTTCATGAAGGGTTCCCATTTATATCGTCTCTCCACTTCCCCACACTGGTAAAATCCTATTTTTCTGTCTGACCTGTATAAGGCCTAGAGAGTCCCTGAGTGTTGACTCCTCATTCAGTCCATTTAATCCCTAGTTTGATGCCCCAGGGAGGCTTCCTCTATAGGTTCAGCAGCAGCTTTGCCTGGGTTCTTAACCCCCAACTTGGACAACCTAAATCGAATTTGGTGGACATTAGCAGGCCTTCCACCTGCTCACCAAGATCCGTCCTGACATCAATGAAGACGCCTAGTGGTCTATACTTTCCATACTGTGGAAGTCACGTGCATGTCCCAGAAACCATGGAATAAGTGAATGGAAGAAATGTGTTTATGTGTGTATATGTAGGGGGTGACAGGAAAGGAAGAGAGCAAGGAGAAGCCAGACCCTGAAGGCATACATTGGGAAGCACTCCGACTGGCTAAGAGAGATGCAAAATGGTAGGGAGAGAGGAATCAGAAAGTTATCCTAGTTTCTGGTGGACAACAGGATGGTCAAAGTCAATTAAAGCAGTTTTCATGGAATTTCCTGGGAAGTGTGGATACTCCTACTAAATGACCATTTCCGTGCTTGGAAAGAGACATTTTGGGTCTTTATAGCAGCACCCCCTTTGACACAGAGAGACAAAGGCAGCCAGACACTCTACCCCATAAAGGCCATGGTGTTGGCTCATGGATGTCAGAGGATCTAGCTGTGACATTGGCTACCTGCTACCTAAGGCTGTTTTCACTGCTGAATGCTAATTGGGGAAAGGAGGGAGGTCAGGCTCCTTTATTTAGTGTTGAGTTTCCTGGGGGAGTTAATTGGTAGCCTTTGATTGAATAGGACTACAGCTTTGGGGGAACTAGACGGAGCAAATGGAAAATAATTTTATAGGCAGCAGTAGCTTGAAGGTGGAGTGCAGGATCTGGGCTTGGGCATGGACTTGATTCTTCATCCTTTTGAAAAGCAGTGCTTGAGGAAGCTAGGCTTGAAATCAATTCCCAGAGGGAATGGTGAACAGGTAGGGGTGGGCAGAACGGCCAGGGTCAGGCAGAACACTTCATGCCTGGCTAACTGTCCTATTCTTGGCTCCCCCAGCCTTGTCTCTGCCCTTAGGGCCCTGAGTTAGCCCATCCCCAGGGGGTTTGTCCTGGTCCTCTTCCATGTGCACAGCAGGGGAAAATACGATGAAAAGCAGGGGAAAGATGGAGGTTTTCCCTACTTGGGGTGGAGAATCACTGACCAGTTCCAATTCCATTGGCCTCTACAATCGTGAAGTCCATGCTGAGTCCATGGAGAGGCAAGGGATAGCAGGATTGGTTTAGCAAACACAGGTCCCTCTCCTTCCTGCTCCATAAAGTCCCCAGAATTACTGTCCTACACATCAGGTGCCTCTGAGCTACAGCCCTGGGTGACCCAAGCCAGGGGCTCTAGAGGTCTGGGGGGCCACTGGTGGGGAGTAGAGACAGATCAGATGCTCCTGCACTCAAAGTTCATGAGATTCAAAACCTTTTTTCTTCCACTCCAAACATATACTCTTCTCTTTTGGGCAGCTATAAATAGGGTTGTTCTAATAAAGGAGAAAGAAACAAACAAACAACAACAACAAAAAAAGAACAAAACCAGAAGACAAAAACCCCTCCCTCTAGACAACATAGAAAGACTCAAAATGATTGCACTTATTAGATGTGGACAGGGTGGGCAGAAGGCTTGCCAAGTGCACACACATTCCTCTTGCTGCCCACAGCCTGGGGCCAGAGGTAGGTGGCTTTGGGCTGGCTACCGAGCAGGGTCCTTTGGTGGAGCCCACAAGCCATCTGTGGCTACAAGGGAAAGACAGCTCTGGGGTAAGGCCCAGGCTGGCTTCCGCTCGGCAGCCATGTTTCTTTAAGCACAACACTTAGCACGGGGAGTAGGGCTCCCCCAGGGAGCACTCCGGTAGGGGTGAGAGGACGGCTGGGCCAGGGAAGACAAGAAAAGGGATGAGTGTTTGAGGCTGGCTTCCAACTGTTCTGTAGTCTAGTCCTTTAGATCATACGTTTTTGTTCCTTTTTTTTTCTTTCTTTCTTTCTTTCTTTCTCTTGGCGGTGCTTGGAAACCTGGTTTCTGTCCTGCAGAGCTCTAGTGTTTCTCTCCGGGAGTGACAGCAGTGCATTCAACATGGTAATACCTGCTGTGCTTCCGCAATCAGCGGTGTCCACGGGCCCAGTGCTGTGGGCCTTTTGTAAGCCCCTATGGATTGGACCCCAGGCAGATTGTGGGGGAAGAAGGAGAGGAACTGTATAGACAAGGAAGCCGTCTGTGTGGGCAGCCCAGGGCTCAAACCACGTGCCCCAGAGGACCAGTGCTGGCAGTAAGCCTGTAAGTCAAAGGCTTCTTTGGCAGAACCCTGGGCTATTAGAATCACCTGGGGGGCACAGCCAGGGGACATTTTGGCTCCTGACTAGCAAGGCACAACCCTATAATGGCAGAAGCCCCTCTTTCCCCTGCCCGTTCCCCACTAGACCCACTTCTTTTGGTGGGCCTCTAGCACCCGTCCAAGCTGATGGGGTCAGGGCTGTGAGCTGGTAGAATGGGCAGTGTGGCTGGGGAGGGGCGGGAAGGGGGGATACTGTTCTTTCACCCCTCGGGGGGAATAGAGCCAGCACTGAATGGCTTTTCCAGGGAGCTTGTAGGAAAAGGGAAAACAGGACAGAGGGAAAGACAGAGAGACAGAGAGGCAGAGAGGGACAAGGAAAGGCAGCTAGAGAGAAAGAAAGGGAGAGTTCTTGGTCTGTTATAGTGATATTTTTGTCTCCAAAGAGAGAGGAGAGAGTTCCTCGTCGGAGGATGGGGGCCGCTGGCTCTGAGGGCTAAGGCGTCTGGGGTCTTCAAAACCTGGGTCTTGGGCCTACGGGCACTATTTGTAGGGCCTCAGGAAGCTGGACACTTTGGAGCGCAGCAGCTTGATGAAGGACTTGGGCAGCATCTCCTTGTGCTTCTCCGTGTACTTGAAGTAGTTCTGAGGGTGGGCCAGCACCTCAAAGAAGGCCTTGATGAGCTTCTTGTCCTGCAGAGGGGGGTGGGTGGCAGTGTCAGCCTCAGCATTGGGGCTGACAGAGAGCAACCCCAGCTTCAGTTCAGCAGCAGCCCCTCTTGGTGTGGAACAGGCATACCCAGAGGGGAACCCCGGATTCCCACCCCCACCATCTGTTCCTCCTTTAGAACTCTACAGCTCAGGCCCCGGCCTCGGCACCACCCTTGCCTCCTCTCGTGTGCTCAAACCACAGCAAATCCTGTTGGTTCTACCTTCAAAATAGATCCAGGGTCTGACCACTTCTCGCTGTCTCCATAGCTACTGCTCCATCCAAGCCACCATCATCTCTCACTTGGACCATAGTAAGAGACTCCTGACTGGTCTCCATGCTGCTACCTGCCTACCCTGTGCTTCTAGACTGTTCTCCCCACAATAGCCAGTGACTTTTTCGGTTTTTAATTAGAGCCTGTCCTTTTGTCATTCAAAACACCTCTGTGGTTCTTTTCCCTCGGTAAAGCCAAGCGCCTTGCATGGCCCGTCCTGCTCTCTCTCTCCTCCATCCCCCCTTGCCTCTTCCTCACTCTGCTGAGCCACACTGGCCTTCTCAAGGTCAACGGGCCACAGCTTCGTGCCCCTTAGCTTGGAACGCTCCTGTCTTGATGATCGAATGGGTAGTCCTTTACCTCATTCGGGTCTCCTCTCCTCGGAGGCCTTTCCTGACCACTCTGTCTGAAATAGCAGCACGATGTGGGGGAGCCTTCTAGCGGCCAGGCCCTGCGCAATGGGACTCAGACCTCCTGGCTTCTAGGCTGGTGTTCTTTACATTGCATCAGTGGGTTTTTGAAATAAGAGGTGGGGTTTCCAGCCTCTCATCTCCACTTTAATCAAAACAGCTTTGCATTGGAGTTCCAGCACATTTAAAGTAAGAGTTCAGACCCTTTTAAAAATGTTTGAAAAGCACTGCTAAAAATACCATATTTTGCGTGTATAATGCACACTGTTTTTGCCCAAATTTGTGAGGGAAAAAGGATGTGCATTCATTATACATGGGTAGTACTAATTCCGTATCTATATAAATGTTTTTAATTCTTTTATTTATGCTTTGAGTTAAAAATGTAACTAGAAATCAGTAATGATACCTGTATGCAAAATAACACCCTGGAATACGATAATCGGCTTTGTTGAACTTATGACGAACTTGCAACGACGAAGAGTTCTTGGCCTTCTATGATGCATAAATATCGTAAATTTGTTACTGGTACATAAAATTTCTTGTACCAAGTATATCTGTCCTTGTGTTTTGTAATTATTTGTTACATAAAATTTCTTGTACCAGAGTATGTTAAAAAATAAATGCTAAAATTCCTTTATAATATGAAAAACAAGTACCTAAATGTAAGCAAATAATATTTTGAATTAAAAAATTGAAACGAAAAGATTTTTTTCCCTGAAAGTTTGGGCCAAAAACATGGGTGCACATTATACATGGCAAAATATAGTATATTCTTTGCAGCCTGCAAGTTGTAGGAGATTTATGTCATCATGTCTCTTAGCTTGATGACAATACAAAAATTATTAATCATAGAGATAAAACATTTTTTTGCAATAATTTATGAAGAATAATACTGTGATGGGGACTAATTTCTTCAGTAAGATTTTTTCAAACTGGGATCCACAGACCCAGGTGTCTAGTCCATTCTTCGATACTAAAAACATTTGGGGCTGGCCTAGTGGCTCAGTTGGTTAAGAGCTTGCTCAAGAGTGTGAGCTCTGAGCAACAGCGTCGCCGGTTTGATTACCACATGGGCCAGTGATGCTGCGCCTGAGCTGAACTGCCGCTGAGCTGCCAACAGGTGGCAGGATGGCTCAGCTGATGAGAGCACATGCTCCTAACAACAAGACTGCCTGTTCAAGGGGGTGGGCTATGCCCGCCTGCAACTAAGACTAAATTCGGCACCTTGAGCTGAGCTGCCACTCAGGTGGCTAAGTGGATAGAGCGTGCGCTCTTAACAAGGCTGCCAGTTCGAATCCCGCATGGGATGGTGGCTATGCCCACCCGCAACTAACTGAACACAGCACCTTGGGCTGAGCAGCACGACGGGACTTGGAGCTGAGCTTGCTGCGCCCTCCACAACTGAGATTGAAGGACGACAACTTGGCTGTTCCCCTCCCCCAACTCCCCAGTAAAAATCTCTTAAAAAACAAAACAAAAACAAAAACCATTTCATTTCCCTTAAGAGAGTCTATGCTGAATTAATAACTCTGAGAAACGCTGTGCTAATCTGCTTTTCTGCAGGAGCTGGGGGGCGGGGGGTAGGGAAGGAAGGGACTTACGCAAAAGCACCTTTCTACACCTCATTTCCCTGTGTGTTTGATGGAAGAGGTAGGGGACATTTCATCTCCTCATCTTCCCTTTCTCTTCCCCTAAGGTGTGGGTGACACTGCAGTCAGATGGGCTTAGGCTCAAATCCCACCTTCACCACCGGGCAGTTCTGTAATTGTCTGTGCCCCAGGTTTCTCATCTTTATACTGGGCATGATGAAAGTAGCTCCTTCATGGAGCTATTATGTGTGTTAAATGAGCATGCACATACACAATGTTGCACGTTCATTAAACGTTAGCTGTCGTTGTTGTGAATATTCACTTGCCTTTAAAATCTCCTGGTGGTTTTCAGAGGCATAGAGCCGGCCATCTCTCACAATGTCTTCCACCAGCTGCTCGTAGTCCTCTGCAAGGTCAACCAAGGGGAGGGCTTGGGGGTTGGGGCCTCTTCCGCTCCTCACGGCCTCCCAAGGCCCTGAGCCCGCCCCTGCTCACCCGCCGCCTGGGGTCTCCTGCCCTTGCTCACCGTCATAGGTGACATAGGGGATCTGGAAGCCACGGGCGCTGTTGGCCTCGCTTGTCTTGAAGTTGATCCAGAGCTTTCTGGAGCGGGCTGTGAATGCAATGGGGCGCTCGTAGGTCTGGCAGGTCTCGTAGGTGGTGATGGAGGATGGCGAGGCTGGGAAGGCAAGCAGCAGGTCAGGACAGCCATGGGCAGGCGACCCAAGCCCTCCTGTAGCGAGGGCTGTGGGGGTGATGGTGCTGACAGAGGCTCGCCCTCACCCCAGAACACACACACACACACACACACACACAGTCTTCCCCTGCCCTGGCTCGGTCCACAGCTCCTGTCTGACATTCAGGCACCCACAGAGTGTAAGAAATCTGACACTGACATGAATGGAGTGGCAAACATGCTAGACTGGTAAAGCGTCACCTGCAGCGCTACTGGAGTTCTAATCCAAGGGCCGCTTTCCCTAACTGCTCTCCAGGGAACATGGCGCCTTCACTGCCATTTTCCTTCGTTGGCGGCTGTCTGCCCAAGGCCTCCCTTGTCGCTGCCCCAATTCTTCCTGTTCTGATCTCTCTCTTTCCCACCCCCCCAACCACATTTGGGCTGCCCTTCCCTGGCCCAGCTCTGCAGCCACCCACAGTTCTTTCTCATGACGAGGACGTCCCCACACTCGTCCTCAGATGGCAGGAAGATCTCGGGCACCACGATGAGGATCTTGCGCTTGGGCGGGGGGTTGATATTCCAGACGCACTCCACTCCGGCCGGGTAGTTGCCTGGGTAGTTGGGGGACTCGATATAGCCAGTGAACTCACCCAGCTCCCCACCGCACTGGCGATCTGTAGCCAAGCGCCATGGACATGGCAAGAGAGAGAAGAGAAGTCAGTGGGGAAATGGGTTAGGCAGACTGGAGTTCTGAAGTGGAAATCAGACACATGGAGATAGCCGCCTTCCTAGCCCATCACCTCTTCTCCAAGTTCTGGGTGCACCCTCCTTCCTGCTCTTTTAGTGCCTTTTCATCTCACCTCACCTGCCTCTGCCCCGCCCCGTTAACCTGTCTTCAGGGAGAGGGTGAACAGGGCCCAGCCCAGAAACTAGTCTTGAGATGGAGTGGGTTGGGCAGAGATGGAGGGTGGGACTTTCCTGCCCATCCACATCCCAGCCCTGCTTCTTGTTGGTTTAATCCCCCCAACATGTTTCCTCCTGTGCCTCTTGCTCCCGGGCCGCTAACCCCTTTTCCACAGCCTGGCCTGCCACGTACTCTTGCACTGGGCCACGCTGGTGGAGCCATCAAAGTCAGTGCTCGTGTTTCCTGGACAGCGGGTGCAGAAGTTCTGGCGGAAGTCCGGCTGGTAGGACCCCATGGCACAGCGGATGCAGCGATGGGTACTGGTGTTGTAGTAGTGCCCAGGGGAGCACTGGACTGCAGACAAGTGGGAGGCGGGAGTTAAGATGGCGGGCACGGGGATGGGCGGGACACATGCACCCTGGAGAATCAGGAGGTAGAAGACACCAGGTTCCTTCCAGAGTGCCAACTTCTCCTAGTCAGGCCAGGGTTTAAGCCCAGGGAAAAACAAACTCGACAGAGTGGTTGGCAGTCCTTTTCTTTCAGGAACTGAACGCAGTGCCAAACCTGTCCAGAAACTCATTTGTAGTATCGAGGGGAAAGTGCCCCCAGCTCTCTGAAGCAGAGGGTAATTGGGACTACTGCTATTTATTCCCCAATTCCCATAAGGCTGTGGCTTATGGAGGGGCAGGATGGGTCCTGTGAGCAGGCTGGTGTGGTTGGTCAGGCAGCTGGGACCTTCCTAGTTTGGGGAAGATGGTGGGGCAACAAACTTGGGTCCACTCTGGGGATTTGGAGAGTTTTTTGGGGGAAGTAGTTGGGGTAGGAGAATCATCTCGCGGGGTGAGTAGCCCACTCACCTTTGGTGTCACAGTCTTGGAAGGAGATGGCCCCTTCATGCTTGGTGGTAAGGCCCCCACCACATGGGAAGCACAGAGTCCGTCCTGCTTCAGGTTGGTAGGTGCCACGTGGACATGGCTGGCAGGGCTTGAACCCATCTACAGAGTGTTGGCCAGGTGAGCACTGACCTGCAATGAACCAAGGGCCCAACTCTGATGGGGATGGTCCTGGCCATCCCTTTGGGGTCACCCAGTCTCAGGGGACAGAGGCACATAAACAGGATGTTGACTAGGAGAGTGGCCTGGAGCCTGGGCCTGCCCTTGGGAAATCCCATGCCCATGGGCGTCCCAGTGCCCACCCTACCCCACTCTGTATTGTTTGTTCCCCTGGCACCTGCACACGTGGTGACGTTGGTGGCTCCAAGAGGCCCGTGGGCATCACTCCCAGGGCAAAGGTCGCAGGAGAGCTGCCCTTCTCTCTCCTGGAAGGTGCCCGCTGGGCATGGCACACACTGCTCCGTCTGGCCGTGGTAATACGTTCCCTGCGGGCAGCTGACTGAGGGAGAGTCGGCCGCGCTAGCCACCCACCCCCCCTATTTCCCACCACCCAGGCCTGGTACTCCCCTTCCCACTCCCCCAGATTCAAGGAGAATCTCTGTGTCTAGAAACAGACAGAATCCTGTGTGGGAGAATCAGGGGCCAAAGCCATGTGCAGGACGACTGGCGGCCCCACCTGGTGTGCTTCTAGATTTCGGTCTGGGTCCGGGGAGGGGCGGATGTTGGGCAGGAGGGTTTTGGCTGCCTCACAATTTGAGAGATGCAGCTGAGGCCGTAAAGCATCCTGCTCTGAGCCAGGCCCGAGCTGGCCCTTCCCTACTCCCGTGCTCCCCTCTGTCCCAGCAAGCTGCCTTACCACACTTGGCCCCAGTGCGGTGCTGCCCAGGTCTACAGGCCTCCACCATCTCGGCGCGCTCCCCGGCGACTGGGCCCGGCTTGTGGGCCAGCTCATAATCAAGGCCAGCCAGGCGCAGGAGGAAGCGGTCCTGGTTAATGGACTTTCTAAGCATCTTCAGGGACCCTTTCAGCCGCCGTTCCATCCGCTGTCGGAGGCAGGGGAGCCCACAGCCAGCTGGTGGGGAATAGCGGTAGGAGTCACGGAAGGAAGAGAACGGAAAAGTGGCTATCAGCAGGGGGGCAATGGAGCCAAGGTAGGAGCTAGAAGTAAGAGGGACCGGCTCTGGGGCTTGGCATCAGGCAGGGTCTGCCCTTAATATAGGCTCGGCCCCTTCCTTTTGCCATTGAGACTTGGGTTTTCTCTACCTCTGCCCTCCCCTTTCCACCCTCCTTCCGACAGCGCCCCCAGTCCCACCTGTGGTTTCTTCAGCTCTGACCTCTGCCTCCAGTTCCAGGGTAAGCCGAGTGACCTCCTTGCCTGGAGGGGTCCGGGCCCGCCGGCCCTTGCCCTTCCGAGAGGAGTCACACTTGAGGTGGATGAAGGTGACCTGGCAGTCAGAGCAGGGGACACCACCTGGGGGAGAGGCCTTGTCAACTCCAAGTACACCCCCTGAGAACAGAGAAAGTTCTCACTCCTAGCTCTCACTTTTCCACCCCAAGCCGGACAGACCTCACCAGGTCTCTGACCGCAACTATCTCAGTTCTCTTTTAGTCTAGGATACTAATGAGTTGGTGTGAGAGTGTCCCAGGATTTCCTTGGGTCATGTGCCTGCAACTGCTTTTGCCCCTGCTCTTTCCAGAGTTCAGGGTGCCAGTGGGGTTTTGGAGATCATGCTAAGCAGAGGAGCTGAGAGGAGGGAAGGGTTTGGTGGCCAGACATCCCATTGGAGTGGGTCCCCAGTCCAGACCTGGCCCCAGGATTCTGCTGGCCTCCTCCATTTTGCCTTTGTTTCGCAGGTGCAAACGGCATTTGGCGTCCTTGATCTTGAAGGAGGCCCGCTGTTTAACGGACAGCACTGCAGCCTCTAGAGGGATGGGAGAAGCTCAGCACAGCCCAGGGGCCCCGTGGGGGTGAGGGCTGCTGTGGAGGGTGTTGAGAAGCTGGGCAATAAGCCAGGGACTTGGCTGGACAAGAGGGATTATGAAAGTCAAGGGAAGCAGATGTTAGTGGCAGAGGGAGCCAGGTGGCAGGGCTGGAGAAAAAGGGGGGTCCAGAAAAGAGCGAGGTCCGGGGGGGTTCATGAAGAAGAGAGATAGGGGTCAATGAGCAAGAGAGTGGGTGGGAAGAGGTCTCTGGGCTGGTGCTCACCATGGCAGTGGTTGGAGTTCGTGCCATTCCCGGTGTGGCCAGCTCGAGCTGGAGTGGCCCTGGGGCTGGGGGTGCCACAGCTCACGGTGAAGCCGTTTTCAGACTCTGAGAGAAGGGGGCTGTCACAGCTCTGACCTGCCCTCCACAACCCCCACAACCAGTTCATGACTCTAAGGGGAGCAGAGGAGCTGCCCGAACAGGCAGCCTTTCCTGCCCACCAGCCTTCCAGCAACCTCTTCCATGTACCTGGTGAAAACCGGGCGCGGGAGGGGCAGGTCAGGGCACAGGTGTCCTTCTTGCCAGACCGGTTGCAGCTGAGCATGGCTTTCGAGGCACCAGGACTGCTCTGACACTTTACTGGCTCTAGGAAGGGGAGAGAAGCCTGAGGAGGAGAAGGCCTTCCTCTCCCACCCTCTCCCTCAGCTGGGTAATTTGGAAGAAAAGAATTAGCTACAGGAAGAATTGTAATTGTACACAGAGACTGGTGAAAGGATGAAGGGATGACTTACAGGAAACTTCATGTTTCTAACTTACATGGCTACATTCTTCCCCCCTACTACCTCACACGCTCCTCAGTATAGAACTCCTTTCTTTTCAGGACACCCCCCCCAAAACTGCAGTGCCGGCGGTGGCCAGCAGAGGGCGATGCCCACCTGTGCAATCTTTGCCGTTCCAGTGGAGCCGGCCCTGGCCAGCTGGGCAGGTACACTGGTAGCTGCCAGGAGTATTGATGCAGCCGAAGCGGCAACCTCCCCGATTGATGCTGCACTCATCCACATCTGGGGGAAGAAGTGGGGAGACACAGACAAACGATGGTGGGTGAGAAGGAGCCAGGGAGTGGGCAGTGCGTGAGGACCTTGGGTTCAAGATGACTACTGGCCTGAGAAGAGCTCAAACCTACGACCTTCCCTTATCTCTGTCCACAGTCAAAAGAACGATTGAGAAGGGGCCAAGCTGATGAGTTTTTCAAAGCCTGCCCCGCTCCTAGCTACCAGTGGGGCTATAATTTGGGAGCTAAGGATGGGGGTCAAGGGGCAGCGATGGTGGTGGGAGATAAAAATTTTGGAGGCAGGACCGCTGTTCCCTGATACCTGATACCCAGTTGTCTTACTTCCTCCCATTTCATCACGATGGATGCGGCCATGGCACGTGTATCTGAGGACTGCCCAAAGCCTCGGGTCAACTCAGGGGTTTGTTCAATTGAAGGGTGAGGGGTTGAGAGGGGCCGGGTGGCTGAGGGTCCAAATTTGCTGGCTTACCCCCACAGTGGGTGACACCATATAGCAGATAGCCATGGTGGCAGAGGCACTGGAAGCTTCCCGGTGTGTTGACACATATGTGATCACAGGTTCGATCAAAGGAACACTCGTCTATATCTGGAAGAGCAAGAATTCAAGCCACTGAATCTGTCTTGGGGAACTTGATCCTGGGACCCCCTTGCTCAGCTGAAGGGCACAAGTGAGGGGCCTTGGCTCTCCCCCTTCAATTGAAAGCCCCCACTCATGGCCCAGCCCTAGGATCACCAATTCAGCAGTGCGTATCCCCTCCCTATACTCCTCCACTTGGAGTCCTCTGAGACAGGAACTGCGAGATCTGATGCCTGTGGATCAGGCAGGCCCACTACGCATATGTGTGGTTAGAAGGACCCTGCCAAGGATATGAATTGGGGTGAAATCCATCCCTCACTCCTTGCCACGCCGCCATGCGCCCCAGCGTAGAACTGGGCCGCCAAGAAGGCATACGTTTGCTCATTTGCAGAACGACATTGCTTATGGCAACTCCAGTTGTCTTGAGTTTCTCAGAGTCTGGCCTTCTTGAAGTTCTCCTGCCCCAAGCACCTCTCCAAGCCTTTTCCATTGGCCTCAGTCTGCTCACCCTGGCAGTTCCTCTCATTGATGAGAAGCTTATAGCCCTTCTTGCAGCTGCATTCAAAGCTGCCCACCGTGTTGCGGCAAATGTGGTCACAGCCCCCATTGTTCAGGCGGCACTCGTCTATGTCTGGTGAAGCAGGACAAAGGAGAGAAAATCGAAGGTAATGCAGAAGACGGAGGACAAATAAGGATACAAACTGGCTCCCTCACAGAGATGGGTAATCAAGGATAGCCCCGAGCCTGCGCCTTCGGACTCTCACTCTCCCGGCTCTGTTTCTTCCCTGTTCAGGGGACCTGTGCCATCAGTAACACCTTTCCTCAGGCTGAGTCCTCTTAGAAGGGGACATATGGGAACCAGTCAGGTCCTCGGGGGGGGAGGGGGGGTTGCCTAGAGCAGGAAGCAAGTGGGCATTTGACCTGCAGGGCTCTGCTGCTGATGGCCCTTCCCAAAAAGGCTGGTGGAGAAGGTTCATCCCTGTCCTGCTCCCCATCCCTGCCTGTCACAGGAGCCCAGGAGGGTGGGTGAGGAGGTGGCACAGAGAGGTGGAGATTCCAAGGGACAGCCCTTCCGAGAGGAGAAGCTGGGAGATGGGCCAGGCAGGGAGGACCTCCACAAGAGCCAGTGAGGCTGGGGAGCTGATGGGGGAGGGGTGTGGGCCAGGCAGGGGGCTGGACTGGGAGAGGTCTGGAGAGACTCAGGCCTGAGGCAGCTTTCAGCACTAGGAAGGGAAAGGGGGGCGGGGGTGAGCAGCTTCCTTCCTGAGGTCAAGTTCCCCAAGCTGGTGGCAGACAGGACCCAGGCTACTCACCCCTACTTGGGGGAGGGGACAGGGAGGGCAGCCTTCCACTTCACTCTTAGCATACCTGTCAACAGTCCTTCCCAGCAGGAAACCTCTCAACTCTGGCTGTCTGACCTGCTGCCCCAGCCCTCCCCCGTCCTCTCTGCCAGCTGTTGGGCCAAAAGACACAACGAATGAGCCCAGACCTCCTTCCAGTCCCTACTCCTTGTGACCAGGGAACACAGACCTGATGAATCATTTTCAGCATGGTTACCCTCCCGTCTCCTCCCCTCCCTCACTTTTCCCCTAGCCCTGGCTAATTAAAAGAGAGGAAATAGAATGGACTGTGTGGGAAATTATACCCTAATAAGAGCTAACACAAAGTGTTTATCATTTGTCAGGCACTGTTCTAAGTACTTTATAATTTATATATCACTCATTTAATCCTCACAGCATTTGGCAAGCACCACTGAGGTGACACTGAGGCACAGGGACACTAAGTAACTTGCCCAGAAACACAGAGCTAATAAGAGGTGGAGCTGGGATCTGAAGCCTGGTAGCCAGGCTCCAGCAACAGCACTCCCAGCTGCTACCTTATTCTGCCTCTGACCAGTATGATCTTTTCACAGGGAAGGTCTTGGGAATGTGGGTTAAGAAGGGAATGGAACACACTTGTGACCTCATGTACACACAGGGCTCAAATATCCTTCTAGGCTCAGAGACAAATGTAAATGGCATGTTCATTAGCCAAGAGGGTTAGGGACCCATAGGGGATAGGAATGAGAGTAGGGACAATAAGGTAGTATAGGGACAGGGGACCCTGAGGGACTGGCTGGACTTTTGCGCCCCTTGAACTGAGATGGGAAAGGTGGACAGGAGACAAGCCCGAGTTATGTCCTCAGTTCTGTATAAAGGGGATAGCCTCCAGGGGGTCCAGGAGGTGTGGTCCCATGCTAGGTACCCTGTCTCACAGTCCAGCCTCAGCCCCTGCCGCTTCTGCGCCTGTCCTCCGAAAGTCCTTACCTTTGCAGGTCTTCCTGTCTGGCTGCAGCATGAAGCCCACAGGGCAGCTGCAGTGGACGCCCGTGGCTGCATCGTGGCACTTACTGTCGCAGCCCCCGTTGTTGACAGCACAGGTCTCTGTTTAGGAGGGAGGCGGGGGATGGTAACCAGGTTATGGGCCTGGAGGAGTCCCAAACTGTAGGGCAGCCGAGAGCACAGAGGCCGAGAGCAAGGGAAGGCCTTCGCTGCCTCCCCGCACTTCAGAAGGAGCATCAGGCCGGGGCTCCCAGCCCCCATCCCCTCACAGTGCAGCCAAGCAGTCCACTTCCCTGCCCCCTACTTGATTGAAACAAGGTGGACAGCAGTGAGGCAGGTACAAGCCAGAGCTGTCAGGCAGGAATGTGCTGAGGGGGTGGAGGAGGTGGAGAGGGGAGGGCGCAGGGAGGGGTAGGAGTAATGGCTGCCAGGGAACAAGAAGGGACAGACAGGAGTTTCCTCCTCTTTCCACCAACCATCTCTGGTGGGTGGGGGATCATGGTGGGACAATCTCGGGTGGAGTGAGCCTGGTGATTCCTAAGACAGCTGAGGGATGCCCATCGATTCATCTTCCTCCCTGCCCAGCTTTCTGAAGAAAGATCCCGTTTCGAGGACTGACTGCTCGTCCTCAGAGGAGACAGCACATACTCAGTCATCTCCCAGCCCCTTCCAGGCTACCTCCAGCTCCTCCCAAGCCCTCCTGTCAGTATCAGATGGAGGTAAACTGGCCGTTCTGGTGCTTTACGTTCCTAATGGGGAGGTTGGTCTGGGGAGGGAAGAGAAGGAGAAGGGGCAAAAGAAGAAAGCTCAGAGCAGGAAGAGTGTAAGAACGTAGGTGAAAGAGAGAACCTCAGAGCTGTCTCTTCTGCTGTCCCCGCTCTTGACTGGTAAATGTTCCCTTCGCTGAGAGGTCAGAGTAGGGGGGTGTGGATAGGTCACTCAAGCTATTTTCTGAATTCAGAGCAGGAGAAAAACAGGTTTAAACTGCAGCTCAGGAGTGTCAGGTGAACTCAGGGAAAAGCCATCAGCTCAACTGGAGGAGGTAAGGGCCGTCTTCCAGGGGCCCTAGAGTTCTCCCATTAGACAAAATCCCAAGGCCTCCACTAGGGAAGAGAGGAGAGTTGTTCTTAGAATCAGGGGAACGGACTGAGACAGGTGTCACAGGGCACTATCATCTTGAATCTTTGATTCTGAAAATTCCAGCCCAACCCTTGTCACTGAGGAGACGAGCAAGGACCAAGAGCTCTGCCTCTGGGTCCCTGGTCACACGCCTGGGTCCCCAAATGGCCCGGTTTGGGAGCAGCCACAGTGGGCTCTCCTATGTGCCGTTCCCACTTCAGTCTCTCCTGAGGTTCCATCATGGAAGGCACCTGGGAGGGAACTTTGAGTGCAGGCTCCAAGCCCAGCCGTCTTCCTCCCCTCCCCTCCCCACGAACGTTCTTAGCATTCTAAGAAGAGGTCCGCCAAGCCCTGGAGCAGGGAGAGGGGAGCAGAGGTCTTGTGCCAAGTCTAGATAGATCCTAAGGGATCCAGGATGGTGGCAGCAGAGCTGGCACAGTGTCCATCCCAGCTTGAACAGAAAGCTGGGCATAGCTGCCACCCCTATAGGATAGCATTCTCCCGGGCAGAGTTGGGGTAGCAGGATGGCACGGCCTCAACCCTTTGTTCTTCAGGTCCCAGTATTAGGACTACAAGTTACTTTGTGCCAGGAGCTTCCTAGATGTTCTGTATCCACTATCTCAATCATCGCAGCTACCCTAAGGGAGGGTCATCTTCCCCATTTTACGGAAGAGGAAACTGAGGATCAGAGAGGACAGTAGCTTGCTTGAGGTCATACAGTTAGAAGGTGGCAGAGCCAGAATTCAAACTCAGGTCTGTCTGAACTCAAATGTCATGCTCTACACCATGATGGTGGGAGAGAATAGTGAGTGATGCTGGGACTGTGAGCTAATATGGGTAAGACGCCCCAAGGAGGGGATGGCATCTAACCCTACCCCACCCCTATCTCAGGTGGCACGGTGGACACGATGGGTAAGATGGAGCTGCCTGGGTCTTGAGCTGTGTAGAAGGCAGAGAGAGGGAGGGAGGCAGATGGCTGGGAAGAGGGGAGGTGTTAGAAGGTGGATGAGGGAGAAGGTGGAAGGAGCCAGTAGGAGAGGAGAGAGACAGGATCAGGGACAAAACCAACATGAAGGCTCCTGGGCCAGCTCTTGGGGACTCAGGAGACACTCAGTGGGCCCAGTACCCAGGCTGCCAGGGGAGCCCTGCTGGCAGGCTAGAGCCCAGTCAGGCTCCAGTGGGCATGCGGTTAGTGGGAGCCCCAGCGGGTTAGCCCTTCCCCTAGCAAGCCAGTGAGAGCAAGCGGAGAGAGCAGACATATTTACCATTAGAAACGGCCTGAGGGGGGATGTGCTGCTCTAGCCGCCTTTCCCCTGTTTGACATTGTAAAAAAGCTGTTTAGATGCTGGGCAGCAGCCACTGTGGCCCACCGTGCCCGGCCCTCTCCCCCGCCCCACCCGCCCTGCAGGCCCAAACCACTAGCCCCGCAGGACGAGCCCTGAGACTCCAAAACTTCACTCCCCAGCCTTGTCCTGCCTGGTAGCCTCAAAGAAGCTGGGTTCCTACCACGTGACTGATGGGAAACTGAGTATCAGAAAGGGGCCATCATGGGCCCAGTACCACACAGCATGCCAGAGGCAGAGCTGGGATCCAACCTCGAGTCTTATAAGCTGCCACCTCCCCCAGGGTGCCCGCCCTTTCTGCTCAACTGCAATGGCGCTCAGTCTCCCCACTAACTCTGAATATCCTGATGGCCCTGAACAATGAAGTTTCCTCCTACCAGGGCTGGGGAGGAACATGAGGTGCAGGGCAAGGTAAAATCAGTTCTGTGGGAGAAGAGGGAGAGGAACTCGGAAAGAACACAGCTGTGAGCCTTAGAACAGCCTCATGTGCTCTCTTCTACCTCACTTGGCCATGGCCGAGAAGGCAGAATGGGTCTTGCATTAGGGAAGAGCTCAAGCTTAATAGGGGTATTTTCAAAAGCAGCCATGCCCAGGATCATCTGAACAGAAAGAAACCTGAGAGGGGCCCGCGCCACATCCCCGGGCTTTTCCTTGGGGAATGCATGCAGCTTCTTTGGGGGGACTCTGGGGGATGTGTGAGTGTGTCCAGGGGATGGTGGGAGGTTTGGGAAGCAGAATTAGGTTTATAAGGGAGAAATGAAAGGAGCTGGGACAACCAGCCTAGAGAAGGCAACAGGAAGAAACCTAAGAACGTTCCAAGGTCTTTGAAGAGTTAGTTCAGAGGGAAACATGTAGCAGGTGAGATTTTAATTAGAGACCTTTAGAACCGTGTGTGCAAGTCTCTGGAGCAGGTCCCCAAGGGAGGCCTTTAAGAGCGTCACTGGCTGCCCTGTTCTTGTGTTTGGGAGAAAGACTGCTGTCAGCAGAGATGAAATGGGTCTCCGGAGTGAGTGGGGGAGAGTCTGGTTCTTAAGCTGAATGTCATGTCTCTGAGAGACACAGAGTGAGTGCATTCAGACCCTCCCCTCACCAGCATGATGTAGCCCAGGAGATGAATGGCCATCCGTAAATACTGCGCCCACAGAACAAGCGCGCCCCCTGCCTGGCTCAAGGCACAGCGGTCCCCGCTGCCCAAACTCTTCCCTTTCATCTCCCACTCCTCCAAGGGGGCGCCTGTCCCCTCATCTCGCGCTCAGCACGCTGTGAGCACACAGTAACTGGCCTTCGCGCAAGACCTAAAGACTTAGGGAATCAGGAATTAAACTCGTCTATGGTACCTGAAGATATGTGAGGTAAGGCGTAGGCATTCAGGAAAAGAGGAGCGAGAAGGAAATGGGGGGTGAGGGGGAGGAGGGTGGAAGGGGGATTTATAGGAGGACAGCGAGGAAAGAAAAGGATACAAAGGAGAAAAGATACCTGGAGTCAGGAAACCCCATTTGTCAGTTCAGGGCTGGTTGTTCCAGGAATGAGCACTCTATCCCACCCTTAGTTCCAGAGTGGGGACAGTGGGCTGTGCCAGTTCCCATCTTACCACACTAGTCAACCAGGGCCTCTGGTCAGGCTTAATCCTGCATTGCCCCAGCTCTCCTCCCCCTTGTCAACCACAGCCTTGGTCAACAAGCACCTCTGCTAATTATTCTCGGTTTGGCAACACTTTATCCTGGATAAAGAGGGTGGTGAGGCTCCCTGCAGTGGGGCAGTGGAACAAACGGGTGGGGGAGGAGGAGAGGGTCAGGTGAGCCCTTCAATCTCTCAGAGTTGCCCCTCACTAGACCTGGCATTGTTTGGGTCTTCAGTTCTCTCACTAGTCATTCTGTGCCCAGCACCGGGGCTCCATGTGCTCCCCGCCACCCCTGGTTCCCCAGGGCCCCTACCCCCTGTCCCCCTCACAGGTGAACTGAGTTCTCCACTGGCCTCACCCACCGATGCACGTCTTCCCGTCGGTATGGAGCACAAACTTGACATGGCAGCCGCACCGGGGACCCTGCTCTGTGTCATCGCACGTGTGCTGGCAGCCGCCGTTACCGTAGTTGCACGTCACTGTGCAGAGAGGGCAGGAGGCCTGTCAGCCTGCTTCTCCTGGGGTACCAGCGTTCTCCACCCGGCTCCCAGCCCTCTTACCTAGTTGCCTCGCCCATGCTCCCTTTTCCTGCCACCTCTTGCTTCTGAGGCCCCACACCCCTCCCTTGGTCTCCCTTGTCCCCACTGCCATCCTGGGTTTCTCACATTTACAGTCGCGCTGGTTCTTGGTGAGCTCAAAGCCCGGGCGGCATTCACAGGCGATGCCCCCTTTGGGCGTCTCCCGGCAGATGTGAGCACAGCCATGGTTCTTGTTCATGCAGTTCATTCCTTCTAAAAGGGAAGAGGAGCGGGGTGAAAACTCTCCTTCTGGGTGCCTAGAGGAAGAGGGACTAGAAGGGGCAGTTGGGGCCTAGGAAACAGAGAATTCCACCGAGGCCACCATACAGACCGGAGGGTGACTCTCCCCCCCACAGGCTCCCCGTGCTGCCCACAGAGCTGGGTGCGAATGAGCAGAGCTCAGGGCTGTTCTGAATGGCATACAGATATTGCTACTCAATGCCACATACCTGCACGGCCCCCTCTCCTTCAAACAACCAAAAGCTAGTGTCTGATAGTTGCCCAGTGCTGTGCTAGGTAGGTACTGAGAGGATTGAGGAAGGATAAAATATAAGATAACATATAAGACATGATTTCTTTCCTCAAAGAGTTTACCGTCAAACTGGGAGGAAGATAACGTAATGTGAACGGGGAGTAATTAGTACAGATAATTATCGTATGGTCTTATTTAACAAACATTTAGTAAGCTCCCACTACATGCGGGGCAGTGTATAAGGTCCTGGGGCTACAATGATGAATTATACATAGTCCCGGGCCTCAAAACTGTCACAGTCTAGGGGGAGGGAGCCACAGGAACAGACAGCACATACCCCACGATTCCCGCCTGACCTTCCCGGTCCAATCCAAGGAATAAGGCACTGGCGAGGCCCTCTCCGATAACAGCACTTAGAGCTCAGCTGTGTACGATTAATTAGGAATGACATCTGCCTCGGACCAGGACACAGAGGATGTCCCGTAGTAGCCTCAATCCCACACTGACTCCAACCCCAAATGAATTCTCCCAGATTTTGCCCTAAGACAAAGTGTCTATCCATGGAGCCCTTAGGATGTGATTGGACTGAGGGACGAGAGAAGAAGGAGCTAGTAGAGTTGAGAGTGGAGGCTGAGGCCTAGGGGATATTGAGGGAAAGCTTCCAAGCTGATGGAGAAAGGAGGCTGGGGGCGCAGGGCTGGGCCCTCCTAGGACATGGGCTGACCTTCTGGCCGCTGGATGCAGGTGTGCTGATTGTCGCTGAGGAAGAAGCCTTCCCGGCAGTGGCACTCATAGCTGCCCATCATGTTGACACAGCTCTGCTGACAGCCACCGTTGCCCTCGGCACACTCGTCCACATCTGTGCAGGATAGTGGTTGGTAAGGTTGTGGCATGCAGACCAAGGTCCAGGTTATGTCCTGAGACTTTAGCACCAAGGTCTGGGAGCAGTCCTAAGCATCCGGCACACATACCTCCCCCCCTCCCCCCAACCCAACGCCCAGCCTTAGGCCAGATGGTTCTCACTCACTGATCACCTCATGTTCTACTGCTTCTGAAGAAGCCACCCTAAGAGGGCAGAGCTGGAGAGCTAAGCAGGTGGGGAGGGGACATTAACATGGCTCACTCAGGTGAAGACTTGCCCCCTTTTCCCTAACCTATTGAAATTGGGTCTGAGGGCAGAGGGGATCAGGAAAGAAGACAGAGCAAGAGGGACATGGATGAAGGTAAGGATGGAGATTGGATGGTGAGAGGAGCTGGAGGCAGCTGGTTGTGATGAACAGCCAGGGAATCTAGAGAAGCTGAATAATGGCTCCGTGTACAGGAACAGCTGTGGCCATGGTGCTGAGGTCGGAGGGCAGGTGGAGAAAGGCAGCGAGTCTACTCCTTGCGGGGCAGGGACCATTTCTGTGGACAGGCCATGGCCCTGCCCTTCCTCCTCTCCCTCCATGCCTGGGCTTGCTGCCATAGTCCCTAGACTTTCTCCTATTTTGGTTTAACAAAACAAAGTCTGGTAGCTTGGGAGGGAGGGGTTGTGGGGGGAGCTGGCAGGTCATACCCTAATCACCACCCCAAATCAACACCCCCAGGTCCCAGAGCCAAGCTCATCCTGGAGCTCCCACTTGAGTGTTTCGACTCTGTCTCTGTGCTACCTACCGCCCTCTCATGTCCACAGCCCATCTCAGTTTTCCTTGGCTCAGGAGGCATGAGGGAGGGAGATTGGTCCCCAAATGGAGCAGCTAGTTCCTGAGGACTTCATCTGCCCTTCTTTTCCCATCCTCTCTGCTGATCCCCCAAACCCTGACCTTGCCCCTTCTGGCCAAGGGTCAAGGGGCTTGGACCCAGCAGGCCCCTGCCTGAGAAATGCACCTGTTAGGAAAGCTGAGAAGGTATCCCTTCCTTTGCCTCATTCCTGTCCCTCACCTCTGTCGCTACACTCCCGACTTCTCCCCATCCCTGTCTTCCCACTCTTGCCCCATCCTACCTTCTGTTCTTCTTTGTTCCCTTCTAGTCCAACCTTGTGACTTTGCTACTCTAGTAGCAAAAAGTTCTTTCTTCCAATGCTCAGTGGGAAAACTGAGGCTTACGTGGGACATGGATGACTTACTCAAGGTTCCCCTAAAAGCCAAAAGTAGGGTTGAGACTTTGAACCCTATTCATTCTCTTATCCTTCTTCTGGTTTTATAAGGAAACCAGACTTGATGAGAATCAGGGGCCTAGAGAGAGGTCAAAGGCAACCAAAGAACTCAGAAGCTGATGTTTGAAGTCCTGTAGGCAACTCACTGTCCTGGTCCTTCCCTGGTAGCTACAGTGGTAAGAGAGGTGGCCAGGGCTGCAGGTAAGGGCCCAGCAGGAATCGGGGTTTAGAGGCCTGGGTTAGGAGTGGAAACCTGTAAGCCTGGTCCAAGGATGGAATGTGACTGGGTTTAGAGGCAGCTCTGTGGTAAGAAGGCTCTCCTAGGCCAGTGGGACCTCAGGTAACTGGTCTGTGTGGTCAGGTGGAGGGTAGGAGAGCAGCCTAGCCTGCTCTTCTCGCTTCTCTTCCTTTCCTGGTCTTCTATTCTTCCAGTCTCCTATGTCTGTTTTGGCACCAGAGAGAAAGAATTTGGGGAAGGACGCCTGGGTTCACATCTCAAATCCTTTTCTACTATGGGCTTCAGTTTTTCTACTTGAGGAAACATCCGACATGGTCCCAGTAATTTTCCAAATGACAGAAACCAAAGTTGAGTTTAGTTCCCTCTCTGATCCAGTTCTCCTCTTTCTGATCCAGCTCCCAGGACAGAAAAGATCAGGTCAGACTGAGGTCCCAGAAGTGAGGAGCAGGAAGAGCTAGAAAACCAACCTTTAAGGGTCAAAGGTCCCCCGGGCACCGGAAAGCAGCAGCAGCATGGATGACATTCTTCCTGTTTATTGAGCACCCGCTATGTGCTAAGGATTGTACATGGCTCTTTGCACGTGTCCTCATGGTGATTCACCCAGAAGCCCTTTGAGTGGGACATTACCATCCCCACTTGAGAGATGAGGAAGCTGCGATTCCCAGAGATAGCTGATTTGCCCAAGGCCCCACAGATGCTGAGCAGCAGAGCCAGGGTCTGTCTGCAGCCAAATCACCTTCCCACCACGCTCCACCCCGTGGCTGAACCCACTGCTGTCATCTCCTGGTCTTTGCCCTGGGAGCATTTCTGGCAGCATCTCCTCTGATGTTTTTCATCCTCCAGCATGATTATCTCAGCCCTTAAAGGGGAGGCTGACCTTGTTCTCTGTTTTGTGGGAATGCAGCTCTTGGGTCACTTTCCACTCCTTGCCTGGGAAATGGGAAACGCTGAAAACAACTCTTTCCCCACAAGACCCCCCTCTCCCTTGCTCACCCAGGCAGTTGTGTCCGTCATGTGCCAGGTGGAATCCGTCATAGCAGGTACATCGGTAATTGCCAGGGATGTTGACACAGTCGTGCACACAACCTGCATTATCCTCTCGTTCGCACTCATCCACATCTGTGGGTAAAGGGGAGCTGAGGCAGCTGGACCCACCTGGGGGCCCCCCCCGCACTGTCCTCCCCAGAGCTCAGCCTTGTGGTGGTTTTAAGAAATACATCACTTCTCTGTGTGTGTGTGTGTGTGTGTGTGTGTGTGTGTGTGTGTGTGTTTAGTTACTTTCATAGCCTACAAGCCATTTCGCATTTCATCCAAACTTAAGTCATAAACATTTTCACGTTTCCACCCAGTCTTTCTAATTATAATACCACCATCCACGCTTGCAGACTATCCCATTGCGTTGCTATGTCATAATTTTTCTCTATTGTTAGATTCCTTCCATTTATTTCCCTGTCATAAATAATGCACCAGAGAACACCTTCTCCCATATATTACTTTGTTTCTTTGAATTTCCTTTGAGTAAGTTCCTAAGAGTAAAAGTTCCTGGGTCAAAGGATATATATATATATATATATATATATATATATATATATATATATATATATTTAAATGCCTTTTCGGATTCCTGCTAGCTATGACAAAATCACTTTTCAATTTATAACATCACCCGGAATTAACCAGTGTACCTTGTCCACTGAATTCTTATCAACGCTGAAGGTCATAAACTTAAAATAACATCTCAACACTGCTTTCGTTTGTTGCATTGCTTTAATTATGAGGGAAAGATGTGTTTGTTTACAGTATAAATTTCCCCTGGGATAAATGGTCTGTTATCATCCTTTGTGGGCATGGTGCAAGAGTCTAAAGATGGAGGTTCCAACGTCAGGGAACCTCAGGCCATCGTTCCATGATTCTGATCTCCCCACCCAGCCTGGTTTGTCTGGCTGTGAACTCTTCCAACCAGGGTCTCCCTCCGCTAACCTATACGGTGCCTTTGTGCAAATTAGAAAATGGCGTCCTCTCTGGGAAGAAAGAGTGCCACCCCCAACCTCCTTCCCCAAGCCAGCAGGGACTGCAGGCCTTAATGCAGCGCACAGTGTGGCCAACTGCGGGCAGTGGCAGGGCTTCTCCTCTCCGCAGCCCCCCTTCTCCAGATGCCCGCCCAGCCTCACCTTTGCAGTGTTTGCCATCTCCCGTGTAGCCAGACTTGCAGATGCACTTGTAGGACCGTGGGGTGTTCTGGCAGATAGCATCAATGTGGCAGTTGTCAGTCCCCTCCACACACTCATCCACATCTGGCAGGGGCAGAGGGAGTACATGAGACCCTCTGTTGGTGCCTCCCAAAGAGCGTCTTGAAGGCGGTTCCCCAGGGGCAAAATCCCCTCTCCTCTAAAGCAGAGACAGCGACCCCTCCAGAAGCAGGGGCCCGCCTCTGTAATTTCAGGAATTCAGAAAGTACCCCCCACTTCCCTCAAAAATACTTAATCCACAATGACAGCTAAAATTCCATCATTTGAAACACTCCTCTTTGATTTAAAAACAAACAAAAACCCTGAGCCTGGGTAGCACACTTAACTTGATTAGAAATATTCAACTTAATGTGAATTAGTTTACCTTTCTTAGGAGCAAGCTTAGAGGGAGGGGAAAAGAAAAGGCATGGGGGACCGTGGCCTCTGGGAAAGGGGCCACGGTCCAGTGGCCACCGGTAATTAAGGGAGGAAGGAAGGGAGATGGCCTCTGAGGAATCCTCATCTGCTTCACGGTTCTGCCTGAGACCAGGCCTGCTTCCACTTGCCCACCACGGCGCCAAAATCTTCACAGGAAAGAAGTTCCATCCTGGGAGATTTCCCTCAGCCTCTGTGCTGTCAACACCGGGGACCAGGAGCTGGCGGGGACTGGCACCAACAGCCTGCAGTCCGATAAGTGCAGCCCTTGGCTCTCCAGCTGACTCAGGCAGGCCCATCCACCCCACCACCCTGAGCTCTTCCATCTCACGTCAGGTGCTCCACTCTCTCCTGGCCCCCACTCTGACATGAGGTGCCTCTCTCCCAGCTGTGCAAAAAGGAAGAGGCCACCCAAGATCGAGCCAAAAGAGCATGGTTCAGAAGGGACAGAGGAACAAGAATCATTTATCGCCTTTGGGCAAAAGACTCCAACTTCTGGGGCAATGTTATGGTGCCCCTAAAGCTGAACTGAAATAGAGGGAAATGTTTCCTTCGGTTGAAAATGCTGTGTAAGGTGGTTGTGAAAGGCCGGGGAGGCTCAGAGGTGACCCAGCCCACCCAAAAGGAGACACAAGTAAGTAACACGAAGCAGGATGTGGCTGGATGCCACGAAGGCATTAGAGGTGAGCTGAAGGGGTCCTCGACCCTGGCTGCACGTCAGAGTCAACTCCCCCAAGAGATATCCGAGTGCCACCCCAAGGACGCTGGTCAACTAGTCTGGGCTGAGGCCTGTACACCAGCAGTTTTCTAAAGCTCTTCAGATGAGTCTAGGATGCAGCCAGGCTTGAGAATCTCTGCTAAAGGGAAGATCAGAGGAAGAAGAGACTATTTCTAGCTGTGAACTGGCAAACCCAAGATAGTGTATAAGTAGCAAACTGCAAGTAAAAGAAAGATTTGAAATCAAGACTAACTTCCAGGTGTGATCTGCGGAACGTGGAATTGCCTGGATTTTGTTAAAATGCAGATTCTCAGGCCTTATCCATGACTTATGGAATCCAAATCCTAAGGTACTTCATCTGTTTTTTACTGAATGAATGAGTGGACCAGTAATCATGCCAAAGTCTAGACACCCGTGAGTCCTGGCTTGAAACAGTTAACTGTCCTCTGCTTTCATATTTCAAGAAGTACTTTGAGAGGCAGGGCTGAGGAGACGTCCTGGGGCTAAGAAGAGAAGTAAAATTTGGAAGAGTGCCCCCAAACACCCTGCCTCCAATCTGTAGGCTTCTTTTCAGCTCTGCACTCTACCCTCCAGCTCTCTTGGACTCCTTTGCCGCAGTCCAGCAGTCTACTGTGGCCAGTGACTCTAATTGCATAATTCACACTTCTTCTGCAGCTCACTCAGGCCCTGCAGTCATGGTGTCTGCCTGCTGGCCCCCCCACCCCCGGGAAGTCATCCCAAAGTGAGAGAATGGAGAAGGGGGATCAGGGCAGATTAGTTCACAAGAGAGGCATGAGGACCCTCTGTAGAGAGGGAGAGGTTGTGTGGAGAATCACTCTGTCCAACTGATGAAGAGAAAATGGTACTAAGAAATGTACTATTGGGCCGGCCGAGCGGCGCGTTGGTTAACAGTTGGCTTGGGACACCAGCTCTGAGCAGCAGGGCCCCAGTTTGGATCCCACATATGACGGCCAGTGACGCTGCGCCCTCTACAGCTACCATGGCAAACAACAGCTCAACCTGGAGCTGGGCTGCCGTGAATTGCCTGCGACGGCGTAGGCTGCAGTGGGCTGGCGGGCAGCTGGCATGAGCTTTCGTGAGCCGCCGTGAGTGGCCGTCCAATGGCTGGCGAGCAACTGCCTCAGCCGGGAAGAGCGCAATGATAATACCAACATGGGCCAGTGAAGCAACGTCCTCCACAACTAGACTGAAGAACAAAAAGGACAGCAACTTGTCTGTTCCCCTTCCCCGATTCCCCAGTGCTGTTCCCTGCCCGCAATTCCCTAATAAAATCTTAAAAAGAAATGTACTATCATAAGAAGAGCCTCCACTCTTGAACCAGTCAGGCCCAGATCCAAGTCCAGCTGTACCACTCTTTAGGGAGGTTTTTCTGATTCTTTGACTTCTTTCTCCTTAAACTGGGGATGATGATACCTCTTCACGAGAGGCTGTGAACAGGCGTGAGACAATTTGTGTAAAGGACCTAATCGAGTGCCTGGTGGACAGTAGGTCCCCAATATATGGAAGCTTGAGATGGTAAGTATAAAATCACTGGTTCAGACAACAGATGCTCGGGGGCTATGCTGTGTAAGATGGCAGCCACTAGGCACATGTGGCTATTTCAATTTAATTTCAAATTCAGTTCCTCAGTTGCATCAGCCACAGGCCAAGTTCTAAATCGCCACATGTGGCCTAACGGCTACCACAGCGGACAGCGCAGATATGGGATAGTCTCAGCGTCACAGGAAGTCCTATGGGACGAAACTGCTCTAGGAGCTCTGGAAAAGGGGTACCCCTGGGCCTGGGTGGACCAAAGAAACTTCCCGAGGAGTGGGGTTCAAGTTGAGTTTTGGAGTCTGGATAAACACTAGACAGAAGAGGAAATACCAAGTGTGGTTAAATGTGCAAAGAAAGGCAAGGCACCTAGAGCTGGGCCTTATTCAGTGTCCCCACATTTAAACATGTTCTCCATGGTGGGGGAAAATATGTTTTAACAACGAATTCCAAACTTTGCATGGCTTTAGGCTTAGTCTTATATGCTCTTGTTGGATCTCTGGAGGAGGAGGGACTGGATGATGACCCCCCCCTTCCCTGCGGTAACCCTTGGGAGTCTCAGGGGCAGGCACGGAGCCCTGGACAATCCCAGTGACTCATAATCACCCTGTTCATCCTGCCTGGCGCTCTCCTCTGTGTCTCTCCATCCCTCCCCCAGCAGCCCGCAGGGTGACTGGGACTCATCTGCAAGCTCCTCTTCTGGGGCCATCTCAGAGGTACCCCCCGTCTCGGAACAGCTGGTGCTTCATTAGTGTCAGCATCGGGCTACCCTGGCTCCTAGCTCTTTCTTTTCTTTTTTTTTTTTTTAACCCAGACATCATAACAGGAGATAATCAACAAGTGTCATTTTGAGAGTTCACAAACTCTCATACAGGACTGTGATAGATAGAAAGGTACTTTTGAGAAGTCAGGGGCAGCATAGACACCGTTTGTAACTAATAAAGTGCCTGGCACAGTGAATGTGCTCAGTTATTATTTGCTGGATAAGTAGACGGGGTGCATGTTTTATTGGTTCCAAAGAGGATAAATGACACAATATACTGTCTTGGTCTTTTCATTTTATTTTGCAGGGTATAATCAGGTGAGTAAAATAAAAATAAATGTGATAGCAAATTGATTTGTAATACTGGCTTAGAAATCTAGGAGTTTCTGGGTCATAAAGTGATAGTTAAGGTTGAATATATATAATCTATATTAACTGCTCGTTTGTCCCTGAAAACTTGTCCGGGGCTCGCTGACATTAAAGAGAGCAAGAATTATGCACTGCAGCCTTCCTGGACACATAATTCATCTCTTTTTATANATCCTGCTACCTGTTGGCAGCTCAGTGGCTGCTCAGCTTGGGCTGGACTCGAACCGCTGTTGCTCAGAGCTCAAACTCTTAAGCGAGCTCTTAACCAACTGAGCCACTCGGCCGGCCCTCCTAGCTCTTTCTTTTGCTCCCAATTCAATGCTCACCAGTACTAAAGTGGATCCTGATGCTGACTGCAGCCGACCCAGGCTCCTGGCAGAGCCTTTAGGCCTTTCCAGCAACTGGGCTTTCAGCGCCATCATGTTTCTCTCCCTTATCTCCCTGGTCATAATGTTCATCCCTCTCCAGCAGTCTTTCTGCTCTGGGAGACTTTATCTTCCCCCTATTCCTTCTATAACCTCTACAACAACTAACCATTCCACCTCTTTCGACACGTTCACACACATTGCATTCGTCACATCTGAGATGCAGTCCTTTTCTCTTCTAGTCACACTGTGAACAGCTTCCCAAATCTGGCTCAAAACTGTCTTCCCCAAAGCTCTCCCTGGCAAGCCCTATTCCTGGTGGGTTCCTGGCCCCAGAGGGCTCGGTTTGCCTCGGCTCACTTACAGCTACTGCTGAGTTGCTCTGCTAAGGCTTTAAAGTCTTCTCGCGTGGCATGGCCCACCTTCCTCATTTGGCTGGTCACTCACTGTGGAAGGGACCCTTCGACTGTTTGGTTGGAAACTTTTGAAGCAGAGCAGGCCTAAAACAGGGCTCTGAAATAGGGCCCCAAATTACATCCAGCGTCTCCTCCTTTTGCCAGTTTGTTCTTTCAGACCTCCTTCGCACAATTGGTCCGTACAGGAATCCCACCAGCACCCACGGGCATGGCCTCATCTCAGCCTGTTCTCTCAGGGGGCAGGTGTTTATTGGCTGGCCTGACAAGCCAGCTGATGGTGCTGGGCATGGGTTGGCTTAGACCTGTGGTTCTCAACACTGGCTGCACGCTGGGACTCCCTGGGGACCTTTCAGAAGTGTGACCGTCCAGGCACTTTCCTCAGCCGGTTGCATGAGGACCTCTAGGATAAGGCTGGGCTGCTGTCTGTTTTCCTTTTCCCAGTTCAGGAAATGTGAATAGATTGCTCATGCTGGGAAGACAGCCAGGCAGCGACATGACAGGCTGTTTGAGAAAAGGGGTTCTGGAGTGATACTGTGTCAGTTCCAATGCCAGCTCCACCCATGGCGGCGTGGTCCTGGGCCAGTCTCTGAACTCTCCGGCTCCCTCCTCTGTAAATGGGAATCATAAAAATAGCACCTCCTTGTGGGGCTGCCGTGAGCATCAAATGAGTTAATACTTATCAGGTACTTAGCACGGCAGTGCAGGTATATAGTAAGTGCTCAGTAAAGGTTCACTATTTTTAGTCCTCCTCTCCAACATTCTTCCCAGTATCCTTTCTGAACCCCACTCTTCTCCCCACTTCTCCTTATCAGAGCCCCATTTCAGGCCTGGTGTGGGAAAATGTAGCACCAGGGGAGGCATGAACAGGGACTCTGGGGGAGACAGATCCCTGAAGATACCTGCTCCACTGCCTACCTCACTCCATGCTGAGTGAGGAGGAAGGTGAAGTGGGTGAGGGGCCAGCTGGGAACCGAAAGGCTGCCATCCAGCATTCTTTGTGGAGGCTATCCTTTCACGCCTGTACCCCCACCCCCGGCACTGGGCTAGATCAGAAGCTGAACTTGGGGAGAGTGGCGGCTGCAGACACTACAGATGAGCCATGACCTCCCTGCCTCACCCTCTCCTGGCATGAACGCACAGGCCTGTCACTGCAGTAGCTTTTCCCAGCGCCATCCTGCATGTCCTCTGGATCTGCTTCAGTGCCTGGCAGAGCACTCCTGAAACTCGGCTACACGGAGGGAGGAGGGGTAGGACGTGGGTGGGGTGTGCGGGTGAGAGGGCTCACCAGAAAAGGGGGATTATGATAACACAGGTAGGCCTAAGGTTCCTGTCTGAGGATGGGGAAGTAGACCCCAAAAGGGAAACACGGGGACCTCCAAGGAAACACTTCATCTACTTTAAGATTTTGCTCAGGTCCAGCTCAGGAATAACAGCAAAAGGAAATGAGCAGGAATGCAGGCTGAGCAGGGTAAGCAGACACCCCTAGGTAGGGTCTCCTGCCCTTAAACATTACCACGGTAGTTACCTAACCACTCCCAGGGGGTGGGGGAGTTATGGGCAAATATGCTGGAGATAGACCTTCCCAGTGAGAAGGTCCAAAGCAGCCTGCCTGGTGTCCTCATGTGCCCACATGGCTGTGACATCCTTCTGGCCCCAGGTTAGCCCAAAAATGTCTGGTGTGCCACCTCACTCTATTTTCCTCTCCTTCGGCGCCTTCAAATCTCACCCATCATTGAGGACCCAGCACAGGTGCCACTGCTGGGAAGCTACCTGTGGCTGTTCCAGCGTTCTCTGCTCTGCTCTTTCTTTTAACTCCTTACTGTCAGGCTCTCTGAGTGCCTGACCAATCACTATCTTGTGATGCTTCTTATATGCAAGCTTGTGCCATCACTTAACTTTTAGTGTACGTGTATTATCTTCCTACGGAAGCGGTACGCTCCCCAAGGCCATGGCTTCTGAGTCCTTGAAACCTGAACAGCAGCTGGGATAAGCTGGGCAGCACGTACCTGCGAACTCGCACGCCTGCTCTACCTCCAGACCAAAGGGCAAGTAGGGGGAGCCCACCTTCCCAACTCTGGCTTCTCAACGAGTCGTCTTGATTTTGAACTGGGCTAAGACTCTGTCACCTCAGCTGGAGCCTGGGCCCCTCCTCAGCCTGGACAAAGCCCAGGCAGGGCTGAGGGAGGCCTAGAGAGTCCAGGAAACCACACAGATGACCCCAAGGAGAGGAGACAGAGCACTTCCTTCTTTTAAAAAAAGTACCCTTCCCGCTTACACAAGCTTGGCCTGTTCAACTGAAGAGCCAGGAAAAGCAACTGCGGCTTGGTGATTGGAAGGGAGTGGGGCTGAAACTGAGAGCCTCATCACCCATCAGGGGGCCCTGATGAGCTTCTCTCTGAAGTCCTACCTTATCCTTAATCCAGCTCTTGGCTCATTTGAATGTACTTTTAAATGGACAAGAACTTTCTCCCTCTCAGGGTGGACTAAACCAACAACCCTGAGTCAAAGGCCTTTAGAGAATGGGTAGGGTGGGGGTAGTGGATGGAGGCAGGGAGGAAAGAACAGAAAGCATTGGAGAAGGAGGGGCAGGGAGGCAGGCCCTGGACAGAGGCAGCTTCCAGCTTCATAAGTATCAGTCTTACTCTCTAAATTGATGGGCAGAATAACAACATAAAGAATGGATGGACTCAAGTCTTGTTAGGGAGACCACTTCATAGTCAGTGTAGAGGCCTGACCACTGCACTGTATTTCTGAAGCTGATGTTGAATAATATTGTATGTCAACTATAATTATATATACATATAGTCACGGGACATGGAGTAGAGTGTGGGAATGGAGTCAATGGAATTGTAATAGATAATCATGATATCGGGGGTGGGAGGGCAGTAGATGGGGGAGGGGGGTTGTTTCTGTGTGAGGGGTGAAAAGGATAACTATTGCATTGTTCTGTACACCTGAAACAAACAACAAAAACAAACAAACAAAAAACAAACAAACAAACAAAAAACAACATAAAGGATGATGATGTCAGACGATGATGTATAATTCCATTAAGGGTGCAAGGCTGTTTCACATGTTACTTCATTTGGTCTTTAAACGGTCCTGCCTCTCATTATATAGATGAAGAACAAGCCCGGAGAGTGTATCCCGGGAAAGAGCAAACAGCTAGTGCAGTCAGGACCGGTGCTCCCAGTCCAGGGCTCCCTCCGACACACGGTCTTCTTAAACACCTGAGGGAGGAACCCATGCCTTCACTGTTGTTGTGCCCCCTCCCACCCCGACTCCACGACTCCACGAGAAGCCAACATCCCTGCATAGCCATGGGCCGGCCTGGTGGGGAATTAGCAGCAGGCACGGGTGCTCTGAGGCTGTGGCATGGGGCAGCAGGAAGGAAGGCAGGGCTGAGTGGTGCAGCGCGGTGGGTGCAGACAGGGCTGCAGTGAGGAAGGGGTGGGCAGTGCGGCAGTGGGCAGGTGTCTCCAGCCCTTGGATTCACTGAGCTGGGCCAAGCAGCTGGTTAGAAACAAAAACAAACACCAGGGATACAGGTTCCTGCTGTTAACAGCTTCAAACCGCCAGAGGAAAACTCCAAATAAATATAATTAGAAACTTGTAAAAACGTCCTCTCTGTAAACCTGCTTCCCAGGGTCTACCCTGTAAGCGCCCCCCTTCTCCCACCCCACCCCCATGCCCACATCTCCTGACAAACCACCTTCACCCAGGGATTCCTGAGATCTGGTTCCTTATTCTGGATCTCCCCTCTCGCCCAGCAGCTCCTGCCCAGGTCTTTCCTCCGCTTGTCACCAGTGACCAGATGTCGACAGCCCCTGGCCTGGGGCTCAGAAATCCAAACCCCCAGCTCTCTAGGGCTATGGTTACAGCCACAGGGAAACCATAGGTAAGAGTGGGAGCCACCGCGCCCTGTTAAGTCATCATCCCGCCTGTGGGGCCAAATCGAAGCATCCTGGGGCAACTAGGAAACAGTGCCTTGGTCTGTAAAGGGGAGATGTCTAGTTTGGAGCGGAAGGCAGAGAGCTAGCCTTTGAGCTGAGAATATATGGTGTGGGAGCAAGGCCTGGGGCCCTGGGGCCTCACCCAGGTAATATTCAGTTCCCGGAACACAAACACTTAAGCTCCACTTCCCAACGCTGTTGGATGCTCACACATTCACACACACAGAAACACTTGTTCTGCAGAGGCTATTTCCAGGGGGAAATACCCCATTTAAGGACAGAGCAAGGACTATCAGGTTTTGGGGGCCCCAGGAAACTGGGGTAGGGGAAGAAAGGAAGAGGAGCCAAGCAACACAGACTTGGGCAGGGAGCAGTGGGGCAAGGCCCAGGGAGAAGAGGGCCTGAGAGTCGGGGAGGAGCCTGGGGAGGCGGCCACAGGACTGAGGCTCGCTATAGTCTCTTCTGCCTTCAGCAGGAAGGATTCTGAAGAGATGTGCAGCATCTCAGCGCTGACAGGGACCCTACTGATGCTCTAGTCTATTTTATAAGAGAGCAAGAGACTTTCAATTACTTCCTCAGAAGCTCCAATCCTTAGGCTCTGTCTGCATTTACGTAAACCCACGGGCACCATACTCTCCACCCCATGCCATTTGGGGCTAGTGATACGTAGGTATAGGAGGACAGCAGCCAGTCTGGGGACAGAGGGACCATTGGGGGAGAGGTTGAGGATCCAGGTCCCCTCTTAGCCCAGGTGACTAGCGCCCCTGCCCCTCAAACATCCCTGGGTTGTCAGTTGCATCACTTTCCGCAGCCCTCCCCCGCCCCCCCACCCCAAAGACCAGCAGTCTCTCTGTTTCCGACTCCTGTCTTATGACTGAGCCTGAAGAGGCTGTCCCCAGGTCTGGGCCTCTTTCCGGCACTGCCAGCCTCAGAGCAGCTCCACCGTTTCCAGCCCTGACAGGGACTCTTTCTTATAAGCGGTCATGTGCTAGGGGTACAGGACATCAGAGGAGGCCCACACCCTGACACTGGGGGATCAGAGCCCGGGGGCAGGGACTGAGGTGAGTTTAGGCAGCAAAGCTCCTCCACCTCCATCTTTTCAAGAGGGTCTGAAGCCATCCAGTCCCTTCCCCCACACCAGGACAAGGCACTGGACCAAGCCATTCCACTTCCTTACTTCTCCAACGAAAATAAAATGCACATTGCCTCGCTTCCTTTTTCCCCTCACAGGAGCCTTGCGTGTGTGCGTGTGCATACACACACACACACACACACACACACACACACACCCTGAGTCATGCACACGCACGCTCACACACCCGTGAATGCACACCTCACATTCCCAAACTCACATCCAGGGCCGGCTCCTTTTACAACAGGTCCCAGCCGCTCACATCTCAAACCGGTTCTCATGCTCTCAGATTCCTGAAGGTTTCAGAAAACAATCTCATTTGGGGGTTGCTGATAACTTTCTTCTTTCTCTGCCTGTAATAATTCTGGCTCTCGTGTCTTCTAGTCCCCTCTCTCTCATTTCGCCCTGTAGAGACTCAAGGAGATGAGGGGTAAGAAGTGAAAAGCCCCCCCCCCCAACATCAACCAGGTTCCCTCCCCCAGGGGACATATCACTGAGAGAAGAGAGGTCAGAGGGATTCCTGAGGAATTTCTGAGGAGTCCACCCCCTTCTCTACCCTCTGGAAAAGGGGGGTGGGCGGGCTTAGCGGGAACTGATTGAAGATCATCAGGCTCCAAGAGTGGGGACTGACTCTCTCCCCAGTGTGGCCTGAATGGGGCATGGGCAATACCCGGCTGCCCATGGGGCCACCCTCACCCGCTGACACGGTTATGGTTTTCATTTCATATTTTGGAGGGAGGGGCTAAAAGGAACAGTCCCCTCACTGTAAGAGCTGGCCACAGGAGCCCAGGGAAGCGGGGAGGAGAGGAAACAGCCACATTAAAGAGGAAAAGAGGGGTGGGGGAAAGAAAGAGAGAGACACACATACACCCAGACAGAGACCCGGAGAGACGCACGGAGACAGAGAGACACTGTTTGCAGCCAGATGAACGCTCTCAGTCCCAGGGATGGTGTTACTTGGAAACTCTAAATACACGACTTTATCAAAAGTCTATCCCTAATGAGGAGAGAAAACAACCAGGTAAACGAAACGGCCAGGCTGGCTCTCCCGGAGCCCCTCCTGGGGACAAGTTTTCCCCGGAGGCCAGGAGACCTTTTCATTCAGCTGTAACCTGAGCCCTACACCAGGATTAGGCCTTTTTAACCACTGCTGCTTGTCCCCCCGCCCCCCCCCCCAAAAAAAAGCAAATTAATGCTTTTAAGTTAACTATTATCTTGGTTATCCAGTCTGTCTACTTTAAAATACACAGACAGGCACTTAGAAAAACACTCAAAACCATGTACCCTCATGCTTGCTTACTCCCAGTCACACAAGCTTACCCACCCACTCATCCACACACAGTTCTCGAAGACACTAAAAACATCCGTATTCACACTTAACGACTAAGTCACAATAGACACAGATTCCCAGCTGTGTCACCTGTGGTGACCCTGTGAAACACACACACACACTCACTCACCTGCACACTCAGGGCTCCCTCCCTGATCCCTCCCCTCTTCCCCATTCCACACCAATTTGGTCCCCCGCCTCCAATATCTGGAGAAAAGAAACAGAGTACCAGATACCCCAGAGATATAGTAACTGTGATAGATACTTGCCAAGGGTTTATATTTTAAAGAATTGCTAGAGCCTCGTGTAAATGCATGTGGCATTACAGGCAACCCTTCTGGTACTGGGGATGCCGAGGAGGTGTGTTTGGGAGCGAGGGATGTCCACGGCACTCTGTAAGGCTGCCCTGCCTGGTCAGTACTTGTCTTTCCTGTGGCACTGGCCTGCGGATTGTGCCCAGAGACATTCCAGGAAACCTGTTGTTTGGCAAGCTCTGGCAGACCATGTTGATAAATTTCCTGAATAGCAGTCAAAAGTAGCTGAAATGACAGGCCTTCAATTCCATGTCCGGTGAACTCGGGGATCAGGAAGAAGGAAGATGCAAAGCTAATGACAGCCAGGTCAGAGGAAGTGTGGCCTGAATGTGAGATAAGCAGTGGACGAAACTACTCTTATTAAACTGTAAGTTCCTTGAGGGCAGGGGCCTTCACTCCAGCTTCATTTTCCACAGCACCCAGCAGCATCTGATGAAAGAGGGAGGCCTGGAGTACCTTGGAGGGATTCTGAGTCCTTTCTTCCCTGATGATGGGCTCATCTCCAAGGCTTGAAAGCCTTGGCTTGATGGTACCTGTCCCTTCTAGGAGTCTTCATCTGCTGCGGGAACCCCCTTGAATATGCTGCTTGCTCCCCCATTTGCCCCCAGCTCCCCAGTCTCATTAGGCCACTACAGATACTGGCTCTAACTTGAAAGAGGTCCTTATCTTGTCTCTAGATTCCTGCATGAAATCTGTTCCTTCCTTCAGACTAAACTCCCTAGCTAATTCCATGTTATGAGTAAGTCAGCATGCACCACAAAAGCCAGCTTTGTTTATGAAAACACAAGCAAATCCACAGTGGGAGAGGGGCTGCGTCCAGGCTGGGGGTGGCAGTGGTAGTGGGCTGTCTGGAACCAGGACTGGAGAAGCAGCAGTTTGGGGTTGGAATGGGGCGGGGGTGAGGTCTGGTATTTGACAGCTGAGGGTCTCTAGTGTTTTGGTTCTGTGAAAGGACAGGTTGGAGGAGGAAGGGGGTATTTGAAGAGGCCGTGTTTTGGGAGAAGGGGATGGCACAGATATAGCACCTTCTTTTTAACAGAGTGGGAGACCCTCCAGCACAAAGTGCAGCTTAAGAGCCAAGTGCTCCGGCCTCAGGACACAGCGACCTGACTGTCAGAGACTCAGGCTTTCCCAACTCCCAAGTTCAACTTTCCCTTCTGGCCCAGCCACCTCCACACCCCAGCTTGGTTTCAGGAGCCCCTGGGATACTAGACAGAACCATACCCTCCGGGGCAAAGCCTCGCCAGGAGGAATTTTCTTTTTGTCCATATAAATCTCTTTCTGGGTGAGGACACGGTGGGGGAAGGGTGCAGCAAGAGGTCAAGGGGGAGGGGAGGCTGTCCCCAAGAGAACTGTAGCCCACCAGCCTGGTTTCTGCCAGCACAGCCTTGGGACTGGCTGAGCGAGAGCCTGGGGTCAGCGATGGGGGCGGGAGGGCCTCCCTGTCTCTCTCTTTAATTCCTAGAGGGATCTGTCAGAGCTCCCCAGCCAGGAATTTTACTTTGTTATTTCAATGCAATTCTGACCTGGATTTAAATGGAATTGGAAACCCGAGGCCTTAATAAATAAATATTATGATAAGAAATGAAAGCCATGCAAGAGGAAAGATTTCCCCCCAAAGAGGCAGAAGTGCAACATTCTTGCAGGAAGCCAGTCACAGAAATTTTCTTCTCTCCTTCAGCTGACTACCATGATATGAGAGGCGAGCCAGTTTTTCCACAAAAAAATCCTATTTTTCTTTATCATTTTTCTACTGATAAGACAACAACTTCGACATTTCTGTCTAACTCTGCGTGAGGGTTTGGGGTGAGAGGAAGAAACCTATAGCGTGGCTTTAAACTTTTCATTCTCAGTTTCTCCAGGCCACAACTTATGTTTCTGGCAGTTTGAGAGAACAGAAGACTCTCTCGTACTTTTGGAGGACAAGAAGTCTTTCGAGGATGCTAGGGTGGCAGTGAAGTAGGCAGAATTCTGAGGTGCGCGGTCACTTCTGCCCAAGGCCCCCCAAACTTCTCACTCATCCGTGCCTCCCCTGGCTCCTCCAGTCTTTCTCCCGGGACGCAGCGCCCAAAGGTCTGGTCCTCAGCCGCGGAGTGCCGGTGCATAGTGCCCGGTCCTGACAGCAGCACGCTTCCCAGCACCTGCCCTGCCCCTAGGAAATCGCACTCCCGCCCTCGGGCCCCGCAGCCCCGGCAGCCCCGCGGCCGCGCGTCCCTCTTTCCTTACCTTGCGCGGCTTTGCTGTGCTGGGCGGCACGGGCGTGGACCAGCAGGACGATCAGGCAGAGCCCAGGCACGCGCCCCGAGCCCATGGCTGGAGCTACCCGCGGCCGGGCGGCCGGGGCCGGTCTCGCAGCCCCGGGAGGGCGGAAACGGGCCGGGCCCCCGCGCGCCGAAGGGGGGAGGGGAGGGGGCGCCCCTCCGGGGCCGGGCTGGGGGCTGCGGGCGCGGGGCGCGGACCACGGCGCCCTGAACGGGAAGCTCCCGATGCTGCCGGCGTCTCCCGGCCCCACGCCGGGGAGAGCGAGGCGGAGAGCGCGACGAGGCTGGGGGCGCCCGGCGCTGCTGACGGAGGGGAACCCCCGCCCTCTCCAAGCCGGGCTCTGCGAGCGGCAGCGGCGGGGCTGCTCGGTATAATCCCACCCAATTCCCAGCTTCGCCCGGAGAGAGCTGCAGCCGAAGAGCGCGCAGAGCCGGAGCGAGGGACCTGAGAAAGGGGAGGGGAAACGCAGAGCCAGAAACACGCCCTTTCTGCCTCTCTTTCTTCCTCTCTCGCTTTCTCCGTCTCTCAGGCTCCGTCTCTTTTTCTTCGCCTTTCTCCTCCTCCTCTTCTTTCTCCTCCTCTCCTTGCTCCTTTTCGTTTTCTTCCTCCTCCCCCTCCTCCTCCTCCTCCTCCTCCTCCTCCTCCTCCTTTTTCGTGCCCTTTTTTTCTTTCAAATGGGGCCTCGGCGCAGCAGCCGCTCCCCCTGCGCGCCCGGGCGCGGCGGCCCCCTCCCCAGGCTGCCGGGCCGCTGCCTGCAGGAATTTACAATCCGGCGCTGGGGGAGCGGGCCCGGTCTCCATGGAGACGGCTTCCCCGGGAGCAGGGAGGTCAGGCGCAGACCGCGCACAATCAATGGATCAATGCAAGTCCCGCTCCGCTCCAGACCAGACAGCACCGGGCTCTGGCTAGTCCTCTCTCCCCGCGCAAAGAGTGGGGGTTTAGGGTGCGCCCCCGCGCTCGCACGCGATGAGGGCCCTGCGACGCAGGTTTGCACACACACCTCCACGAGGAGACAAAGAGAGCGCGGGGTGTCGGGGAGGCTGGGGCGGACAGGATCGCACGGGCACTCAGGCGTACCCGTCGACACAGCCCGACACATGGGACACAGCCACATAGGACCTCGGAAACACAGCGGCTCGAGACAACCGGCCGGCCGAGTAACGCCCTCCCAACTCCACCACACCCCTCACCCTCAGGACTCAATTCCCCTCTCCTACTGCTGAGTCCACTTTAGTTGAGGAGCAAGAAGAAAGTAGCCTTCCCTCCAGCCCAAACTGCCAGCTCCAGAGCTGACTGCCCTGCAGTTAAGGCCTTGGAGTAGCCACTGAGCCACCCTACCCAGATAGATCTGGGCTCACGAATAAAACACTCTAATGCGCTCAGCATAGGGGTGAAAGCTAGCCTGCAGAGGTAAGCCTATGTGTGTAAATACAAAGACGCACAAATATACACAACACAACCTCTAAACCTGCCCTGGAAGCTTCACGATGTCCTGACCAGTCCATTAACCCTTCAGCCATCCAACTTCAGGGGCAAAAGAAAGATAAACAAGATTTTTAAAACTAGGGGTAAAGTGTCCCGGGACCACGGACACCGCCTCCTGACGCGTTTACCAGCTTTGCATCTTCTCTCCTTCCATCCTAGGGGAAAGAGGAAAGACCTCTTGAAAGGTCATGAGGACTTTCTTGGAGTATGGGGCTTCAGTCTGAGTCTGTGTCAGGGTTTGGAGCCAATTTTCTGCAAGGAAGAGACCATTGGGACCCAGACTAACATCACAGAGCCCTCAGGGTACCCAGCAGGAAGGGACAATGACCAGGACCTCTCTGAAAATAACTCAGTTCTTAGACCCTTGACACTGGCAGCCCACATCAGGTGGGGTGACAAGCAGCCTTTGTCAGAGGCCTTCTTTGTCAGAGTGCTGAGCCCTTCCATTCCTAGGGATTGAGTGAAAAAGTAGAATGGAAACAGGCTCAAGCATTTGGGTTTCTTGTCCCTGCTCTACTCTGGGACGAAGAGTACCTCTGGGCAAGTCGCGTGTCAATGGGCCTCAGTGTCCTCATCTAGAAAACAAGACAATAGATTAGCTCAGTGGTGGAAAGGAGACAGTGCCCTTTGGAAGCCTGAGGGAGGAGGCTGGAGAACCCTTGGGTGGCATGAAAGATGATGGTTGGGATGGGAGCACATAGATCATGGAGGCCACAAAAAGGTTGGGTCAGATCTCCAAGGTCCCTTCCGGCCCTGTCATTTTAGGACTTCCCTCCTTCATTCCATTGGCAAACCCCTCCCCTTGAAGCAGCTTTGCCTGCTGCCACCAATTATGTGTAGGGCTGGAGGACAAGTGCAAACTTGCCATCCTCTCTGCCCCAAACAAGAGAGTGGTTTAAAAAAAAAAAAGACAAAAAAGAAAGAAAGAATTGGAAGGTGCCAGATGGTGCCTGATCCACATGGGGGAACAGGGAGAGAGCTGAGGAGCCCCCCAAAACAGGGAAGAGAGAGTACGCTGTGCCTTGCTTTGGGCACTGGTGTAAGCTCCTGTGGGTCCCTGAGGAGGAGGGCTCCAGCCCACCCTGTAAACCACAGATGAGGTGGCCATGGCGGATTCTTCAGGAGCAGATCAATAGGTTATGTCAGACTTTCTCTCCAGTTCAGTGCAATTTCTTGGTCCTCTGAATGTGGACATTGCCCTGGCTTGGGGGGTTATCCCACCTTAGCTGCAATGTCTCTGGGAGGCTTGGTATGTTTTACTCCAGTTTCCTTTTCTTCTTCTTCTCATTTTGCCAGCTTTTCCTCGGCCCCTCTAGGACCAGGTGAGTTTCTTCCACATCTGGGCAGAAGAGGCAGTTCCTGCCCTGTTCCCCACCATCCAACCTGGTTTCAGCCTACCAGAGGATTCTACAGGAGCAGAAACAGGACTGCTATCACTGGGGTACTGTGAATTGGGGTGCTGGTCATATTGCCCTCTGCCCTGCCCACTTCTGCAGGGACTCACAGCTGGATAGTGACTCAGGAAGATGACAAGGAAGGAATAACGAGATGGCTCTTGAAAGTGGTACTACGAAAGCAGCAGCACATGCCATACCCTCACTGGCAGACTGTCCCTGGGGCCTTTGGGCCTCCCACACTCACCTCTCGGGCTGCAGTTTGCTTTTGGGCTTCGTTTTCCTTCAGGGAAACTTCTGACATTCGTTTCATTCTAGCTTTTCCTGCAAATGTCTAGGTAGAGGACTGCGCTAGGGGGCCTATAGCTGACATATCTCGGTTCTGATTCTGCTTAGAGATGCCTCTGCCAGGGCTCCACCATGTTTGGGGACTTCCCTCCCCCTGCCAAGCCTCCTCGCTCTTTCTCTCTGCTCCTCTGCTGTCCCGTCTGTGAAACAAGTCTAGTGACCCTACCTTGACAGGCAGTATAGTCTAATGGAGAACATGTACAGGTTGGAACCACGAGTAGACTCCACCAAGGTCAATGTCGGGCCCTACCATTTCCCAGCCATCTATCTGTTCTTGGTGCATTATTTCACTTCTGTGAGTCTCAGCGTCATCATCTAGAAAATGGGTATGGTCCAACAACCTCAAAGGTGAGGCATACATCATGATCTAACTACACGGGCTCTAGAGGAAAGTAAGCCTGTGGTTCAAATATCAGCTCTGTTACTTTCTAGCTGTGTGACATCAGGTAAATTACTCACTCTCAGTGAGCTTCAGTTTTCTCTTCTGACAGTGGGGATAAAAATATCTGCCTCATAGGGTTATGGTGTTAATTAAATGAGATAATGAATGGAAACCCCCTCGCACACAGTGAGTCTTCAATAGGTGGTGGACATTGTTGTTATTTCCCCTATTTCTCGGAAGGAACTAAGTCCATAGTGTTTGATAGTAAAGGTTTAGTAGCACCTGGGAAGAAGCAGTTTTATCCCAGGCCAAACTTGGATGTCACTGAGTATGAGTGCAGCTTGTCACTGGGCTTGATTCTCACCATCCCCAATTGGTTCCTGTTTGCCACACATTCCTGCTGAGAAGGTTCCAAAAATGCCATGCATTCCAGCACACTGTCCTTGTTTGCAGCACTTCTAAGTTAGAGCGTGAGGAGGAAGCTCACCTGCCAGGAAGGACAGTTCCAGAAGTTCTCTTTCCCAGCCATCTTGCACCTCCTATGCTGCCTTATAAAGGCACACAAGTTCTGAGACACACATTAGAGCTCATAGCTACCATCTACTAACTACTTTCTATGTGCCAGGCACTGTACCAGGCACTCCACCACAAGCCTATCCAGCAAGAATTGTCATCCCCATTTTGTTGATGGGAAAACTGAGGCTTAGGTGGGTCAACCTGCCCAGATGACTGACTTAGAAGGAACAAAGCCAGGACTTGGTCCCAGGCCTGACTCTGAAGCTTGCATACCTCCTCTATTCTCTATATTGCCTTCTCTGAACCCGCAGACACCTAACACATTTTTTTGCCACTGTCATGGGTTAATCATTTGGGTCAGGCCGAGGGTCCCAGACTAGCCCCTTCACACACAAGAGGTAGTAGAGTAGTACCCTTGCTCTGGAGGGTCATACAGGAGGAGGACTTCAGAAGACTTGAGCCATCACTTTTGTCTGATGATGAAAGGTCACACCACATATTTAAAAGACAAAGCCAGGAGCAGAATCCATGTCTCCCATGACTTCTGACTCCTGGATCAGTGCTCCTTAGCCTGTACCCTTAGAGCTGCCAGTACTTACTTGCCTTTCAGTTCTCATTCTTTTTCTAATGATTTGATCAATCATGAACTCTTCTGTCAAATGGCATAGGGTATTTATCTCATACCTTCCTCCTGACACACACGGTCTGAGGCCCTCTAAGATATACAAAAGACATAGGAAATGTGACCCTTGCTCAAAGAGCTACATTGACAGCAGTGTTCGGTTCCAGGCCCCCCTGCATCACAAGGCAAGCCCCCGGAATGCCAAGTCTTACCAGGAAGACAAGGTCTATATATGCAAAACAGTCTATCTGCCTGTGCTATCAAGCAATTCAAACAGTGCCACAGAGTCAGAGGAAACAAGTGCTCATCTAGAAGGCTTACTGACGAGGAGGGATTTGAGGTGAATCTTGATGATACTTACACAGAAAGAAATCAATGGACAAGATATAAATACAAAGAGAAATCAGTGATTGACAGATGGAGAGAGAAAAAAATAGAATAGTCAGAACCACAACAAAAGAAATAGAAGAAAGGAAGGAGGAGGGACTCATACTAGCTCAGGTTAACCCTGCTTGGCCCTGTTTCCCACCTGTCCAGGATGGCTCAGGGGCCATTTGGCCAGATAGGCAGAGGATTGGAAATGACGCCCTCGCAAAGTCAGTTTTGGCCCTGGGATTTCGGGAGTAACTTACTCCAAGGCCCTTAGTCTTGCCTTTACGGAAAGGTCCCTTGGCATCCCTGCCAGGATTTGGGGTGGGGTAGCCTGGTTCGAGCTGCCCACACCTGTTTTAGCCTCTCCTTTGGCCACTTGGGTGGCCTCTTTGGTCCCTCCTTGGCCCCTCATCCCAGTATTCTCCCAGCCCTTCCTCCCTGCCCACCCCCACACCTGAGACACTTTGCCACCTGCTTCCTCCCCACCTGCTCCTTGGCTGCTTCCACGAAGGAAACAAAAATCTCCAACCTGCCAATTGGCATCAATACCCATGTGTTGTTCCAGACCCCTCCACATCACAAGGCAAGTCTCCAAACTGCTCTGAGCCTATGCCCTGTCCCCTTCCACACAGCTGCTCTTCCAAACTTCGGTTCCCCCTCTGCCAGCCTCCACCCCCTTACCTCTCCAATCACCCCTCTCAACTCCTGTTTCATTGAGAAGCCAGAAGCCATCTGCCATAAACTTCCTGTTCACCACCCCCCTTTCCCTCCACTGCTGGGAGAGGGGTCCCTCTTTCTGGCCAAGGCTGATCCCTCATATATGTGCAAAGATCCCATCCCTTCTTGCCCCTACAGGGAGCCAGCGCTGTCAGTCATCCCCGCCCTCTCCTGAGCCTCTCACCTCAGCTTCCCCTCCTCCTATGAACACAGTACAACCCGCAGCATCCTACAGCAGCAACAACCAGCTTCCCCAGCGCCTGAACTTCTAGGAGGAGCACGCCTGCTCTGTCTCCGCTTCCCTGCTTCCCTGCACCCCTCACCCTAGTGCAGCCTGGCCCAGGCGCCCTCTGACACCCCTCTGCTAGGTCTCCAGCGACTTCCACATCTCCATTTCAGGGCCGCCTGCCAGTCCTTATCTCGCCTGACCTCCCTGCGTCTTCAGAAGCCCCTGAACATTTTCCTTTCCGTTCTTGGAGTCCGTTCTTTCCCCGAATCTCCTACTGGCTGCTCTCCCCCGACTGGCCTCTGAAGTGCTTCTAGCTTGGCTCTTCTAACTTCTCACACTATGTGACCTCCCTAGGGACTCTCACCCGGCGGCGACAGCAAGGGTGATGGAAAGACTATTGGCTTTGTGGTCAGAAAGTTCCAAGTTTGGGTTCCAGCCTCATCAGTAGATAAGGCTGAGCAAGTTTCTTCACCTCTCTGAGCTTCCACTGCCTCATCTAGAAAATAGGGAGGATAAAATCCCGAGCTTGCAGGTTGTTGGAGGGTTATGGCTGGTAAGTCGTGTGGAAGGCCCAGTACAAAGCATCTGGACAGTTTTTCCCACCTTGTGGGGAGTTACGGCTCCAGCTGCCACCAATGTGCTTCTGACTCTCAGATCTCTAGCCCCCACTTTTCTTCTAGCTCTAATTCTATAATACATGCCCGATTTTCAGATCTATACCTCTAGCTCCCTGTTCTCTTTTTCTATTTAGTCCTATATTTCTGTCTACTTTATAGGTATTGACAACAGTATTTTTCAAGACCTCAAGCTGAACCGACCCCCAGCCAAACTCTGTTCCTCTCAACACTCTGTCCTGACCTGTCCTCTTCCTGTGATTGCCATCTTGGGGATAATGGCTCCATCACCCACTCAGTGGCCCCTGCTGGATTTCTGAGTCTATAAGAGCTTTTTCCTCCTCCCCATCTAAGAGGCCACCAGGTCCTGCAGGTGAAACTCCTGGAACCTCCCTCAGACCTACGCTTCCTCTCACTCCCACTGCTGCTGCCTGGTCCAGGCACTCGGCGTGTCTCCTGTGGACCACTGCCTGACACGGTTAAGTTCCAGCTCGTTAGCATGGCATACATGGCCCTCCATTCCAGTCCCATACCCGTCTCTCCCATGACATTTCATCTTTCTCTTCTGATCTCACCATCTCTACACCCAAGCCACACATACTGTGTTGTTGCCATCTGGAAAACCATGACTACCCTTCAAGAGCCACCTTAAATGTACCTTGTTTGTGAAGCCTTACTACCGCTACAGGCTTTGGGCTCTGTGGTCCTTGAAACCCAGCCCTGTCCATGCTGTATTGTATGTAATGATCTGTTACCCTTCACTAGGCGAGACCCATATTGGTCATGCTGTATCCCCAGCCCCAAGCATATGCCTGGCCCTTAGTTATACTCAATGAATGTTTGTTGAACGAATGAAAGAATGAAGGAATGGTGAACTCCTGGGAATCCCAAGGAAAAGGAGAGCATCCCCTGACCTGTCTCCCAGCCTCCCACCAACCTAAGAGTGGCAGGAGAGGGTGTAAAAAGGAGGGTCAGTGTGGAGATGCCCAGCTGAAGAAAAACCACAGAGAGGCAGGGGGCCTAGGAGGGGACTCTGGCTAGGGACTCGCAGATTCTCAAAGACAAAGAAGTGGAGCTGGAACCTTACAAGCCAGAGCTCAGGATCTCCCCAAAGGTTTGGAGCCCTGGGTGATGGCAGCCTGCATAAAGCAGCCAGAGGAAGGAGAGTGGGGAGAGAAGCAGTGACAGAGGCCTGGGGCCAAGGTGGATGGGGTGGGGTCCATGGGCAGCTAAGCTAGCTACCGTCTGATCCATGGGGAAGTCGACTCAGGAGTTAGAGCCTTCATCATCTCCACCCCTTCATCAAAGATCTTTCCTACCCGATGTTTAAAATCCCACCATGAGAGGATCACTCCTTTGAGCTAAACCTTGTGTTCCTTGGGTCCCAAATACACATAACCCTGTGAGAGAGAGAGAGTGACAGGATTAAGCCTTTGCCAGTCAGAACTTTAGTTATCAGGTGAAGACTTAACAAAAGTAGGAACACTCATAAGGAACCCCCTAACTTTGCTGAGACCTGGCTTCGCTCCTCTGGCCCGGCTTCTTTATGACTCTCCTCCCCCAGGTCCCCACTGAGCTCCCTCTCCTGAGGAAAAGACAGACAGAGGGAGGAGGAACTCTCCACCTAACAGTGTAATTAATTCCTATAAGCATCCTGGATTAAAGAAAGGATGGGCAGAGGTGTTGGGGCAAGTTCAAGGTCTTCATGAACCAGTTCATACAGTGAATTGCTGTAAACCAAATCTCAGTTCCCCAATGGCTTCTATTATGTTTCCCCGAGAAGGGCTCGCATAGGACTGAGAATTCTTTTAGACCAGCGGTTCTCAACCTTTCTTATGCCGCGACCCCTTAATACAGTTCCTCATGTTGTGGTGACCCCCAACCATAAAATTATCTTCGTTGCTACTCTATAACTGTAATTTTGCTACTGTTATGAATCGTCATGTAAATATCTTTTTGTTTTCCGATGGTCTTAGGCGACCCCTGTGAAAGGGTCATTCGACCCCCAAAGGGGTCGCGACCCACAGGTTGAGAACCGCTATTTTAGAAGAAGCTGAAAACGTGCAGCAAATAAGGGGTCAGGATGTTTGCCAGCTGTGTGCTTATGCTGAGTGTCGATAGCCTTACAAAAGTGTGCCTCCCTTGTTTGGCAAGAGACACTCTCCTCTTCATGCCACCTCTCCCCCTCTGTCATGGATGGAGGGCTGTCCTAGGCGTCATGCTGATCTGGCTAGGGAAAGCGGAGGGCCGCTGTCACAGCCAGACTGGGATTCCTTGGTGTCCTATCCTGGTCCTGAAAAACTCAGTCTGCCAGAGGCTGCAGTGGGCTGGAGGAGGACAGGCCCTGACTGGGACTCAGGGATATGCCTCCCCTTGGTCAGCCTAAGGGCTACGGAGGAGAAAGAGAAGCTCATTCTAGTCCTCTGTGCCCACACCCGCCCCTCCACGCCCTGGTCCAGTCCTGCTGGGATTGATTGAGAAATTCAGTGGCTTCTCTTTGGCGACCCCAAGCTGTCATGTCACCATTCACCAGTAGGTGCCGCCGTCTAACATACCATTCTCTAGCCCTTGGTGTAAGTCAAGTCCCGAAATCAGACCTGGGGGAGCCTCCTCAAGGAACCCAGTGCCACAAACAAATTTGCAGATGAAATTATCATAAGTGAGATACACCCACATTGGTGAAGTTAAGATGTACAATTAATTGTATGTGAGTCTCTTTATAACCATACATTCAGTAGTTAATGGGTTTGACATGTCTCGTGTACTTACCATGTGCCAGGAACTTAAAGGATACGGGAATTCAAAGATGACATGGTTTCTCCCCTCAAGTTCATAATTAGGCAGGAGAGAGAAATTTGCATCTAAATAATTAGAATATAAGGAAGAACATGGTAAATGCCCAAATACGGAGGTGCCAACATAAGATTCTAATGAGGGCGTAAAGGAGACAGATTAATTCCAGCTGGAAGCTTGGGGACTCGGAGGAGGAGAGGGTTTAAAAGACAACCTCAAAGAATACATAGAATACTCGCACATGGAGTTGGGTGAAGAGGGTGAGGGCTTTCCAGGTGGTGGAAATGAGGTGAACAAGGACTTGGAGGGGTGAGTGTCTCCGGGTGGTTGAACCAGAGACAAATAGTTAAGGGGGTGGGGCGGAAGATCTAAAAAGCGGGATGGGTCAGATGATGAAGAGCCTGTTGCCATCCGATGCTAAGGGGTTGACATTGTCACAGAGGTTCCAGAACCACTGATGACTTTAAAGCAAGGCGGCGGCATGGCCGGCTCACATCACGCATTGGCTTTATGTAGTCTGGGCTTTACGTACTCTGCAGGATTTCTTCAGTGTTTAGTGGATTTATTTCATCCTGGAAGCAGGAAGAGAACATAAAGGGGCAAGGGAGGAAGGGGATGCAAAAAGCAGTGAACAGGAGAGAAATAATGGATGGAAGGGAAAGAAAGACGGAGAAGGAAAAGAGGGAAAAGGAGAAGGAGGCGGCAGGCAGGCAGACCCTGCCCTGGGAGGGTTTGGGCTTTTCCAGCCCAGCAGCCTCTTGCTCCAGGCCCTGGACCACAGAGGACAATGTGAGGCGGTTTTGTTTGGTGATGTTTTCTGCTGGTCCTGTTTGTTTGTTTTCTGCTTTTCTGGCAGTGGACATGTCTGTGGTGGAGAAGAAGGAGGGGGTCAGGGGTGTGGCTGGCAGTGACAATGGTCCCTGGGCCGGCTGAGCTGGTGGGATCCTTTAGGGGGGCTTGTGGGCATTGGAGCTGGACTTTTGATGTCCCCGGGAGGGGGGCTCTATGTGGGCGTCCAAAGCCAGGTGGCCAGCCCAAGCCCAGGGATGGTGTGCCCCAAGCTTTTTGTCCCTGTCTTCCCCCACCCTGGAATTAGTCCTTGAGGCCTGGGCTCCTTGCCTGTGAAGCCAGGATGTCATGCTGGGCTGGGGAGCCTGTGGGGGTAGAGCAGCCACGTCCAGTCCAGTGCTGGGGGCCTTAGTGGGGAGTCCACAGGAGCCAGCCTGCTCCCCAGCTCTGATGATGAGTCTGGCTTTCTCCTGTCCCACAGCCCTTGGAAGCCAACCTAACGAGCACTATTAAAGTTAATGAAACGCAATGATTCCTCCGTTTGCTCAGTTACGCTCTTTACGAGATTGCTCCCTTTTGCAGAAGAGATTCATTTGAGCTGCCGGGGCTTGGCCTTTGTCCCCCTAATTTTTATTGGCCCATTAACAAGATCAGATGCTCTGGGCTGACTAGGAATATCTGGTACTGGGGTCCCAACAAGCCCCAGTGGGTCAAGTCTCAGGTGGGTTTTTGAGTCCAAATTAACCTGAAAAATAGCCTCTGTTTCCCTCCCGCCCTCCGTTGCTTCCCTACCTCCAAACCCAGGGATGTGGGAACACTTCAGAACTTATGAGATGCTTTCCATCCCATTTAGAATGTGCCTCAACTCACTGATGAAGTAGTTCCCTCAGTAAGAACTCTAGTTCCTTTGGCTTAATGGCTTTATTCACCATCAAAATGGAAATACACTGAGCTTTCTTGGTCATTTACATGTTGGTGTGAATTCATTCATAAGGTCATAGGTTGGCTTCCTGGGGATCTGGTAATCTCCTAAATTGTATACTAACGTTTGTCTCCAGTATTCACTTTTCCAGAGAGAGGTTTTCCATAGCTTTCTTCAAGGTTTCCATGACACAACTGCCCCACCCCCCGTCAAAAAAAAAAAAAGTTAAAAACAAAACAAAACCCTCTCTAGAACTGGAAGAAGAATGATCCCTATCTGGGGCATAGAAGACACACTCTTTCACCTGCACCATTTGCTTGACCAGCCCCACCCTGAGGAGGTGGCAGTCCCCCCTCCTCTAGAGACATTTCCTCCACAGACCTCCCATTGTCACCAGAGCTCAACCATAGCTTTCCTAAATCTTATAACTAACCTCAAGTTGGGGGTCAGGGGCAAGAGGAGAGCCACTTAACACTGTATTGATTCACATGGCAAGGCTGTAAATGATCGGTTTACATGCTGGTGTAAATACTCATAAACTCTTGGGCATCGGGCATCGCATGCCTCCCGGTGCCCAGATCCTCTGCAGCCCCACACAGGCCTGGCATTCATAAGGTCAGAGAGGAGGGGATTGCTGCGCAGCAGCCATGACAAGGTCACAGGTGTGACAATGGAGGTGGGGCGGGCACACTAGAGCTGTGACCCCGTGTCCTCCCTCACAGAGCAGGTAGCGTCTGCATGATGACGCCTTAGAATGGCTCCTCCCTGCTCAGCCAGTCTGACTGTTTCTATGGGCTATGGCATTGTCACCAGAAGTCCCCTGTTAAAATGCAAAAGGGTCTCTTGGGAAGATGAGTTGGGCCTAAGAGTCCATTCTTCACATGGCAGCCAGAGTTATCTTTAAAGCAGGGTGTCACAACCTCAGCACTATTGACCTATGTCGTGGGGGCTGCCCCGCACATTGTAGGATATTTAGCAGCATTCCTGGTCATTACCCACAGGATGCCAGTAGCACTCCCCACCCCACCCCCCGCCAAGTTGTGACAACCAAAAATGTCTCTAGACATCATCAAATGTCTCCTGGGAGAGGGGTGCAAAATTGCACCTGCCCCACCTCCCACCCCATTGAGAATCTCTGTCATAAAGTATAAATCAAATCATATCGCTCCCTGGTAAAAAATCCCGTGATGTTTCCCCATTGCCTGAGCCTGAAATCCAGCTGCCTGGTGTGTCCCTGTGTGGGCTAGCCTTGTCATCCTCTCCAGCCCCACGGGTCTCATCTGTCATCACCCTTTAGCCACACAAAACGTTTTCGTTTTGTTTTTAATTGGGGAACAGTGTGTTTTTCCAGGATCTAAGTCAAGTAATTGTTTTAGTCTAGTTGTGGCGGGCGCAGCTCAGTGGCCCATGTGGGTATCGAACCGGCAACCTTGGTGTTATGAGCACTGCACTCTAACCAACTGAGCTAACCGGCCACCCCGACACCCGAACCTTTTTTTTTTTTCTTAGCCGAGCCATCCTGCCACCTGTTGGCAGCTCAGCGGCTGCTCAGCTTGGGCCGGGACTCTAACCGCTGTTGCTCAGAGCTCAAACTCTTGAGTGAGCTCTTAACCAACTGAGCCACTCAGCCGGCCCCACCCGAACCTTTTTGATGTACCTAGACAAACCAAGCTTTTTCTTGGACAGAGTGGAAAATGAAGAGACATAAACAGATTTGGAATATGCTTTGGAGGCCTCTTCATACGCATTTATGACAACTCATAAATATTTGACTTATTGTATTGCTTACCTTTGTTTTTATCTCCCCCACTAAAATGTACACTCCATGAGAGTAGGGACCTTGTCTGGCTTGTTCACTATTGTACCCCCATCATCTCCCATAGTGCCTGCCCCACACAGTAGGTCCTGAGTAATTATCTATGGAACAAATGAATAAGGGTGGCAGGAGTTCAGAGAGGGAGAGGGACTCTTCTGGAAGGTCAAGGGACGGTTTCCTGGGCACACTGAGGCTGGAAGCTTGGGTAAGAAGGGTGGAGGGTAGGAAGGATAAAATGTGTTTTGGAACAGGGCTTAGGAGATGGCAGAAGTGAAGGCCCAAAGAAAACGCAGTGGCCAAAATGCAGTGCAATTGACCCAAGAGACAAGCAGGCAGCAGAAACTCCTCCTTGAGCAGAAGAAAGAATGTGGTGTGAATATAATTTTCAGCTGGAGTGGGTCCAGGGGGGAAGTACTTGAGTCCCTTGATCAGGAAGGAGGGAGAGAAGTCGGCCAGGTTGGAGCGGAGTGAAACTGGGGCTAAACCAGGGAGGGTTTTGATTGCTGAGCCTTAAGCCTGGTCCGGGCTGAGCCTCTGAAAAGTAATGATTATTCCTCTCGGGGTGTCTGATGTTGGTGATTCTGCCTGCTCTGATCTCCTTGGATCCCTGGAACCAATTCTGTGGCCATCATGGAAGTCAAGGGACTCACCAGACAAGTGAGCCTAGACCAGTGCCGAGAGCCCTGGGGCCTGAATGGAAGAGGCCTGGGCCTGGTTCCATCTTCCCTCCCTCTCTTGATGTGTGGCCTTGCTCAAGGCATTGGACTGCAATGGACCTCCGCGTCCTTCTTTTGGAAAACAGAGTTAACAATACCTGCCCCATTCAGAGGAGAAATGAGGTCATGTTTGTGCAGCACTGTGAGCTCACTGGAGACAATGAGTGTATTCTTCTTAACAATAACAATAATAATCATTACTGCAAATCTAACCAGTAAATATATCTCCTCAAAGCTGGAGCTGGGCCCCTCAGTTGAATAGCAATTAGAGTTAAAAGAAAATCTCTAGATGGGGGAATTTTCTCGCCCCATTTTGATCTTTGGGGTTTGCAGAGTTGATATCGTTGTGGGAGGGAGAGAGGCCTGAAGCAATAATTCATTTCAATCCTATTCAATTGTACTTACTGTATCTCTTGTGTCCTTGAGTTATCCCCGGTGGGATTTGCAGCTTCTCACCTTCCTTCAGTTTGAGGAGAAAGAGGGCCCTCAGACTATTCTTCTCCATACCCACCCAGTGTCCCATTCGCTCATGGAAACAGTGATCTGGCTATTTGAGACCCTGGACATTTGGGTATTGACCACAAACTAGCCTGCAAAGTAGGTGACTAGCTTGAGTACTTGAGTCTCTTTTTCACCCATCCCACGAAGTAGGCTGATGGTCCCCAAACTGAACTGTGCATTCAAAGTCCCAAGGAGTGGGGCCCATAGATTCTCAGGTGATTCTTATGCAGCCAGCCAGCACCTGTCTGAATATGGGACTCACCAGGTTTAGTGAAATGTTAGCTATGATTCCAAGGAGCAGAACAATGCTTGTACAAAGCTGGCAGAAGACCCTCTCTCCTGCCCCAATCCACAAAATGACAGAATAAATTTAGAAAAAAAAAATGTACAGGGTGAGAAAACAAGAGAGAACCATCAGCATATCAGAAGCACTGGATCTCAGAAAGATAAAGAACAAAGAACATCAAAGCTATAAAGAAGTCAGCCTGTAGGAAACCATAGCTAAAACATATGAAAGAGAAGATTGGTATGGAGGGCAGAGTGGTTTGGGGGCCTCCAAGCCTGAGACAACAGACTCAAAATAACCAGAGGAGGTCCCAGGGGTATTCCTTGCTGCTTCCTCATCTGTGTCTGGTAGTGGGCAGTAGTGGATTTGGTCCCCAGGTGCTGAGGATAGAGTGGCAGAGCAATGTTCCAAATAGGAAGAGAGAGACAGGGACCCCTCTCCAGTAGGTCACTATCTCCCTCTCACCCTCA
>NW_017731681.1:362726-388720 GCF_001890085.2 Hipposideros armiger
CAAAGAACTTTCTGTGATGATGGACTGTTCTATATCTGAGCCATCCCATATCCAGCCACACACCACATGTGGCTGTGGAGCCCTTGAAATATGACTGTTGCAACTGAGGAACTGAATTTTTAACTTTATTTTAATTAATTTGGATTTAAATAGCAAGTGGCTACTGTATTGGATAGCATAGCTCTAACCAACATATAAAAGAGTTAACACCCAAAGAAATAGAGATAATAGAACAAATAACAACAAAAACCAGTTTAGCTGAAGAATAATTATCTTATGGAGATGCAAAATAATAATAAATCCATTTAAAAAATCAACCAGAGGTCTTAGAAATTTAAAAATTGATCATCGGAATTTGAAACCTAGTAGATGGTCTGAGATGGATTTAATGATCTGGTTATTAGGAAGACTGAGCTAAAGAAGTCTCCTTAAACATGATGAAAAAGATAAAAAGGTGGCAAGTCTGAGAGGAAAAGCTAAGACATCTGTTCTACAGACAGGTAGAACTTCAGAAAATAGAACAGAGGAAATAAAGAATAAAAGAAAATGTCCCCACCCACCTCACCTCCACCCAAAAAAAAGAGAGGGAAAGGAAGAAAAGAACAAAAAAAGAGATAAGAGAAAGAAAAGTGAAAAGAAAAGAAAAGAAAAGAAAAGAAAAGAAAAGAAAAAATGTCCCAGTTGTTGACGAAAGAAATTAGTCATTAGATTGAATGTTCCCAGGAAATAAAGACTCGCACCTAGACACATTATAGTGAAATTTCAGAACAACAAAGATACAGAAAAAAGCCCAGAAGTTTCTAGAGAAAAAAAAGCAGATTACCAATAAAATAATATTAAATTGGCATCAGACTGGATGTTTAGAGACAATGGAACATTATTGCTAAAGTTCTAAAGGGAAATGAAGTATTCAGGTGGGAGGGGAAAATTAAGACATTTTTTTGTATTACAAGGAGAAAGTTTGCCACCCTCATACTCTTTAAAGAATTCCTAGGGGAGGTGCTTCAATAAAAAAAAGTAGTGAATTCAAGAAAGAGGAAGACGTGGGATGCTGAAACTGTTGTGAACAAAGAAACTAGTAAAACTCCTAGTGACGTCTAAATAATGATTAAGGCATAATATAAACATTTTAAAAACAACAATTTGAAACAATAATCTAGCCAGATGATCTCAACTTGGGAGGTGGCAGAAGGAAGAAAAATGTTAAAGTGTGCTAAGGGAGAAAAAGTTCCTGATTAGCTCTATACATTGATAGAAAATCATAAGTTAAAGAATATAGGATCGAATTTAAGAGTAACCAACAGAAGCTGGGGGATTGGAATATAATCAACTTCCAAATCATTAGAGTGAATTTAAAAGAAAGAGGGGCAAAGAAAACTTAATCTAAGTTTTTTTAAGCAAAAAAAGGAAAAAGAAAAAATAATAAGAAGAAAGCAAGGTTAAAGAAAGCATAAAATAAAGTGACAGGATAAGCCTAAAAATATCATTAATAATACATGAAAATAGAAAATTTCTCTATTAAAAGGCAAAACCCTGTTATATGCTATATACACAGATGTATTTGAAACTACATGACAAGAATATTTTGAATATGAACAGATAGAGGAAATACACCAAGCAAATGTTCACAAAATAAAGCAGGTATATTAGCATCAGACAACATGGAATCCAAGGCAAAAACCACTAAAAAAACCAAAGTATACTGACAAAATTTATAATCTTATAGAAATATATAATATCGATGACTCATAACAATCCAGTTTTAAAATATATAAAGCAAACATGGATAGAAACCAAGGAGAAATGAACAAATCTATGGCCAATGGATGAAGGCTTGGAAATCTATAGGCCAAGTGGACAAAAGAGACTAATAGAGGATTTGAGTGACACGATTAACAAGCTTTAACTAATACATGTTATTATACCTTACAAACCGGGAACACATTTTTCCCCCAAACACATTTCTAGCATTCATGCACACCAAAGAACTGAAAAATTTTCAAAAAAACAACACCATATTACATCAGCCAGTTTTTCTGTCCACTGATATATGAAAATAAGCAATTAACATTAAAACAGTAGGGTGGGGTGGGGTAGACTATTATCTATTTGGAAATGCAATCTCATTCACGGGGAATTCCTTGGAACTCAAAGCCTGGCTTATCTCTGCTACCTATGGATGCAAATCTCACATATGAATGTCACCTGTCATGGTGTTTCCGTTGGAGAACATTGCTGTGAACCTCTGCTCTTGATAGTAAAGTCTAAATAAACTCAGCCTGAGGTCCAACGCCCTCAATAATCTGACCCCAGCCTGCCTTTCCTCTCTCACCTCCCCCTTTCTCTCCAACATGCAAGTGCTACAAACTCTTGGTATACTCACCGCCTAATGGATGCTCCTTGGTCCAGGACACTCAGTTCTGTTCCTAAACCATTCCACCTGTGTGAATCTCACCTCTTCAACCCAACTGTGCACTCTAGAGAACTATGGCTCAAGGGCCATATCTGGCCCAGCCTGTTTTTGTAAATAAAGTTGTTTTTATTTTCCTCTGGGATCAGGAAGTCATTCTGACTCACTCTACCCAAGTGCAAGAGGCAGTGGGAGTTTATTATTATATTTGCCTTTAAAATGAGGAAATAGGCGCAAAGGAAAATTGAAGTGTTTGTCCAATGTAGTGCACTGGTAAAGTTGGAATCAGCAGGCACTGTCTCATGATACAATTCCTAGTTGTAGGATTTTTTCCCCTCTTGGACATCTTTCTTTTACAGACGCATATAATGTGATTCCTATGAGTCAGGCATTCTTGTATGTGTTTTACACATTTTCACTCAATTGCCTCTCAAGACAGTCTTAGGAGTTAGGTACTGCTATTATCACCCACATTGTATAGGTGAGGAAACTGAGGCACAGGGAGGTGAAGTAACTCGTGTGAGGACACTTTCCTAGTATCTGGCAGAAGCAATTTGGCTCTGAAATCTCTGTTTAACCACGGACTTGTGCTGCCCTTTATCCTCAGATGTGACTGCCTTTTTCCTAAAGGCCAATAACACATCCCCCAATGCCTAACCTCCCCACCCTGTGATCAGTAGAGCTTCTACTCTAACACTTTGAATCGGTCACTAAGGAGGGTACAAATAAAGAACGTGAGCTCCCTGAGGGCAGGGCCTTATCTTATTTACTGCATTCCCATCTCCTAGAACAGTGCCTGATACATGGAAGGTGCTTAGCAAAAATATTTTGAATGAATAAACAATCAGATGAATAGATGACTGGATGGATAAATGTAGGAATTATAATAGATATGTATTTAAATGAAGTTTTGTTGTTTTTTTAAGATTTTATTGGGGAATTGGGGAAGGGGAACAGACAAATTGCTGTCCTTTGGTTCTTCAGTCTAGTTGTGGAGGATGTCACTTCACTGGCCCATGTTGATATTGTCATTGCTCTCTTCCCAGGTGAGGCAGTCGCTCGCTGGCCATTGGGACAGCTGCTCACAGCGGATCACGGCTGCTCACGGCAGATCACGAAAGCGCATGCCAGCTGCCGGCCAGCCCCACTGCAGCCTATGCCGTCGCCTGCGACTCACGGCAGCCCAGCTCCAGGTCAAGCTGTTGTTCACCATCTTAGCTGTAGAGGGCGCATCGTCACTGGCCCTCATCTGGGATCTGAACCGGAGCCCTGCTGCTCAGAGCTGACGTCCCAAGCCAACTCCTAACCAACGCGCCACTCGGCCGGCCCATAAATGAAGTTTTATTGGCACACAGCCATGCTCATCGTTTACATAATGATTATGGCTGCTTTCCCCAGAGTTGAGTATTTACAACAGAGGTCTTATGGCCCACAAAGCCTAAAATATTTACTATATGGCCCTTTACAGAAAAAGACACTTTTATCCTCTGGTTGTCATCACCACTTGTTGCATGAAAAATAAAGGGTCGAGAATGGCTTGTGCAGGATATAGAAAGGATGCTCTTTGTGCCTCGGCAATGCCCGTATGGGGCAAGGGGAGGCAGTGTTGGCAGATGGCTGTCACCATTGCACAAGTGGTCAGAGGGCAGGCTTTGGAGCTCTGATTGTCTTAGGTTTGACTCTCAGCTTTGCAAGTTACTGACAATTAAGTTTGCGAACTCATTCTAGAAAAAGTGCTACATACCTCATTGCTGAATATCACTACAGTTACCTTCAAAGTACTCCCCTTGGGAAGTTATGCACCAATGCCAGTGCCTAGTCCACCCTTCAAAGCAATTTTGGAACTCTTTTTGTGGAATGGCCATCAGCGCAGTCATCGTATTACCTTTGGTGTCCTGAATGTCATAAAAATGTCTTCCTTTTAATATTTCTTTTATCTTTGGGTAAAGAAAGAAGCCATTGGGGGCCAGATCAGGTGAGTAGGAAGGGTGTTCCAATACTGTTATTTGTTTACTGGCTAAAAACTGCCTCACAGACAGTGCCTGGTGAGCTAGTGTATTGTCATGAGGCAAGAGCTCCTTTGGGACCATTTTTACACACACCTTTCTCATGCCAAGATTTTCAGTTAAGATTTTCCTATTTCTCTATTGATGTTCACTTGGTTTGCTATGCTTCTCACAGTCAGCCGATGATTTTGACGCACAATTCGACAAATTTTTGCAATTTTTTTTTTAGTTGTGCTCGTTACTGGCCGCCCTGACTTCTCTTCATCAGCAACGTGTTCTCTTCACTCAGAAAAACGTTTAATCCATTTGTACACTGCCATTTTCTTCATGGCATTATCCCCGTAATGAAATCAAGGACTAACATGTCCCTGATTTCACTTCCAGTCTTGCTAAGTTTGACAAGAAATTTAATGTTTGTTTGTTGCTCTAATTCAAGCTCAGACATTCTCTCAACGGTACACAAAAACACGCAACAACAATAATGAACGCCACTCAGCAAGACACTGCCACATGTCGACAGGAACACAGCTGTGAGACACTGATATACCAAGGTTATGAAACCTTATTGAGCTGTTTGTACAGTGCTGCCAATGTAAGCGCACGGTGGCAAGCTCGCAAACTTAACTGTCAGACCTCATATGACTTCAGACATGTTCCATGCTCTCTTTGAACCTCAGCTTGCTTCTCTGTAAAACTGTGGATGATAAAACCCACCTGTAGGGTAGTTCAAGGATTGAGCAGGACAATGTGCAGAAACTCTCCAGGGTCTGGGAGCCCTGAAAAATGGTCCTTCTTTCTCATTGTGGACACCAGATGTGTCCCAGAGTTGGTCTCCAATTACAACCAGCCAGTTTCAAATGAGTTTTGTGTCCTGATAGCCCTTCACAGAGACCACTACTGCCTCCACCGCTTCCTGCAGTTGACCACTAGCTCTCATCCAGCCCCAACCCGCCCTGATTTCTGCTCCCCCCAGTCCTGCCCCTCTGAACTCAAACTCTCCCTTACTCTGTTTTTAAGTTGTTACTCTTCTCTGGTGAACCCAAAAAACTGCCCACGCAGATCTGCCCCCACAGGGGTCCAGGGAGCTGTCAAGGGCTGGTCAGTTGATTGACAACAGCTCCGGGCTGAGTGGGCTTGTACCCACTGGTCTCTCAAGGGTGGCACCCTCCTTCCCAGCCACCCTAGACAGCTTCCCCTGCCTGGTGTCCCAGAGCTTGAAATTCCTGCCACAGAGAGGCATTCCTTTATGATTATTCTTACTCTCAGGATGTTCCTCTGTTAAAATGTAGGGTTTCCTGGGAAGAGAGCACCTGTGTCCAGGTTCTTACCTTGAATCACAGACAGCCTCCGCATCTTAACTTCCCAATGGTCAACTAATTCCCAGGCTGTTGTAGTCCCCAATGAGATCGTGTATCTGAAAATGATTTCACTGTTGTGATGAGAACTATGTAAGTAAAGGATTATTCTTGGGCGGCCGGGTGGCTCAGTTGGTTAGAGCGCGTACCCTGAACAGCAAGGTTGCCGGTTCGATTCCCACGTGGGCCAGTGAGCTGCGCCCTCCGTAACTAGATTGAAGACAACAATTTGAGCTGAGCTACTGCCGAGCTGCCGGTGGGCAGACGGATGGCTCAGTTGGTTAGAACGCATAACAAGGTTGCCTGTTCAGTTCCCACATGGGATGCGGGGCTGTGTTCCCCCTCCCACCCCCCTGCAACTAGACTGAAAGCAGCACCTGGACTTGGAGCTTAGCTTGCGCCCTCCACAACTAGATTGAAAACAACAACTTGACTTGGAGCTGATGGGTCCTGGGAATAACACACTGTTACCCAATTTAAAAAAAAAAAAGGATTATTCTAGTCAGTGTTAAAATGTATTAGCAGTTATCCCTCCATTTTAATGCAAATGGCTTTTGAAATAGGCCCCAAAGGAGTGAATCTTTAATGGTAGAATTCCAGACTATAAAATAAGTTTAAAAATATTTAAGGTGCCAGGGGAAGGTACTTCCCTTCTCAAAGCCCACTTCCCAGGAGGCCATCAGCTCCACCAAATTCTAGGCCAGCTCTGGCCACTGGAGCCTTGGAGTGAAGAAAGGGCAGCTGGTGTGATGAATTGTTAATGCCCAGGCTTAGACCCAGGGCCTTAGAACCCTCTCGTTTTACAGATGAGGAAATTGAGTCCCAGAGAGAGAAAGTTGCTCACTCATCCAAAGTGGGGGAGCCGAAGTAGAAGAGTAAGCAGGGGCTAAAGTCGCTGGGGTGAGACTGGGGGCTAGGAGGGGTCAGAGGCAGGATAGGACCTAAGCTAAGTGTTGAGGGCACTGCCCTCTTGGCAATGCTAGGCCCGTCGGACTTTCCTTGTGCACATCCAGCACAGACAGACGAGCCCACTCATCCTCCCACCCAGGCTGCCACTCCCACAGCAAGTGCCACCCCTCCTTGCCTGGGGCCAGCCACCCTGCCAAGGGGAGGCTTCCCATCCCCCGCCCTGGGCCCAGGGAGAGAAAGTCGGAAACAATGCCTCTAAACTGAAAATATTTTTGTCTTTCTCCACAGAACAAGAGCTAGAGTCGAAATGGAACGTGAACCCCAGATGCCTGTGGAGGTGGAAGGGGACTGGGGATAGAGATCTGGGGGGAGCCCCTCCCCACCACCTCCTCTCATCACTAACCTGCACCCCCTGTCCCTCTGAGGCACTTCCGGTGGCAGTTGACATTTCCATCTGAACACCACTTGACCCCCACCGGTCATGGTCTCATGGTGCCCTGAGGAGCTGAACAGGCCCCTCTCCTACCCTCCCCAGTGGTGCCCTGGGTACTCACCTCACATTAGGAAGACCAGGGGACAGCTTAAAATCACCCCACCAATGCCCCAGAGAGGGTATCCCTCCACTTCCCTGAGAAGCCCTGGAGCCCCCTGCTGGGGACTAGGCAGGACCATGGGGATGACCTGGAGGCCAGGCACTGATCCCCAAATCCCTCACTGTGGGAACCCCCAGCATGGGCTCTTTTTGGGGGTAGCTGAGACAATGAGCCCCACTGAGTGGGAGATGACGCATTTTTCTGTGGCCACAAGCCGCTTTTGACGGGTCCGCCCCATTGGGGAGCAACCGAAACCTCATCCCACCCAGCACGGCTTTTGTCTGCTCCACATGTTTGTCTTATTTGGAAGATTTTTGTGGGTTTTCCCGTCTTTCTCCAGCGCTTACTGCCCTTAGGGGGACGCAGAGGCCATGGTGGAGCTGAGGGAAGGGGGTGAGAGGCATTCTTGGGCACTATGCCTGGTGGTCTGTGGCACACTTGGAAGTGGGGGAGAAATCTGCCCCCCATAACACCCTCCGTGCCCCAAATGGGGCCTCTGGGCCCAGGCCACATGCCTCTTCTCTGCTGGGACTTGTGCCTCTCCAGGGCCTTCCTGGGCCTGCTCCCTCTCCATCTTCGCTCAGCCTCCTCAGCTCCCACTCTGGCATCTCTTTTCATTCCCTCATATTCCCTTCCTCCAGCCAGCTCAGCACCTTGTAATTTCCTACCTCCTGGCTGTTGCCCATAATTTTCCTCCCCCTTAGAGCACCCTCCCCTTTCTTCCTACCTGTCTGAATTGTGAAGTGTCTCTCAGAGCCCATTGCCAGCTCACTTCTTCCTTGGTGCCCCCTAGACTACGCTAGCCCTTGGCAGGAGCTCCTGTTTTGAAACTCCAACAGTGAGTGTTTTCTATCCCTTTGGCGGTTCCAAACACATCCTGCCTCTATACCACCTACCCAGTGATGGAAGACAGAGGCCATGGCTTTTGTTCTTTGCTTCCTCTTTATACAAAGCAATTGCTCAATGAACGTTTGTTTGGGGCTTCTCAAGGGCTGGCCATGGACCACATTAGAGAATCTCAGCAACGGGGGAGACCTAATCCTCTTAGAACTTGGATTTCGGCAACAAGGTGTCTGGCTTCAGCTTGCATGCTTCTAATGACGGAGAGCTCACTATTCCCTGGGGCAACCCATTCCCTCTCCTGATAGCTCTGACCATAAGAGAGTGCTTTCTCATATTGAACTAATGCCTGCCACCTCCTGGCTTTCCTCATCCTGTTCCCAGCTAGACTCCATAAAGCTCCTCCAAACCTCTTGCCTCACAACCACCCTGAAGATACTTGAAGGCAGCAATCTCCAACCTCTGTGGTCTTTTATTTTCCAGGGGGAAATACCTATTGTCCTAATCTCAAGTTCCCCAATGCCCCAACGCCCATGGACTTTGAGTGTTTCCCCCACCCCCGTGCTGAACATCTCCCCACACCTCTACTTAACTCATTCTCTTGAAAGAATGTCCCATCTTTCTGGATCAAAATGGATGTCATAACCTTTCAGGTGGGGCTTGCCTCTGTGTGGTAATTTGAGATGTCCTAAAGGAAGGAACCCTCTCTCTCACCAGGTTAAAAAAATAAAATTAAAAGGCATGGAGCGGCTGCTTTGTCTGTTTCCCCTTTGTCTTAGGGCAGCCCTGCCCTCTCCTGAGGTGGTAGCAGGCAAACCTGAGAACTGATTGTACATGTTAGTGGAGGACTGGCTTCCCACATACCTCAAAGGCGGCCTTTTAGGTCGTTTATGTGCATTTTAATAGAGGTACGCCAGAGGGAATACCAAATGTTTTAAACCAACAGGGTGACTCATGGAGCCATTTCAGGCCGGTGAGATATTTTGGGACGAGCAAGTCTTGTGGTGCCTGGCTTGCTTCTTCCCTGACCTTCCGTGTGTGAGGAGAGCCTCAAGCCCCAGGTATATTTCCAATAGGACCAGGCACTTCCCACGCCCCCATCACCCATGCCAATTATTGAAATTTAGGCTCTGTTGGCTTGTAACGTTTATTATCTTTCTTAAGTATCTGTGTCCCATAGCAGATGAAGGACTCCTTGAAGAAAATGGCAGGGACCTTAAAGTATTCTTATCAATGGTCTGTATTGTGACTGTGGTGGTGCTTACGCACATGTATGTATTTATTGAAACTCATCAGACTGTAAACTTACAATGGTTGCATTTTATTGTATGTGAATTATAGTTTGATGAAGGTAGTTATTAAAAAGGTTTCCATATCCCTTACAGAGTCTAGAGTCACATCTTGCTCATACCTGAATCCGTGTGAACTTGTGGATTGACTTACTGAGTTAAGCTGTACCTAGAGCTCTAGCCAAGAGCCATCTTAGCTTGTATACCAACCACCAGTTTGACATGGCTCCTCAAACAGCGTGACTGAAATAAAACTCTGCATTCTCTGCCTTGCCTCCAACCTGGCCCTCCTACGCAGTGAGTGATTCAGGCCCACATCGGGGAGACGCACTTGATTCCTCGCCCAGCCTATCTTGCAGGGTTGCTTAAATATAACCATTTCCATTACTAGTACTGCTATGATTCCAGGTCCCTCAGACAAAAGCTGTCTGCCCAGTCTTGCTAATTGCTTGCCTTGAGAGTTGAAGGCTCCTCCCTGAATCCCCAAATGTGGGGAGCACTATTACCCAAGGTTGATTCACCAGACCATGGCTAAGCCCTATGAGCTTCCCATCCACCCTGTTCCAGAGGCCATGTGGCAGTGGTCTTGCCCCATGGGCCAAAGTACTAACCATCTTGCCTGGGTTATGACTGAAGGTTTCTGGGCTCCTTGGATGCTGGGCCCTGTCCCTCTGCAAAGCACCTGGCTTCTTTGTCTTATCCTGAGCTCATGAGAGTGTCCTTTAGAAAAAGAAGATAGTGGAGCAGCCGGTTAGCTCAGTTGGTTAGAGCATAGTGCTCATAACACCAAGGTTGCTGGTTCAATCCCCACATGGGCCACTGAGATGCGCCCTCCACAACTAGATTGAAACAACTACTTGACTTGGAGCTGATGGGTCCTGCAAAAACACACTGTTCCCCAATAAAAGAAGAAGAAGAAGGAGGAGGAGGAGGAGGAGGAGGGGGAGGAGAAGAAGGAGGAGAAGGAGAAGGAGAAGGAGTAGCAAGATTGGGTTATTTTTATTTGCCTCTTTCTGCTTACCGGTCTATTCTAATGAATCCTGAGTGAGTGTATCTACCTTGCCTACCAGACTGCAACTCACTGAGGGCAGGGACAGAGTCCTTACCCCTTTTCATTATCTTGGCACATAGTTGATGTTTGATAAACGTTTATGGACTGATTGATAAGTTCAGTTTCATTCAGTTTCATAAAAACCATGCAGGAAGTGTTCCACACTCACCAGACAGTACCAGATGAGGATACAGAGATGGGAGACTCATATACCGTGGGTGCCAAAAAATGTATACACATGACTTGTATTCATCTTTTGTTATTGGTATACGAGGTCTGACAATTAAGTTAGTGAACTCATCCTAGAAAAAGTGCTACATACCTCATTGCTGAATATCACTATGATCACCTTCGAAGTACTCCCCTTGGGAAGCTATGTACTGATGCGAGAGCCTAGTCTACCCTTCAAAGCAATTCTGGAACTCTTTTTCTGGAATGGCCATCTGCGCTTTCATCGTACTACCCTGCATGTCCTGAATGTCATCCAAATGTCTTCTTTTTAATATTTCCTTTATCTTCTTGTAAAGAAAGAAATCATTGGGGGCCAGGTCAAGTGAGTAGGGAGGGTGTTCTAATACAGTTATTTGTTTACTGGCTAAAAACTCCCTCACAGACAGTGCCGTGTGAGCTGGGGCATTGTCGTAATGCAAGAGCCATGAATTGTTGGTGAAAAGTTCAGGTAGTTTTTGTCTAACTTTTTCACGCAGCCTTTTCAACCCTTCCAAATAGTAAACTTGGTTAACTGTTTGAACAGTTGGTACAAATTCACAATGAATAATCCCTCTGATGTCAAAACAGTTTAAAAATATTGTTTTGACTCTTGATTTGGACTGACAGAACTTTTTTGGTCATGGAGAATTGGCTGACTTCCACTGTGTACTTTGATGCTTTGTTTAAGGGTCGTATTGGTACATCCATGTTTCATCACCAATGATAACATGGCCCAAAGCATCATTTTGCCTCTCCAAAAGGTCTTGCAAACTTTTACTCTCCTTTGCTTTTGTTCATCAGTGAGCTCCTTTGGGACCATTTTTACACACTCCTTTCTCATGCTCAGTTAAGATTTTTGTAACTGTTTCTCTATTGATATTTACCTGGTCTGCTATGCTTTTCGCAGTCAGCCAACCATTTTGATGCACAATTCGACAAATTTTTGCAATGTTTTTGTCAATTCTGCTTGTTACTGGCCACCCTGACCTCTCTTCATCAGTGACACGTTCTCTCCCCTCAGAAAAACATTTAATCCATTTGTACACTGCTGTTTTTTTCATGACACTATCCCCATAAACTTGGATTAATGTGTCTCTGATTTCACTTCCACTCTTGCCAAGTTTAACAAGAAATTGAATGTTTGTTCGTTGCTCTAACTCAAACTTAAACATTCTCACAATGACACACAAAAACACGCAACAACAATAATGAACGCCATTCCGCCAGACACCGCCACACATCGACATAAACACAGTTGTGAGACACTGATATACCAAGGTTATGAAACTTGATTGAGCTGTTTGTACAGAGCTGCCAATGTAGGCGCATGGTGGCAAGTTCACGAACTTAATTGTTGTAGCTCGTATATTGAGTATTACAATTTTAATACAGTTTTTTCCTTGCTTAAAATGTTTATACATTTTTTTGGCACACTCTTAGAGCTGATGGAGTGTGACTTGGTCCAATCATTTTGCAGAGCTATTGGGCAATATCTTGTCAAGTGGAAGACAGCTTCCCGTCTTTATCCTGGAGAAGCTGTCTCTTGCATGTGCATGAGAATGCTCACTGCCGTGCTATATGTAGTTGCAAAAAGCTGGAAGTGACCTATGTGTCCAGCCACGGTGGACATTGTGGAAGTCACAGAGAATCAATCACAGTTTCACGCATCAATGTGGATGACTCTCAGAAATGTAAAGTAGATCAAAAAAGAAAGTTGTAGATGGATATATACAGTATGATTCCACTTATATGGTCTTTAAATAAATGCAAAATAATACTATATATTATTAATTACAGGTATTGGGCCTCAGGACAGGCTGAGTGGAAACTTTAGGCCCAGTTTGCCCCTCTACAAAGGGTATATACAATTGATACATTGTTCATTTCAATATATAGTAAAATATAGAGAATGATAAACATCAAATTCAGGATGGTCACCCTGGGGCGGGGTCGAGGGGGTGGAGGATGGAAGCAGAGAAAAGTACTTGAGTGCGGTACACAGGGGGCTTCACCAGTACTGGCAGGGTGATTTTACCAGTTTGGCTGGTGGTGGGTACATGGTGTCTGTGATGTAATTCTTTATTCTGTGGTCATCATTATCCTTGTTCACCAGACATTTACGTCTCCTGACCTTTCTAAGCCCTTGGCCAATAAGTTGTGAGCTAGAGCATTAAATTGCCTTTTTGAGACCCTCCGGGTTTCTCTTTTGCTTCTGACAGTGTTTGTGATGGTGGCTGTTCCATCAGCCACGGTCTCTGAGTGATTTCAGTGATCACAGCCCCCTCGCTCATCCTTGAAGTCCATGTAGCAGAAGCAGACGCATGTGAAGCCACTGAGATGTCAGGGCTGTTTGTTAGTATAGCATACTCTAGACTATTCTGCCTGGAGCATGCCTTTTAGTGTACCTAGAATACTTCAATAAAAAAATGAAATGAGGGGGTTGGCCAAGTGGAACATTGGTTAAGAGAGTTGGCTTGGGACGCCAGCTCTGAGCAGCAGGGCCCTGGTTCGGATCCCACATGAGGGCCAGTGACACTGCGCCCTCTACAGCTAAGATGGCGAACAACAGCTCGATCTGGACCTGGGCTGCTGTGAGTCGCCAACGACTCAGTGGCTGCAGTGGGGCGGCAGTGGGCTGCCGTGAGCTACTGTGAGTGGCTAGCAGCCGGCATAAGCAGCTGTCCAGTGGCCAGCGACTGATCTGCCTCAGCCAGGAAGAGCGCAATGACCACAATACTAACATGGGCCAGTGAAGCAACGTTCTCCACAGCTAGACTGAAGAACAAAAGGACAGGACAGCAACTTGTCTGTTCCCCTTCCCCAATTCCCCAAGAAAATGTTTAAAAAAACGAAATGAGGGAAAACACCCATGCCTTTCAGGCTAGTGCCGAGATTTGACAAGAGAGCGGGGAACAGCAGAGAGGAAGGGCTTACAAAGCTTCATTTCCATTGCTGTTCCTTAAAAAAAAAAAAAAAAAAAAAAAAAAGGATTATTCTAGTCAGTGTTAAAATGTATTAGCAGTTATCCCTCCATTTTAATGCAAATGGCTTTTGAANATTTGACAAGAGAGCGGGGAACAGCAGAGAGGAAGGGCTTACAAAGCTTCATTTCCATTGCTGTTCCTTAAAAAAAAAAAAAAAAAAGCCTTTTCTAGCTCCCTTTTGCCCCTTGTGTGGTGGCAGTGGACAAACTCAGCATTGAATTCGGGGAGACTTCAGCTGGAGTGCCCCAGCATTGAATGACGCCTTCCTTAGAAACCCGTTAGCATCACCGTGCTTTCTCCGGGCCAGGCTTTGGCTTCCGGAATTAGGCTCAGCCATCACTAAGCATTAGACACCTGTAGGGCAGACTTGTTTTGGCACATTCTCCTGGCTTCTGAGCCCCCCTCCTCCCGGAGGCTGCAGGCACATCAGCCAGAGCAGGTACGTGAGATCAGAGCAGACAGGATGTAAGGAAGTTCTTGCCTCAGGTCCTGGCAAGGACCTGAGCCTGGGCTCCCAGGAGCTTGGGGCCTGACGGCTCCTTCGCCAAATCTGGAGCCCATGGACACTTCAAACACGAGCCTCCTGCCTTCTCGCCTGCCTCCGGAGGAAGTGTTCCTGGATTACCTTGCCTGGAGGGGAGGGGAGAAGGAGCTGCAGGTAATACCTGGATTTCGGTGGTGCTTTTCTTCCTAAAGCTTCAAAAGACTTCCCCTTCTCTGATCTCCTGTGGCATCCCCCAGAAACAGGGCAAAGAGAGGAAGAGTCTTTCATTTCCCAGTCCAGGTGAGAAAATGGGGACCCAAAGAGGATGAGAAAATGGCCTGAGATCACAGAACGGGACAAGGATACGATTCTGGTGAGTAACAGTCTCTGTCTCCAGACCCATCTCCCAACCCCGGCCCCAGGTCCTCCTTGGTGGGCTGGCTGGCTTCTCTGTGTGGGCAGCAGCCTCCCTGCTCTCAGAGACCCTTCCTGAGAGGTGAGGTGGCCCCTGAGTCTCCACTCAGCCTGTCCTGGGGCCTGAGCAGATAGAAGGATCCCGGAGAGGCTAAGGTCAGCCCCCTCTTCCACAGAGCAGTGACGACAGCCCAGTGGTCCCGCCACAGGGAGGCCAGGCCAGGGAAGCTGCCAAAACACCGGAGCTGAAGAGCATCCAGATAACGCAACTGGGGTAGCCTCTGTGGATGGAAATGACATTTCTTGGCTTTAAATAGCTCCACTTCAGGAGCCCCGGTGCCTCAGCGAGGCTATTAATTCCTGGACTCCCGGAGCTGCCCAGCCCTGCCATTCTGTTTGCACAAGTTGTGTAAGATCTCAGGCATTTTTCCTGCCACCCGTCTCCCCCACCTCCCTTCAGTTTTCCTGTGCGATTTCAACAAGGGGTAGTTTATTTCTAGGAGCGGGCCTGGGTTTCAAGCTGACCACATACATATTTTGTCCTTCTTACAAGTGACACGGCTCGAGTCAACAGCAGGCGCTTGAGGGTTTTCTTTGTAACCCAGTGTCTCCATAATGAAAGGTAATGTGTGTGCGCACGGATGGCAAAAGCAGAAGCCGTATCTATGCCTCTACGTGTGTATATCAAGTTCATTAATCAATCAATTGATTAACTAATTAACCAATTAATTAATTCCCCAGATACTTTTTCAGCACTTACTAGGTGTCAAGCACTGTGCTAACTCTGGTATACAGGGTAAACGGGGTCCTAACTGATAAAACAGCTGTTGTCACCACCATGCCTGCCACTACTAGTGCTGTCTCCTGGCCCGGCTGGGCATCCCAGCAATCAGTTTCGCATGTCTCTGAATCCTGCCCATCGTCACCAAGCCCCCTGCTTGTGCCATGGTGAGAACGATGAAGAGGTACAGGAGGCACTCACCACAGAACGTTGACAGGTCATGGCGGCTGACTGGCTGGGGAAATATGAATCAATGTCAATTCCAAGGTATTCAGCCTGAGGACACGGAGAATGGCAAAGACCGACATGTAGACTTGGGAGGGGCCACTTGCTTCAGTTAGGAATTGTGTTTGACTTCTGATAAAAGTCCAGTCACAGTGGCTTAAACACACAGAGTTTCTTCTCTCACATAAAAATTCACAGTCCCAGAACTGGTGCAACAGCTCCACGGTCACTAAAATCCTTCTATCTTTCTGCTCTGTCATCCTCAAAATCTCCTCATGGCCCAAAAAAGCTACTAGGGTTCCACCCATTACATCTGAATTCCAGAAAGAGAGAAGACAGAAAGACAGAGGCACAAAAAGGGTATATGTCCCCCATCCTTTTAAGGGAGCTACCTAGAAGTCATCCATTACCCTTTGCTTCCCTGTCATTAACCAAAACTTAGTCTACACCAAGCTGCAAGGGAGAACTGGAGATGTAGGGGTGTTTTTTGTTTGTTTGTTTGTTTTGTTTAGCAGGTTGTGTTGCCCAGGGCTCTGTTACTAGTGAAGAAGGGAAGAACTGACATTGGGAAGCAACCAGCAGGTTTTGCCATAACACTCAATAAATACTCCTATGTGTTGATTTGAACTGAATCATGAGGAAAGATACGGAATTGTGTTTGGGGCATGCAGAGTTTGCAGTGAGGGGGAAACACCCTATTCGAAACAGGAGGGGAACATATGTGAAACGAGTGCTGAATACATAGGTTCTCTGGTCAGCCGCAGAGAGGTAAGAAACCATGGTTCTAGTGAGAGCCCATGACTGAGTCTGGGTCAAATCTACAGCATGGTGGGGAGAGAAGGAAGAGAAGCTGTCAAAAGAAGAAAATTACAGACCATGGCTTGTTTGTCCATTATCACTCTGTGACTTCACCTAAGCTTGCCCAGCCTCATAGTCTGTAGGATCTTTGAAGGCACACAGTGCAGCTCCTATCTGTGGGCAGCTTCTGAGGGCAACTATTAAGTGCAGCACGCCCCATTCCCTCCTGTGCCTTTCAAGGCTGAGCGTTTCAGGGACTCCCACAGGGAAGACACCTCCATCTGCTCCTCCTCACCCAGATGCCCCCAGGGAATTCTGGGAGCTGAAGAGTGGGAGGCCGCCCTGTGGAGAGGGAGCAGGGGCATAGGAGGGAACCTTCCCTTTGCTATGTAAATTCTCAAGAAGTTTCTTCCAGAGGATTTAGATCAGTAGTTTTCAACCATGGGCCACTTTGCCCCTCAGGGGACATTTGGCCAACTCCAGGAACATTTCTGATTGTAATGACTGGGAAAGTGGGGTGTGTTATTGACATTTGGTGTGTAGAGGCTGAAGATGCTGCTAAATATCCTACAAAGCATAGGACAGCCCCCCAACAGAGAATTATCCAGCCCCAAATGCGAATAATGCCGAGGTTTCAAAACCTTCGTTTATGTGAATTTGATCCATGGGCCCACAGCAAACTTAAATAATCTGTTTCACCCAGACCCATGCCATGCTGATGGACATTTTAGGCTAATCTCTGAAACGCCTATTTAACCTAAGCAAGCCTAAGCCTTGCTTATCATAACTCACTACCATTTATTGACCATCTACAATGCCCCAGGTTCTTTACATAAATTACTGACAAGATTTTCAGCAACCATAAGAAGTAGACAGCACAATGATTACTATCCCTGTTTCACAGGTGAGCAGGCTGAGGCTTAGCGGGGTAGGTGACTTACCCAGTAGCACATAGCTAATAAGTGACCCCACTCACTTTCCATTCCCCACATGCCTCTCGTATTTGTTCCAGTCCTACTACTACATGTAACTGCTTATGGTCTGATCTTTTGAAAACCTGTCATTGGGTGTGACAAACGAGGGCACTCTCTACTAAGTAGACCATCCCATTAACCCTAGCACCTCCTTCTGCACCCGCCCCGGGAGAATGGGAATTTCTATGCTTAAAGTACATAAAGATATACCGGGAGGATGCAGTTCCTGGAAAAGCAAAGCCAAGTGGCTGCCAAGCAGATGAAAATACGCTCAAGTTCATGATGGGGTCAGGGAAGTACAAGTCAAGTGACAGTGAGCTACCTCAGGGTGGGCCCAGCAGACTGGTAGAAATCACCAAACACTGAGCCACCCCCTGCTGCCAGGTGTGCCAGGTGTGCCAGAGGGCACCCTCACTCAGTGCTGGCAGGGAGGTGAGCTGTCAGACCTTTTGAAAAGCAACCTGCCATATCTCCTAAAATCAAACCCAAAGACGTTTCAACCCAGCAATCCTACCTCTGGGCACATATGGATATGTAACAAGGGTTTCATCACACCATCGTTCATAGTAGCAAAAACAGGAAATACAATGATGCCTGTCAGAGGGGTAGTTTAATCAATTAATAAAGGTGAATTTTACTGTATGTAAATAATAATAGTTTTTTTTAAAGACCACTATGCAACCATAGTAGTTCCTATGAAGCAGAAAACTATGTCAAACAAGATTCCACATATATGCATTTCTGTATATGTAAATACAGAAAGACATTCACGTATGCTTATATGAACATGCAGAAAGATATAGAAGGGTTCATTTTGGGTTTTTAATATGGGTTTCCTGGGAGTGGATATGACCAAGGAAGAGTGAAGAAAAAAGGAAAAGAAAAAGAAGGGGCTTTAACATTATGTGTGATATGACCAAATGTCTGCACTTATGCAACATTTAAAATGTGTGGGTATATGTTTAAATTAAAATTAAAAAAATTTAATTCTCAAACGGAGAGAGCTCGGGTGGAGGCGGACGGTCCCCCGGGGCCGACGGGCGGGTGGCTGCGTGCTCCTGGGCGGGGAGTCGCGGGCAAGCCCGGCTGGTCCAGGCGCCTGCGGGCGCGTTGCAGCTGCACCTCGTCGGGGGCACGGAATCCCTCACCTCGAAGGAAGCAGACGCCGCCGCCCGGGAGACCGCGCGGGGATTTTCCAGTGGGGCGGAGGCTCCTGAAAGGCGCATTGTCGGCCCGGGAGGCCGGCACGGCGCGGGGACAGCAGGGACAGCGAGGCCTGGGGTGGGGGGGTGGGGGACCCGGGCTGTGCACCCCAGGACCGCGCCTCGGATCCCCGGGCCAGGCGCGTCGGCGGGATTCAGCCCCTATTCAGCCCCGAGGCTGGTATTACCTGCAGGGGCAGCTGGGAGCTCACGCCCGGCTGGCCCCAGGATTTGCGCACAGGACTGCCTTATTTTAGGACCCAGGAGGGGCTCAGGCGGGCCCTGGGTGTTGTCTGTGTTTGTGGCTCCTCCCCCCTGAGGCCTAGCACGCCGTGGGCACTCTAGCAACATTTGCATCGTGAATGACAAGGGCCCTCAGCGGGCAATGGCTGGAGATGTCCTCAACCTCCCTCCATTAGAATCTCACCTGATGGGCTTGATCATTGTTTTTCTCCACCTGTGTCTCTCACCCCAACTTCACAACCAGGCCGCCCTGAGGACAGGGACTGTGGCAGACATGTTTGATCATTTCTCAGAACAAAACTACACAAAGCCCGACACACAGTTGGTGTCTTTCACCAACATTTAAGGGGGCAGGGCCCAGAAGGAGGGCACTCTGAGTCAGGCGGCTCTCTCCATGTCCCTTGATTAAAAATCCAATTAGGTTTTAGCTATTCTGTTGTTTGTACCAAGAGAGGAAGTTAGAAATGTAGCCTGAGCCCTGGGCCACTCAGGAAGCCTGGTGGCGGGAGGGCAGAGGTGTGACAAAACTTGTAGCTTTTTAAAAAAAAACTGGAGCACAAAGTTTAAGGGTTGAGCCGAGGGGGCCAAGAAGCTTCTCTTGTTCCCTTGCCCTGGGCTGTTAGCCAAGAGAGAGGAAAATGCTTCCAGAAAGTACAAGTCAGGGTTTAGTGGCTCCAAGGGAAAGATTTCCTACCTGGAACTAAAGCAAGAACTAGGCTGCAAACCAACATTTTCTAACTTCCACCGTGACCAGAGAGATGCAAGAGAGAAACAAGGGTGGGGTGGGGGGAGTAGAAAGGGGTGGAAAGGAAACTGGACTTGGGGTCAAAGGTCTGGATTTGAGCCATGGTCTCAGCCACCTAGATCAGCGCGTTGATCCTGGGAAAGTTCCTTGACTTCTCTGAATCTCAGTGTCCTTATCTGTAGCCTGGTGATAATAATTCCATTTCATTCACAGGACAGTCTATTAATGGATGGGTGAGTACCAATCTCAGGTCCCTACATACAGCAGGTCCTCAGTAAAGGGCGGCGTGTCAAACAGATACTTGCAATTGTAGTTTTATTCACAACAGCGAAAAGGTGGAAGCCACCCATGTGTCCATCGACAGGTGAATGGATAAACACAATGCAGTATATCTCACAATGGAATATTATTTGGTCATCAAAAGAATGGAATTCTGATCATGGATGAACCTTGAAAACATTATGCTAAGTGAAAGAAGCCAGTCACAAAGGGACAAATATTGTGTGATTCCAATTATATGAGCTACCTAGAAAAGGCAAATTCATAGAGACAGAAAGTAGAGTCCAGGTTACCAGGGGCTGGCGGGAGGGGAAATAGAGAGGGCAGATTTTCTGTTTAGGATGATGAAAATGTTTTGGAAATAGAGCGTGGTGATGGCTACACAAGAGTGTGACTGTAACTAATAATTGTATACAGAGTGCCAAAAAAAAATGTATACACATTTTAAGAAAAGAAAACTGCATTAAAATTGTAATAATATATACCGATAACAAAAGATGAATACAAGGCACGTTTGACTTCTGCAATTACAAGAGGCACTCAAAGTGGTTATCATCAGCAACCAGAAACTTCTGATGACGGCGAACTACAGCTTGAGAAACATTGACCAAAGGGTTCACTTGTATACATTTTTTTTGGCATCCTGTACTTAAAAATGGTTAAAATGGCAAATTTTATATTATACATATTTACACACACACATGCGTGCATGCACATACACACAGGACTGTGGGACCTGATTGTGAAAAGAAAGATTTTTTTTTTTTAAAGATTTTATTGGGGAATTGGGGAAGGGGAACAGTGTTGGGAAATCAGGGAAGCGGAACAGGCAAGTTGCTGTCCTTTTGTTCTTCAGTCTAGTTGTGGAGGATGTCGCTTCACTGACCCATGTTGGTATTATCATTACACTCTTCCTGGGTGAGGCAGTCGCTCGCCAGCCTCACGGCAGCTCACAAAGGCTCACGCCCACTGCCGGCCAGCTCTATTGAAGCCTATGCTGTCGCCAGCGACTCATGGCAGCCCAGCTCCAGGTCGAGCTGTTGTTCACCATCTTAGCTATAGAGGGCGCAGCGCCACTGGCCCTCATGTGGGATCCAAACCAGGGCCCTGCTGCTCAGAGCTGGCGTCCCAAGCCAACTCCTAACCAACGCGCCACTCTGCCAGCCAAGAAAGATGTTTTTAGCAGCACTTTTGCGATAGCTCCCAACTGGAAACAGCCCCGACGTCCATGTACAGTAGAATGGGCGTGTTGTCTGTTCACACAATGGAAGCCATGCAGTTGTGAGGATAAATGACAACCACACACTATGATCTGGGAGAGTCTCACAGATGTGATGTTGAGTGAAAGGAGCCAAACACAAAAGAGGACGTCCTCTATGGTTCCATTTATACTAAGTTAAAAAACGGGGCAAAACAAATCTATGGTGCTAGAGGTCGGGATGAGGTGGCCCTTGGGGAGTAATTATTAGAAGGGGGCACAAGAGGGATTCTGGGGACTGGTAGTGTTCTGTTTCCTGAGTTACCTGGGTAACACTTTGGGGAAATTCTCCAAGCTATTTTACATTGATCATGTGTGTTCTTTTCAGTATATTGTATATGTTTACTTTAAGAAGACTTTTTTTTTTTTTTAAGTTCTGGTTTGAGTCTTGAGTGAAGGGAATGGTGAAGTAGAAAGGAAAGCTTCAGAAGCCTGATTTACACACTTAATCTGTGCCAAGCCAGAGGGACTATGAAACTATTGTAGATGTATACTTCCTTACGTTGCTTGCGATTTGCACTTTCCTCACACCCCAGGCCTCCAAGAGCTGTAACCAATTAGTTTTGAACTCTAAACAGCCAATTTTCCACAGCTCGCACTGTCAGGGACCTGGAGGGGAATAGGATACACCCCAGCACCAAGAAAAGGCCCTGTTCCCCAAGCTCACAGCCTCTGGGGCACAATCCACCATTGCCCTGGGCTTATAGGAACACAGTAGGCATTTAGCAAATACTTGTGGGTGGACTAGGTCATGAAAAGTCTCCAAGTGTACCCCTGAGATCCCACTACCCCCAGGCAGGGGAGGGCTGTATGCAGCCCCTTGGGGAGGACATAGGACATAGGGCCTGGGGTCCAAGAGTAGAGGTTTCCCCTTCCCCCCACATTGGGAGTCCTCCTCCCAGCTGCCCTACTGGATGCTGTGGGGACAACTGATCCAAAACATTTGACTTGGCCCTGGTTGATCTAAGGTGACTCCTGACATCAAACAACCCTGCACTTGGGGTTGGGGGAGGGGGTAATTTATATTTTTGCTTGGTGACAAACTGCTAAATAATAGATCTGGCTGGGGTTTTGGTTTCTCCCCCACGAACTTGACCAACGCGTTGGCCTATTGACTCAATCGGCCAGTTATTTTGGCCCTGTGGGGACCCAGAACTTGGTTTCTGCTCCGGGAGGCCTCGCCATGCTCCTGGAGGTTTGGGCCTCCCCCAGGTGTCCTGTTTGTTTGCCTGCCTGTCTGGGGCCCTGAGGGCTGAAGAAGGCAGCGTGGGCCTTTGCCAGACTCTGGTTTCTACGTGACCTGGGGCATGTGGCCCTGGAGAACAGACGCCTGCTTGCCGGCTGTTCCTCCTGCGTAGCTCGAATGGCAGCAGTATCTCTGTCCCCTTTCTGCTTGTCCCAGCAAATGCTGTCTTCTCTCTCCCTTCAGGCTCCTCTGTCTTTCACCTGGGAGCAAACCACCAGCCACTCTTAATGGTAATGATACCAGCCGCAGCAGCAACGTAATTCTTTACGTGGGAATAAGTATGTTGTACTTTATGAAGCCCCTTCACAGCACATGTCACCTGACCCTCCCACAGCCCTGCGTGGGGCTGAGGCTCAGGGAGGTTCTGGGACTTCCCCAAGGTCGTAGATTCATACAGGTAAGAGTATATCTTTTGATTTCTGGTCCTGTATTCTTTCCTTTGACCAGGATGCCCTCTTGCCTTTGGAGCCTGGGGCAGAGGCTGGTGCTTGCCACCCTGAATCTATTCCCCTTTTTTCCTTAGCTACAGAACCTCAATTTTATTCAAGGCAGTATTGTGCCCAGGCAAAAGAAAAATGCCCAGTCTCACTTGCAGCCAGTGATTTGTAAGCAGAAACTTCAGGAAAATTCCTTAAAAGCGAGGGTGGGGGCATGGACCCCTTTTATCTTCATACACTGCCTGGGATTCAGATGTAATGGCTGGAGCTCAGCAGCCATTTTGAACAATGAGGTGACCTTGAAGAAAAAGCCATGTATGCACTAGGATAGTAGAGCAGAAACATAGAAGGGGCCTGAGTCTCAGATGACCAGAGAACCACCATACCTGCCCAGATTTCCTACCTCCAGGTTTCTTTTACATGAAAGAAAAAAATTCTATCTTGTTTAAGCCATGGCTGTATGGTTTTCTGTTGCACCCAGGTTGAATTCCTCCTGATTCAGAGACCCCATTTCTGGTGATACACAGTGTGTTCTGCTCCCCTTCCTGTTCACTCACTTGGAATGCAGGGGGCTTTCTCCTCATAGTTCTCAGCTCTCAATGTGTACCTGCTGGGCTGGATCATGAGAGCTATCCCAGGCAGGCACCATTCTGTATCCCTTGAAACTGCTGAGAGTTCTAGAGAAAGACCATATGACACAGTTTCTTCTGTTAGTTCCTATAGCCAGGTGAAGCTACTGAAGGCAGAACGCCTGAGAGAGAATTCTAATCACTCAGCAGTTGGCATAGACTGAGTTCTTCCAAAGACACACCCCTCTCCCCACAGCCCCCCGCCTTCCTGAGTGGGACAGAGATTTCATCATTTGGGGCCTACTCCTCATCCGCACCCCTGACCCCAAAGCCCAGCAGAGAAGGGCAGAGTCCTTGTTTTTATGATCCCTAAAACATGAATCCTTACCAGTAAAAATATTTGAGCACACACCCCTAATAGATGCGTGCTCATTGATTTAGGAATTGTAAGCTCACTCAGCCCGGATGTGCAGAACTGCAAGTAACTGAAAGCCAAGGCAATAATGGCTAACTAGAGGAATTTGGCTGGTCAGGGGAGGGTGGGCTCAGCTTGGCTCATCAGGTCACAGATGTCAGTAAGGGCTGGACCTTCTCTGACTTTCTGAAGTTCCTCCATCCTTAGTGTATTTGTTTTCGTTCCCAAGTCTGTCTCTTCAAGGTCATGTGTTAAAATTGTATCTGCCGTCTCAGCAGGCAAAAGGGGGCAGGGGAAGTGCCAGCCTGTCATACCCTGGCACCCATCCCTTTTCTAGGGAGCAACATGTCTTTTCCAGAAACCTCTGGTGAATGTGTCTTTATGCCTTCGTGGCCAGCACTGGGTCACATGGCTTCACTGGTCACAAAGGAGTCTGGGAAAAGTATCAGGCAAGAAGGGAAAATGGATGTGAGCATGGAATGGCTGTTGGGTGGCCACCTCTTAGGGTCTACAATGCACATGTACTACTGGGCTAATAATGTACTAGGTACATGATAAGACCTACATTAGAAACAGAGGCTTTTAAAGGAGGAGGTAAAAAGTAAATACATGTTACTTCCCACCTAGTTCTTGGGGCAAAAGCCCCCAGTTTGGGAATCACTGGCATAGCATAGAGGCCACAACCACTGCAGCCAGAAGGACCTGGGTTTAAATCCTGTCTCTGTTCCTTATTAGCTGCAATCTTGGTCTAACCCCTTCATCTTGTTAAGCCTCACTTTCCTTATCTGCAAAATGGGGATAGGAAGAGAACACACTTAGTAAGGTTTTGTCCATTTCCTAGCATGGTGTGCAGCACCTTGTAAGGAACAATACATATTAGATATTATGTCTCCCTTCGATAATAGCTTCCCACTTATGGGGCAGGGGAGGGTAGTGGGGAGAGTTAAAGTATTGAAAACAATGGTTATTTCTCAAATAACATTATTTATTTTTTTAGCTGAGCTATCCTACCACCTGTTGGCAGTTCAGCGGCAGCTCAGCTCCGGCTGGGAATTGAACTGGCGACCCTGTTGCTCGAGCTTGCACTCTTGAGCAAGCTCTAAACCAACTGAGCCACTCAGCCGGCCCCTTCAAATAGCATTTTAGTAGTACCTATCATTTAAGTATCCAGGTGGTTTTCATTTCCATAGCAACAAAAGCCACCTTTGGAGGATTTCTACGAGGGCTAGAGGACGGGACCAAGAGTCCTGACAGTATTTCCCCAGCTTTGCACTACCTGCTGTAAGCCTTGGATCCTGCTAGTCCCCTCTCTTGGCTTCAGTTTCCTCAGCTGGAACATGGGAGGGTTGGGCTAGAAGGTCCTAAGCTTGTCCCCTCTCCTTCAGTTTAGGACATCCCCATTGTCAGCCCTGACTCGTGACATCTCTCCACCTGGTCTTGCCCCACTTCTGCCCTCCCTCTCTGTGTCTCCTGGACTTGATTTCTGAGCTCTGCCCCTCGTGGCTTGCTTTTCCTTTCTCTCGCCTATTCACCCATCAGTTCCCCCACCCTCTTGTAACTCTGCCTTTTTGAAAGTGCTCTTTATCCCAGCATCCTTTGAGATTCCAACCATCTCTCTAGAGAGGAGGCAGCATAAAGATCTGTTTTCTGCTAGAGACTAGATGTGGTTTCAGATTTTTTCCCCCCAAACAGGCTCAGAGTACTTTCAGTGTACTGGGCCTTGTCCTAAGGGCTTCACTATGCTTTAACTTGCATAGCATCACCATCATCCCTACTTTTAAAATGAGGAGAATGGGCAGAGAGAGGTTAAGTAACTTGCTCAAGTTCACACAGCTGGTCAGGGGCAGAACTGCATGTCGGCCGAGGCATTCTGGCCCTAGAGCCCATGCTCTTAACCACACTCTAGAGCAGCGGTTCTCAACCTGTGGGTCGCGACCCCTTTGGGGGTCGAACGACCCTTTCACAGGGGTCGCCTAAGACCATAGGAAAACAAAAAGATATTTACATTATGATTCATAACAGTAGCAAATTATAGTTATAGAGTAGCAACGAAAATAATTTTATGGTTGGGGGTCACCACAACATGAGGAACTGTATTAAGGGGCCGTGGCATTAGGAAGGTTGAGAACCGCTGCACTAGACGATATCTTATTTCATAACTTGTCTCTCTTTAGTTATGCAACCCGGGGAAAGTTATTTAACCTTATCATTTTTGTAAATGCTGAACAATTTGAGAGTAAATTGCAGACATCGTGACACTTCACCCTAAATATTTCA
>NW_017731681.1:389405-406602 GCF_001890085.2 Hipposideros armiger
TCAGCCAGCCCAAAATTCACCCTTTTAAAGTGTACAATTCAGTGGTGCTTAAGTGTATTCACAAAGTTGTACAACTGTCACTCCTTTCTAATTCCAGAAAATGTTCATCAACCCAAAAAGAAACCCTGTCCCCATCAGCAGTCACTTCCATTCCCAGATTCCCCCCAGCCCATGATAATCTATTTTCTGTCTCTATAGAGTTTCCTATTCTGGACATTTCATGTAAATGGAATCATACAGTAGGTGGCCTTTCATGTCCGGCTTCTTTCACTTACCGTCATGTTTTCCTGGTTCATCCATGTTGTAGCATGGATCAGAACTTCATTCCTCTTTATGGCTGAATAGTATTCCATTATATGGATATACCTCCTTTTGTTTATCAACTCATCATTTAATGGACACTTGAGTTCTTTCTACTTTTTGGCTATTATGAATAATGCTGCTATGACATTGACCTTTTTGGGGCCCAGGCTATTACTTTGCAGACTGCTTCTTCTTTTGGATTGTCTGATTGTTTTCCTCATGATGAGTTTCAGGTTCACTGCATCAATTTCCATAGCCTAACAAATGGCTTTCTCTTTCTGCTGAGCCCAGCCATGAGCCAACATCTCTGCCCAGCTCTGATGCTGGCAGGTGGACCAGCCTGGTGGAGGCTGAGCTCCTTGCCTCCCCAACAAAGCAGCGCTGTGCTCGTTCTCACTGCCCACAGCCCTTGCCACTGCCCTCCCTGCCCTGTGGGCACAGAACCTCAGAGCTATTTCAGGCCCCTTCGTGGTAGACCTGGCCTGGGAAAATCTGAGGTCCCGGCTGCTGGACACAACTGCTTTCCTTAGAGGCATGAAGGTCATTGCCTGGGCTTGGCTCCTTCGGTCTCGCGGCCTAGCCCCTTGCTTCTGGTTCTCCTCGACCCCCAGGAGTCATCCCCTGGCAGCCAGAGTGAGGGAGCAGAATACGCATCACTGGGAGGGGCTTCCTGTTGACAAGCGCCTGCCTGTGGCATCGGGTGTGGTTAAGGCTCAAAAGAGCATCTATCTAAAAATGGGCCCTTTCTGCTCAATGGATTCAGAGCACGTGTGTCTTTGAGTCATTGCTGTTTCCTTCGTATGGGCAAAAACAATCTTTCTTCCCCTGCTGGTTTCCTCTGTGCAGCCCCCAAGAGTCCCACAGCTATGGAAACCTGGAGTCTTCTGTTCTGGACTGGACCTCTTCCCCAGATCAACAGCTCAGCTCTCCTGGCAGAGCCTGCAGGGTAGCTGGGGCGGCTGCACCATAGCTGTTTGTTTATTTGTTAGAGCAGAGAGACAAGGCTTTTGAGATATTTTCTGACGTGCTGTGTGGCTTTGAACAAGCCACTGGACCACTCTGTGCTCCTATTTTCCTAACTGGAAATTAGGGAATGGATGACACCATTCTTTGCGGCTTTTATCAACAGACTGAGGTTTGTTTATGGGTAACACAATGGAGCAAGTGACCCAGATGGGGCGATCTCCTTCCTTGGAGGTGCAGACACTTAACAAGAGGTCAGATCCCCATTTGGCCATCCTGGCAGATGAAGAGGTGGTTGTGGAAAGAGCATAAGCTTTAGAGCCAGACATCCCCAAGGTCAAAACAGCTGTCTCTCCGCCATACTAGTTGTGTGGCCTCGGGCAAGTTAATCTGCCTGACTCTTTGAATAATGGCGATAATACCAGTTTATTTAGGAGCTGATGGAGAGATTAAAGGAGGTAACTTCTCTGTGCTAAGGACAGTTTCTGGAATGCTGTGGACACTCAATAAACCACTGATAGGGGAAAAGTACAGTCAAATAGGGTAGCAGTGGGATAATTCCTGAAAATATATCCAAATCCTTACTCCTCTCTGTTGGCTAGTTTCTCACACTGGGGTTTAAGACAGGTAATTGAGTGTTGTTGGGTGAATACCCTGAAAATTTTACTATGGCATCTTCCCTGGAAATAAAGGCCTCTTAGGTCTCATGTTCCTTTTTGCTCAGTTCAGTTTTCACCTTGAAAAACAGAACCAATCAGAAATGGATTTCAAAAGGTCCCAAGTTATCTCAAGGTAAACCTTCTGGCAGGCAAAATGCTGCAAGGTGAGGCTGTGAACCCCACCTGTGGGGCCCATCTCCCTGGGAGGCTTGTGGGTTCCGGCCTCCCTGGTGGCATGGCTCTGGGTGGGCCACCCAGGGGGTGAGATTTCAGGACTGCCCAGTTTCAAATCCTCCCTGTCTTGTGGACTAATTCTTGATAGTCCTCGAAGCCCATTGACTTAAAGCTTTGATCCCTGCTGGAGAGAGATATCCCTGGGAAAAGATATCATTTAATCCTCTTGTAATCATGTAACCATGTCTGTGGCTATAGCCCAAACTGCTGGCTGTCCCCTGTATCATTTCTCTGTGTCTCCATTTGGTACCAGAATCCCCAAATTCTGGTTGCCCAGTTAGAGCAGGGTTTCTCATCTGAGGTTTATTAAACATTTGGAGCTGCATAATTCTTTCTTGTGGGGCTGTCCTGGGCTTTATAGGACACTTAGCAGCATCCCTGCCCTCTACCTATCACTACCCTTCCAGTTGTGACCAAAAATGTCTCCAGACATTGCCAGGTGTCCCCTGGGGGTGGGGACAGAATCTCACCTGGTTGAGAACTACTGAGTTAGAGATTACCTTTCCCAGCCTCCCTTGCAGCTAGACGTGGCCATGTAACAAAGTTCTGGCCAAAGGCACATGACATGGGATACGCAGAAGTGTCAATGTGAGCGACTGTCAGGTTCTCTTAAAGGGAAGAGCGGGCCCTCTACTTCCTTTCTGTCTTTCCCACTGGCTGGAATGTGAACACAGCTCCAGGAGCTGGGAGACAGAGGCTGTGGGTCAAGGTGGCAGAGCACCTTCTGAGAAGGAGGCTGGGTGCTCAGACTGTGGAGCCGCTATATCCACCCCGTTGCATACGCTTTAACTGCTGTATGAGAGAGAAACAGCCTTCTATATTCAAGCCATTGTCATTTTGGCCTTTGTCACAGCAGCCAAACTATATCCTAATTAACACAATGAGTTTATCACTTCCTTTCCTAACTGCAGAGACTGAAGCAAGAAGCTAGGAGAACATGAATGCATGAATAGAGGAATGAAGGACTAAAGCTGCTTCTAAGGAGCCCTTTCTAAGTTCTAGGCACTGTGCTAGGGGGTTTTGTGCACACTGCTTCTATTTATATAATTCTCTGAGTAACTCTACAGGAGAGGAATGATTATTCCTGTGTTTCCAGAAAAGGAGGCCAAGGCTCAGAGAGGCTGAGTTACTTGTTCACATCACACAGCCAGCCAGGGTCAGAGCCAGGATTCAGCCCTGGTCTTGAAAGATTTCCCTGTACCATACTGCTCTTTTGATTGACAGACCATGCAGACATGAGGCTCCAAAAAGGATAGTACTGCCTTTGGGATGACTTGTCACACGGAGCCCTGCTCCCATCTCCATCCCAATACTGTCTCTCCTCTTCTAACACCCCACATTCAGCCTTGCTCAGCTAGTGGTCCCTGGGCTTGCCTGCTCTTTCCTGCCTCTACACCTTTGCTCAGGCAGCCCCCTTGAGCTGGGATGCCTTTAACACTCGTCCAAATCCCTACTCCCTAAATCTGCTGTCTCAGAGTCCTGTGGCAGAACTCTACTTAGACATCTCCTCCTCCAGGAAGCCGTCCCTGATTAGATCCTCCTCAGTCAGACTGGGTCCTTCTCCTCTGTGCCCCTCCCCCCTGACCTGTCCAACCCTCTGATGGCACCTACCACCGTATGAGGTATAGTGCCTACTTTAGGGAGCTCCTCCAGGGTAAGACTCTTCTTCTTTGTCTCTGTCTCCTCACAGATCAATGTGAGGTCTGAAACATAGTACTTACTCAAGGAGCGAGGGAGGAGGCAGGGAGGGAAGTATGCTAGGATGCTGCAAAGTGAGAGAAGCAGCTCACAGTTTATTCAGGCTTATGGGTCCACAGTGAAAATCAATTGCTAGTTGCTGTGAGGAGTTTCACAGAGAGGAAATGACCTGGGTTTGGTCCTCAAAAAGCTGAGACTCTAAGAGGGAGCTAAGAAGCCAAATCCAGAACATACAAAAAGATGACTGTGGACACTGTGTTTGGGATTGTCTATAGCACGGGTCCGTAGAGGCCCCCATCAGGCTCTGGGCTTTCTCCACCCCATCAAGTCCTAGACTCATTCTCACAGCAGTCTGAGCCAGACATGAGTAGGAAACCCGAGAGCTGCATGCCGAGACCCCACGGCTGAAAAGAAAGACCAGGCCTCCTGCCTCCTGCCCTGACTCACCGAGGTGGTGGGAATTACCCTTCTGTCATGTGCTGGGGGACCTGCTGGCGCTCAGGGCTGGGGAGCGCTTCTGTAGGCCTCGATTTCTGAGACGCCTCTCCAGAGAACAAGAAGGGGGCCTGCGCAGGGTGGTTCAGGTGCTCTGGAGGGTCGGAGGAGTATCTGGAGAGCCGGAGGACCGGCTGGACACCTCAGGACACGAATATGGACCTCCTCCACTGTGGGGCGGGGGCACCCATCAGTCCAGCATTTCCATGGGGTGCCCCCCATCAGTGAGTGGATATGGAAGTGTGGGTAAAAAGCCCAGCTAGGAGTCCACCCCTTGCCAGAATAGCCCTCCTTTCTCTTCAGGCTAGGGAGGTGGGGACGAGGCCTATCTGTTGCCTCAGCCCTGAGGGGGGATGAGAACCCCAGTGGTCCTGGTGATGGCACGATGACTGAGGCAGACTCGCTGCTGAATACCTGTCAGGCACTGCTGTAAGCTCTTATTTGACCGTCAATACCACTCACTGGTATTACCCTATTCATTACCCAAAGGACCTTACAGCCAGTTTCCGGGGCCAAACGGTCCCATGGAAGCACCTGCCGCTCTTTGAGGCCTTGAGCAGGTCATTGCACCTTTTAGGCAGACTCCCTGTCGTGAGAAAGCAGCCTTGACGCATTCATCCTGGTGCTGAGAGGCCAACAGCGCAACGCGCTCCAAGCAGCTGTGCGTATGACCTGCCTCACGCTGCAGTTCCTTCTTCCTCAGCCAGCCTGGCCTGTGTGCAGATGCCAGGGCCCCTGCATCCTCCAGGGAGGGGGCCTGACTCTTCCATATTTGCACTGTCCTCTCTGCTTCTCATTTCTTCACTGAACACCCACTTTTGTGTACGGCCCGAAGAGAGTCTGGCTGGTATGGACAGGGTCCCAGCACTAGTTCTGCCTCTCACCAGTTGTGACTTCAAGTGAGTCACTTCCCCTCTCTGGGCCTCAGTTTTCCCACCTGTAAAACAAGGGAGTCAGATGGAGCTGTTCCTTTGAGCGCTAACGTTCCTCATGTCCTGTGATCAAAGGCCAGCCGAGGGCCTGGAGGACCCAGGGAGAAAGCTCGGCCCCAGCTCAGTTTCCCATGTTAATGGCTTTGCTAAAAGGAGGCCCCTGGCCATGGAAGCTGCTTTATCTAACCGTGTTCCAGCTCACTTAGATTACTCTTCACTCTGCTGAACTTCAAAAGGGGCACAAGGGCCCCCCTGCACACAATTGCCCATAGAACATCAACACGGCCGGTCAGGCTTGAAGGGGTCACCTCACTGGGCAGCTGGCTGGGCTTTTATGGACCCTCGATGGGAAAAAGAAAAAGGAGACAGCTGGAGTCTCACGTGGTTGTGCCTTTGTGATTTTTCACATGGTTATCATCTTCCCCTGGTCTCCAAATCTCAGATCCAAAAAGACAGTCCCGATGGGCCAGCAAGATAGGCAGGCTCTGATAAGATGAAATAAAACCTGAGGAGCTGCGAGCCTCATGCTCGGAAGGACAGAACAAAGTAAATTTGTGAGAGTGACAGCTTATGTGTGAAACGTGTTAGCAGCTTTGTGTGTGAAAATGGGTTTTAGTTGATGATAAAAGTTATTCGTGTGATGTGGCTTCCAGAGAAACTAAAGCTTTGGTGCTACATTTAGAGAAATATAGTATGAAGTTGAAGAAAAGCAAGAATATTAATTATTACCATTTATAAGGTAATTTATAAGGGCTTACTGTGTTACACATTGAACCTAGTCAGTTATCTGGATTATCTCATCTGATCGTCACACTACCTGAAGTAAATACTATCATGACCTCCCTATATTTCTGATAAGCAAACCAAAGTTCAGAGAGGTTAAGTGACTTGCCCAAGGCTGCACAGCAGATAAACAGTAGAAGTGGGCTTTAACCTTGTGTCTCTCTGCAACTAAAACAACATCATTTGAGGAACAGTTGAAAGAGCAGTATTTGTGAGTCTTCAACTATTTTAAGGATGTGTGCGAGGAGGGGGATCAGACTTGCTCTGCATTGGGTTGTTGGGGGGAACTAAGACCGAAGGGTGAAAGGAAACCATCTTCCAGTCAATGCAAGGAAGACATTTCTAGCAGTCAGTGGTCTGAAGACGGCAGGGAACCTCAGGAGTAGTGATTTCTTTTATTTCGGGGGTGTTTACGCACAACTACCCGGCAGTGAGGCAGGCAAGTGGATTCAGTAGTTGGTTGAATGAAGACCTCTGCTGTTAACCCTGAGATTTGGGCAGATTCAAGGGCTGAGGGACCAGGTCAAGCAGACATATCTAGGTCTCCTGGCATCCAACAAGTCTCATCATATAAAGGATTTCTCCAGGTGTTACTGGAAGTGCTCCATCCTGGAAGAGGTCAGGCCAACCTGAGAACTAACCTGGCTTGAAGAAACACTGGCCTTGGAGTTGGGAGACCTGGTCTTTTGCCTTCAACTTTTATCTCTGTGCCCTTGGGCAAGTCATTGACTTCTCTGGACCTCAGTTTCTTCACTGGTAAAAACGAGCATGGATTGGATCAGTCCTGTGGTCCTGAAACGTGAACAGATGTTATACAGGGACTTGGGATGACAGACAAACCCTAACTATGTCTCCGAGGTAAGTGTTGGAGAAACAGAGGTAGTAGAAGGAAGGTAGAGGATGGGGCTCAGGGTGGCGTTCCGAGGAGAGAAGGGCCTCTTGGTGAGGGGTGGGGTGGCTGGAGTGGTTCTGGCTTGGAGGTTAGAAATTGGGAGCTGGGCTGGTGGCCCAAATGCAAAGTTAGTTCTTGCATTTTTACCACAGAGGAGATGGTCGTCATGCGCTCAGCAGTAAAACAAATACTCTAAGGTGGGTTGATGATGAAGGTGTGTGTTTTGTCTGCAGAGCCTGATGCCACTGGTGTGCTCCTTCCTGCACAGAGACACATCAAGATAGTCTTGGAGGCTCTAAGTGAAAGGAAAGGAGCAGGCATGCGGCTCCCATAGGGCTGTTGGTGCTTTGCAATTACCGCCCCTGACGGTCTTTGTTATTGTGAATGAGGAGGAACTCCCCCAGCATCTGCCTTTGGAACTGAGGAAAACCTCGGTTTGAATCCCAACTCTGCCACTTCCTGACTGGGTGAGTTTGGGCAATTCACTTAACCTAGGATGTCCATATAATTTATCATCCAAATGGGGGCACTTTTGAGAATGGAGGGAAAGGTATTAATCCTGCTGGGACAACAATATAAACTGAGACCATTTGGGGTATACTAGGACATAGGTCACCTTGCTTAACCTCCCCAAGCCTATTTCCGCCTTAAGAAAATGAACGTTGTGATGTTAATATGTGCACGCTTCACGTGGCTGTCATAAAGGTGCAATGAATGACACGGCGTTTAGAGGGTGTCAGAAAAGAAGGCTCCACGGTGCCTTGGCCCTCTTCCCGACCCGTTCTCTGTGTTTCTGAGCAGGGCTCTGAAATGGGGATAACTGGGGTCCTGGAGATGCTGTGCTAGGGCCTCCTTCGAATCCACATGCTCTTTCCTGGAGGGCCTGTGCCCAAAGCCAGCCAGCACTTGGGCCTCCCTTTGGGATCTGTTTGCCTTTTTCATAAACACAGACACACGGTTTTTCTTGGCCAGGCCCCTCTGCTCACAGCTTAGGGATTGTACCTTGAAGCATTCACTCCCATGTGATTGGAATCCCCATCTACCAGGAAGTTTGTTTTCCAAGGCCTTAGTCAACATGTGGGTGTGGAAACAGCGACCAATTTCAATGTAGAGTCAACTCCTTTTTAAATAGGGACTTTCACGTTAGTCAGACTTTTCAAAACAACAAAATGTTTAAACAAAATTCCATTTCTACCTTTCCATCGCCAGCAGCAGTTACTGAAGGTATTTCTGTTCCAACCAGAGCCTTCCCCAACCCACGTTTTAGCTGGTCCCTTGCTGTGTCAGAGCTGGGGCTGTGTGTGACGTCATATGCTGGGGGTGTGAACTCACTCTTCCGCAGGGCTCAGTCTCCCCGCTGGCTCCTCCCATGGACTCAAAGGGTCGCTTGGACCGGAGTCTTATTTTGCTTCACTCTGACCCCTTGGTTTGTTGATTGCCTGGAGTGACAGCTGTACAGCCCACACCTTCCAAGATCCGTTCCCTTTAATCCGTGGCACCATCCCAGGAGTTCCCGTATTTCAGCATTTGAAGCCCATAGCTCAGACTGCCTTTGAGGTACCAGGATTTGGCAGGAAATGCTTTTGACAAAAGTATCATGGGTCCCACATGTGGTCACCCCAAGCAGGCCCAGATTTACACCTAACCCAAACCTGCAAATTGGCTGGTGCACGCACACCTGGCATCTTCCCCTAGCTCTCAGGCCTCCGTTGGTGTCTACTCTGGTCCCTTCCCTCCTGGCTCCTCCATTCCCAGGGCCTGTCCTGTGTCACACCCCCATGTTGCACCCTCTTCTCTGGCAAAGTCTGGGAACTCCGCAAACATCCTGTTTGTTGTGTACATAGGACATGTCCAACACTCTGCTAAGTCTAACACACAGTATTTCCCTTCATGAGCAAGGGTCTAGCTAGTGCTCAAAAACTTGGCCTTCTGTAAGCTCCTAAGTAACCTCTCTTGTAGAAAGGGGATGATAACAGTAGGTCCTCCCTCACTGAATCGGTGAGAGTTCAGTGAGTTTATGAGTGTAAAGTGCTTAGAGCTGTCTGGCATTTAACAAGTGCTCAATTGCTTTGGCTATTTTTATGAAAAAATCCTCAGCACAACCCTACGAGATGGGGACTCTGACTATCCCCATTGGCAAACGAGGAACTGAGAGCCTCGGAAAGGTTAAGCAACTTGCCCAAGCCATGTGCTAGAATCATGGGCAATAAACATGCTTTGGGAAGTCTGGGGCCCTGCGCTCTGTGACAAGAGTCTGGGTTAAATCCCAAGTCGGTTGCTTTTGCATATATTTATAGGTACCAAAGTGCCAGGCCCTGTGCCAGGAGCCAGGGAGCCAGCAGGGAGCTCCACCCAGTTTTCAGCCCAGTCCATGCAGGCAGGCTCTGGACTAGGCACAGTTAATCTCCAGCCATCCCCACTGGCTTCACCTGGCTCATTAAAACCAGACACATTATGAGTTTATTTAGCATCTGCAGAGAGCGTCTTTCATCTTCAAAGGCTTCCCAAAGCACAAACCAATTAATCCTTACAACACCCCTCATCTCGTAGACAAATATTTATCCTCATTTCATACCTGGGACAACTAAGGCACAGAGAAGAGAACAGGCTGGGCGGGAGGGGGAAGAGAGAGTGGCAGAGCTAAGCAGAGAATTCCGGAGCCCCAGGCCCTGCTGGCTGCCCAGTCCATCTGGAGGCTGAGGGGAAATTCTTCCCGTAATACCTTTTTTTTTTTTAATGGAAGCAGAACCTTTTGCAAGTTCAGAAGAATTAGATTTCTTTAATAGTAACCTGCAGGAAATACATTAAAAACACATTCTATCAGTTACAAATCTTAATGTCACCAGCCAAGGATGAGGGAATTAATGCTGGGCCCAAAAAATACATATAGTCAGCAACTCTGGGGCAAGGGCAGAGACGATTTATAGAGTGTGAGGTCTGGACGTCTGGAGCAGGCAGGCTGAGCTCAGCGGTGAAATTGAAACAGGGCTGTTTTCAGATGGGCTGGAGTGGGGGAAGGCTGCTGAGGGTGGCTTTGATTCAATCATTGTTCCCCATTTCTTCTCAACGTAATTTTTTTTTTTTTTAGTGCTATAAAGGCCAAGTTCTGATCTGTCACGAGAAAACTGCTTTTATTAACATAAGCTCCTGTCAAGGGCACTTAAAAAAAAATCAAACCCCAAAAGTGAGTGCCCCCACCTAAACAATCCCAACCCCGATTATCTTCCCTGTCTACCTGGCTCAAACAAAAGGGGGGATCCCAACAGTGGTTTGGCTACAGAATCTGGACAGCGAAGACAAAACATAGGTATAATTAATGTGGTTTCACTTCTGTTAGTGGCAGGTATTTTTCTTTACCTTTATATTGTAAATGAAAGTACAGTTCCAGAAAAACCACATGAAAAAAAGGTGTAGCTTAGTGAATGGTGATAAGGAAACAACACGGGTCTTTTAACTTGTTTTAATTTTTGGACCCAGCGCTCCATTTTGCCACACTTGAATCTAACACAGACTTGGAAAAAATCTTGAATCTCAGGGGTATAATGCGCTCGTTTTAAGCAGGAAAGTGACCTAAAGAACTATGTGCGGCACTCAGCTGTTAGCTTAGGGCTGCCACATTCCCAGCCACGTGCTTGCTGCTCGCAGAGAGAGGGTATTAAAGGACTCTGTGGGCACTCGGAGTCCTATGAGCAGAGATGGACTTGGTCCCTAGCGTGTTCCCACCACTGGCCTCTCTTGTCAAAAGCCACACAGCATCCCCTCTGAGGCTGGGCAGGTGTTTTTATTTTTTAAATTTTTTTATTTTATGTTTGGGGCATGTCTTTGTGGCCTTTTCTCCTGGAAGGAAAGGTGAGAAGGCATTGCATCAAACCCTTCCCTTTATAGGTGAGGAACCTGAGGCCACAGGTCTGATCTGAGGTCAATAGACAGTGGTAGTACCAGGAATGAGGCGTGGTCATAAGACTCCCCGTCCAGTGCTCCTCTGCCACACCGCCATGCCTCTTTTTCCATGCTGTGCCCGTGTTGTGTCAATCCCTGCTTGTCAGGAACTGATAACCAGCACTTTCTAACCAGCTCAAGGACCCGGTAGGATGACCTACCATTCCATTTGCCTGGGATTGGGGGTTCCTGGTACATGAAATTTTCAGTGCTAAACCTGGGACAGTCCCAGGCAGACTGGGACAAGCCGATCCCCCCTGCTGGGCTGTGTCCATGTAACTGACACCCAATCGTGGTGACTTATTAGTGGGCACTGAACATGTGGTGGGGGATGGGGGGAGAATGAAAAATCAGAGAGGGGAATGGGGTTTCTCACGCTGAATGAGTTGACTTGGAGTACAATTATCCAAATAATTGAGATTTTTAAAAGTTACTGAAGGAAAAGTAAGGGTTTGTCCTGAATTATAATAGCTAACACCTTGTGCATGCTTTATAATTTCAATGCACTTTCACATTCCAAATCTTAATTATTTGGGCCCTTAAGGCGAGGATGTCTGATTGAAGTCATTTTTACGAAGTCGGAGACTGAGCACAGAGCTGGCCTGGCTACCTAATCCCGTGCACCAAGCTGTGAGTGATGGAGCTCAAAAAAGCCCCAGTTCTCTGAGCCTTGGCCAATGCTGTTCCCCACCCCTTCTCTGGTCAGGAACCCTGGCTAGAGGCCAGACCTTGAGTTCTCTCTCATTTAATTGTTGGGAAGCAGGAAGCCAGAAGCTGGGGGTTTCTAAATTCAATTCCAAGGACCTTGGATTAACACCAAAATAATTCCCTTCCTGGAGACTTACTGCTAGAAAAGAACCTTAAGGAGCCAAAGAACGGTCTTAGTTTGATCAAGCAAGGCTATTTGTTTACCTTTACCCTCCCTGGTCTGAAAGCCGAGCTCCTTCTGAGACAAGATTCAGGCTTTCCCTCCCCAAATGCTGTAGACACAGCCCCCAGCCCTGGTCACCGCTTCCCACTGGCACTGGAGCAGTCAGATTCTGCACTTCTGAAATGAGAGCTGGAGGTGAAATGCTTAGCCGGCTTTGCGTTTCAATGCCTTTCTTCTCTCTTGGGTTTTAACTGCTTTTTCTGGCCTCAGGGAATCCCTTGGAAGTTAATAAAACTTAGTACATCAAAGGGCTCCACAACCATTACCCAATTAAAACCTCACAGCACTCCTGCAGCAGGTAAGCGTTATTAACCCCATTTTACAGATGGGGAAACTGAGGTTAATTGGTTTGCCCCTGGCTACTGAGGAAATGAGTGGCATTAGAACTGGGAGGTTTGTTCAGATCACCCAGGGGTGGTTGTTTCTGCTGAACTCTGTTTTTTCAAAGCACCTTGATTCTTAAAGATTTATTTTCCTTTTCAAGAAAACAAACGGCTGCAAGAAGGATGAGGAATTTCTCCAAAGCTGGCTTCTCAGAAAGCAGCAGCTCCTGCCTTCAACCAGGAGAGGTGCCATAAAAATAGATGAAAGCTAAGAGTTCAGTGCAGTAATTTAGGAAACAATTTAGGCCTTTCAGAAATTAATGTTATTTAAAGATGCAGATTCATCCAGCCCAGAGGCCTCCTGGGAGTGCTTCCCGAACCATCTGGCTCAATCAGCTCATTTTCTTTGCCCTAATCCTCCTGGCTGTCGTGTGTGTATGTACTGCGAAGGTTCCTGGGGAACTCTGCAGCATGAATAAGAAGCAAAGACCTTTCTCTTTCACCAGCCACCTCTCCTCTTTTCCAAACAGCATTAAATTCCTAATCCTGTTTATTCTTAGTAGGGGTATAAAATTCATGTTCCGACAGACAATGAGGAGATCTGTGAAGGCCTCCACCCTAGGGCTCATGTCCTCTCAGTTTGGGTCCAGCCAAGATGGCGGAAGTATCTTACCCCGTTCACTGAGAGGACCTATAAAACCTGGTGGTATTCGGGAATAAATGTGCCCAGGCCTGCTGAGGGAGGAAGCAAAAAAAAAAAAAAAAAAAAAAAAAAAAAAATTTTTTTTTTTTTTTTGGGTCTGGTTAAAGCTATCCAGGGAAGATTTCAAAGACTCAGGTGAGTGTTTTCAAAAGGAGAGCTCAGCGCAGTACCGGCTGTGTAAGTCCCCATTTCTTGCTGCTCAAGTCCAATTATAATCCACAAAGGCAGGATGCCGTGTTTACATAAATAATTACCAGATTTCGGATAGCCAGACGTGTTTCGGCACACAGAAGGCAAGCCCATAAATTACATTTAGGGAATTAAGGGTCAGATTGATTTTATCTCTGTAAATCCGGCTGAATACTGGTAAGCTAAAGGCACATCCGGTTGATTGAGCCTGGGGAGGCCCAGGTCCCAGAAACCAGTGATCCTGAGGCTGGCACTACCCCCACGCCTCCCTTTCTGCTTCCCCCTGCTCCACTTTGCTGGCTGGCTCTGAGAGCCAAGGGGTGGCAGAAAGAACTGTCCCTACTTGCTCTTCGCCCAACCTGAAAGGAAGGAAGGCAGGAGAGGGGTGTAGGCATCTCACTGCTATCCTCTCTTTTTCTTCCTGGACCACACAGGATCTTGCTCCTGAAACAACAGCAGTGATGGAGGAGTAGTGATGGGAACCAGCAAAGCTGTGAGAGTAACAGGACAGAGCCCCTGCTGGAGATTTCCCTCCGGCACAGGCCAAACTCCGTGTTTTCATTCATTCCGCATGGATGCATTGAGCAACGACTGCACCCTCCAGGGTCACGGCACAGTGCAAGTGGTGGAGGGCTCGGGCTCTGGAACCATAATTCTTGAGTTTGAATCCTGGCTCTGCTGGCCACCCTGAGCAAGTGACCGAACTCTCCTGGCCTCAGCTTCTTTATCTACAGTAGAAAGTGGGATAGTGATAGCACCACTCCCTTAGCGTGAGTAGGGATTGATTGACATCATTCATAATGAGCTCTTAGAACAAGGCTGGTACATAGTAAGTACTCAATAAATGTTAGTTATTGCCATTATTATTATTATTATTATTATTATTATTATTATTATGCTAGGCACATGTAGGCCTCTGTTCTAAAGGTGGTTATGAGTTGGGTCAGACAGATATTCCCATGTAGAGCACAAAAGTTATGATAAGGCAGTATGGTTTATTAGGTACCAAGTGACTGGAAAAGATCATTAAAGTCTAAGGAACAGGCAGAAGGGTGAAATCGCTGTGGCTGGAGAAGGCTTCATGGAGGAAGGAAGGCTCAAGCTGAGCTTGAAGGATGTGCAAGATTTGGCTGGACCACAGAAGAGCATAACACATGGGGACATAGCTCAAAGCAAGGGGCTAGAGCTCTAAGAATAGACAAAAATTACGTACGCTGGAAGTCAAAGCGTTATGCAAGTCTGATGTTTCCAGGCATATAAGCCAAACCTCTTCAATTAAGATTTCCAAATCAAAATATGGCCTCTCTTATAGAGAAAGAAATACGATTTGTGTTAACTGCACTGACAAAACAATGTTATAAAGTGAGGGCAACAGAGCACATTGTGAAGGGACCAGAAGAAGCTTAGATCTATTAGAACCTCACTTTATAAAATAAGAGGATAGGTATATCTGATATAGATGTTATTGAAATAAACTAATATTGTTAGGTGAAGTAAAAAAGTGTTCTATTCATTCAATCACTCTTTAAGTATATATTGCACGTTTACTATGTGCCAGGCATTCAGGGGGACTCTCATAGTGACAATAAACATGGTCCTTGCTATACATGTGTTGATCTCATATTTATCGTTTTCTATAAGTTAGAAAACAATTTAAAATAAATAAATAAAAGCAGGTTCACATGAAGCAAACATTTCAGAAACATTTCTATATAGTGTATTTCTAAAAAAAGTTTAATCTAACTCCATGTAATTTCATAAATGAATGTGGTCTTCATTTGAGTAATAATTAAAACAATTTGTAATTGAACATTTAAAAAATTAACCCAATCAATATTTAAACAAACATTTTAACTATTTAGACAAACTTTTGTTTGGATATCACTACTTACAAAGATGAATTAATTCAAGAAGCATTCAATGAATGAACCAACCATGTACCCATACCCAACACTGTTTTAGCTGCAACAAAGGATAAGAAATAATTTTAGGTCAAAAAAGGTCTTTGCTTCCAGCCAAGATGGAGCAACAGGAACTAGATTTATTCTCCTGCCTGAAACAAAAAACAAACAAACAAACAAACAAACAAACAAACAAACAAACAACAAACACCCCACAAGAAACCAGACAAAATATATGAAACAATAGTTATCCAGCCATTTCAGGCAATGAAGAACAGTTCCTGAGAGATGGGAAAACAAACAAGATAAGCCCTTCAATTGTTCAAGCTTACTGCTTTATGAGGATTTCCAGGCTGCCGCACCGGGACAGGAAACCCAAGCAGACCGTAGCAAATTCTCTGAGTTGAGGAGACATAGCTAAAAGTCTGCGGAGACCGAGGTGGCCAGAAATTGCAGGACAGAGTACTGGAGAGGAAAGAGCTTCACAGAGAACTGGAGATTTGTGGGGGTTCTCCCTCAAGCATTCAGCATGATTGACTCATGGCATGATTGACTCATGAGTGTGAGAAAACTACCCAAGGCTGGGAAAGAACCATCAGAGAGGCTAGAGAAAAATACTAGGTGTTCACACACCACTGGGATAGTGTCTGTTTCCACCAGCCAGACTGGAAAACTTTGTAAGTAATGGGTCATTAGTTAGACTACTCAAAAGGGTATTGCCTCAGTAGTGGAGAGTAGTTAGCCCTGCACTAAATGCTGTTCTGGTCCCACCTGTCAACTCTTAAAAGTGAGATCAATTGAATCAAACTGTTTCCAAGTACTCTTGAGTCCCAGAACAAAGCTCAGAAGATTTACAGAAATATCAAAATATCTAGCATCCAGCAAGGTAAAATTCACAATGTCTGGCATGTAAACAAAGATTATCAGGCATGCAAAATATGGTCCAGGATGAGGAGAAACGTAAAACAATCAATATTAACCCAGAACTGACACAGATGTTATAATTAGCAGCCAAGGATGTTAAACCAACTATTATAACTATACCCTATGTGTTCAAAAACATGTACGATGTAAAGAAGACACAAACCAAACTTATAGAGATGAAAATTACAATGAGTGAGATGAAAATCACACTGGCTAAAACTAATAACAGATTTGACATTTTAGAAGAAAATTTTAGTGAGCAGGAAGACATAACAATAGAAACTATTCAAAATTATACATACAGAAAGAGAGAAGTTTAAAAAAATAAAAAGTGCATTAGTGACCTATGGAACAACTTTAGACAGCTTAATATACGTGTAATTGGAGTCCTCCCAAAAGGAGAACAGAAAAATTATTTGAAGAAATAATGGCCAAAGTTTTTCTAAATTTAAAAAAACTATAATCTCACAGATCCAAGAAACTCAGTGAGCTCCAAGCACAAGAAACCTGACGAGAACAACACCAACAGACATCTGATCCAGTTGCTCAATACCTGTGAAAAGAGAAAATCTTAGAAGCAGCTGGAGAAAAATGATACACTATACACAGAGGAACAAATATAAGGATAACTGCAGATTTCTCACTGGAAACAGTGCAAGTGTGAAGACAGTGGAGCAAAATATTTAAAGTACTGAGAGCAAAACAAAACAAAACAACCCCCCCCCAACAAAAACAAAACACACCTCTCAATCCAAATCCTATACCCAGCAAAAATACCTTCAAAAATGAAGGTATAATAAAAATCTTTTAAGACATGCAAAGGCTGCAGGAATTTATCACCAGCAGAACTGCACTGTAAGAGGCCGACCGAGTGACTCAGTTGGTTAAGAGCTTGCTCAAGAGTGCACACTCGAGCAACAGGGTTGCCGGTTCGATTCCCACATGGACCAGTGAGCTGCGCCTGAGTGAGCTGCCACCGAGCTGTCAACAGTGGCAGGATGCTTCAACTGGTGACAGCACTTGCTTCTAACAACAAGTTGCCTGTTCGAGATGGTGGGCTACACCCACCCACAACTAAAGACTGAACTCTGCACCTTGAGCTGAGCTGCCACCCGGGTGGCTCAGGAGATACAGCGCGTGCTCTTAATAACAAGGCTGCCAGTTCGACTCCCACATGGGATGGTGGCTACACCCACCCACAACTAGTTGAACACAGCACCTTGAACTGAGCGGCGTGACTGGACTTGGAGCTGAGCTAGCTGCGCCCTCCACAACTAAGATTGAAGGACAACAACTTGGCTGTTCCCCTTCCCCAATTCCCCAATTAA
>NW_017731681.1:409377-418130 GCF_001890085.2 Hipposideros armiger
CCACATATGAGGGCCAGTGACACTGCCCTCTAGAGAAATATATATATATATATATATATATATATATATATATATATATATATATATATATACAGATATGTCCAAAAGTAAAAGGGTGGAAAAAGATATACCATGCTAATGCTAATCAAAAGAAAGATGGGCCTGGGGATGAAATGTACAATATGGTGACTATAGTTAATACTGTATTGTATATTTGAAAGTCGCTAAGAGAATATATCTTCACATCACAAGAAATAACTTGTAACTATGCTTGGAGATGGATGTTAACTAGACTCATTGTCGTGATCACTTCACAATATATAAGTGTACAGAATCAATATGTTGTACACCTGAAACTAAAATGTTATGTGTCAGTTATATCTTAGAAACAAAAAAGATGTTTATGACTTGGAAAGATGTTCATGATATATTATTGAATTAAAGTAGTTGTGAAACAAAAAAGAACCTGAAAAAAAGAAAGATGGAGTGGCTATATTAATACCAGATGAAGTAGGTTTCAGGGCAAAGAATACTGTCAGGTATAAAGAAGGTCATTTCTTGGGGCCGGCCAGGTGGCTCAGTTGATTAGAGCACATGCTCTTAACAACAAGGTTGCCAGTTCGATTCCCACATAAGATAGTGGGCTGCACCCCCCCAACTCCCTACCCCATAACTAGATTGAAAATGGGGACTGTACTTGAAGCTGAGCTTGCTGCCTCCACAACTAACATTGAAGGACAACAACTTGACTTAGAAGCTGATGGGTCCTGGAAAAAACACAGTGTTCCCTTTTCCCAATTCCCCAATAAAAATCTTAAAAAAAAAAAAGATCATTTCACAATGATAAAGGGATCAATTCATCAAAATGACTTAATTTGAAAAGTTTATGCACCTTATAACAGAGTTTCAAAATACATGAAGTGAACACGGATAGAACTGCAAGGACAAATAGACAAATCACAATTATAGTAGGAGATGTCAATACTCATTCTTAATAATTGATATACAAGTAGGTAGAAAATAATCAAGGGTACAGAAGATGAAACACCATTAATCAACTTGACCTATTAACATTTATGAAATACTCCATCCAACAACAGCAGAATGCACATTTTTTTCAAATGCACATAGAACATTCACCAAAATAGGCCATATTCTGGGCTGTAAAACAAGTCTCAATAAATTTTAAAAGATTCAAGTCATGAAAAATGTTCTCTCATCACAATGGAATTAAATTAGAAGTCTGTAACAGAAAAATTCTTGAAAAATCTCCAAGTATTTTGAAACAGAATACATTTCTAAATAATTCATCAGCCAAATAAAAATAGAAAAGGGAAACTAGAATGTATTTTGAATGGAATGAATATGAAAACTCAACATATCAAACTGCATGGGCTGCTACTAATGAGTACTTAAAAGGTCTCAAATCAATAACCTCAGTTCCCACTTTAAGGAATTAGAAAAACAAGAGCAAATGAAACCCAAAGTAAGCAGTAGAAAGAAAATAATAAAAATTAATAAAATAGAATACAGCAAAACAATGGAGAAAACCAATGAAGCCAAAATCTAGTTCTTTGAGAAGATCAATAATATCGATTGAACCTTTAGCCACATGGATCAGAAAAAAAGAGGAGACACAAATTACCAATATCAGTATTGAGAGAGGTGACCTCACTACAGATTTTAAAGATAATAAAAGGATAATAGGAAATATTATGAACAACTTTGCTGATGTGAACAATGAACAATTAATACCAATACATTAGACAACTTAGATGCAATGGAGAAAGTCTGAAAAACAAACTACCCAAACTCACTCAATAAGAATAGATAGCCTGAATAATCCCAGTAAAAGAAATTGAATTGGTAGCTTAAAACCTTCCCTCAAAGAAAACTCCAGGCCTATATGACTTTACTGGTAAATTCTACAAATATTTAAAGGAAAAATAACACCAATTCTGTACAAAATCAGAAAACTGAAGAGGATAAATACTTCCCAACTCATTGTGAGGCCAGTATTATCCTGATACTAAAACCAGACGAATACATTTAGAGGAAAACCACAGAGCAATATCCCTCATGGACACACATGCAAAAATTCCAAAAGAAATGTTAGCAAATCAAATCCAACAACATATAAAGAGATAAAATACATCATGACCAGGTGGGGTTTATTCCAGGAATGCAAGGTTGACTTAACATTAGAAAATCAATATAATTCACAATATTGACAAAGAAAAAAAGGAAAACCATGTGACTATCTTAATGATTGCAGAAAAAACTTTTGAGAAAAATACAACATTCCTGATTAAAAACTCTCAGCAAACAAGTAGTAGAAGGGAACTTCCTTAACCTGATAAAGAGCATCTCTGAAAAACCTACAGCTAACATCATACTTAACCATGAGAGTGAATGCTTTCCCTCTAAAATGAGTAGCAAGAGAACAGAGAACTGCTCTCACCACTTCTATTCAACATTATACGAAAGGTTTTAGCCAATTCAATAAGGCAAGAAAAAAAATAGGCATCCAGATTGGAAAAGAAGTAAAATTGTCTTTATTCAAGACAACATGGCACAAAAAGCATGATCCATAAGGAAAAATTGATAAACCAGAGTTAATCAAAATGAAAAATTTCTGCTCTGTGAAAGACACTATGAGGAGAATGAAAAGCCACAGACTGGGAGAAAAATATTTGCAAAGTATATAACCAATGAAGGAGTTGTATTTGGAATATGTAAAGAACTCTTACAACTAAGTAATAAGAAAACCAACAACCCAATTTTTAAAATGAGCAAAAGATTTGAACAGACACTTCACCTTACAAGACCTGGGTGACAAATAAGCACATGAAAAAAAAAAAAAGCTCAACATTATTAGTCATCAAGGAAATACAAATTAAAACCACAATGAGAAATCCTTAGTAGAATGGCTTTAAAAAAAGGATTGACAATACCAAGTTTTGATAAGGATTTGGAAAAACTGAAACTTTTGTGCACTGCTCGTGGAAATGTAAAATGAGACAACCACTTTGGAGAAATGTTTGGCAGTTTCTTATAAAATTAAACATACTTACCATATAATCCAGTAATTCCACTCCTAGGTATTTGCCCAAGAGAAATGAAAACATATGTTCACCAAAAGACATACTAGAATATTTATAGGAATTTTATTCCTAATAGTAAAAAAACTAAAAATAACCCAAATATCCATCAATAGATAAATGGATAAACAAACTGTGGTATATTCATGAACTACTGTCTGCAATAAAAAAGAAAAAAAACTACTGATAAATGCCACAACAGATGAATCATAAAGACGTTATGCTGAATCATAGACGTTAGACACAGAGACTACTCTTATGAACTGAATTGTGTCCCCAAATTCATATGTTGAAACCCTAACCAGTGTGACTATATTTGGAGGCAGGGCCTTTAAAGAGGTAATTAAGGTTAAATGAGGTCATAAGGGTGGGGCCCTAATCCAACATGACTGGTATCCTTATAAAAAGAGAGAGACACCAGGGATGAGCACTCACAGAGAAAAGGCCATGTGAGGACACAGGAGAAGGCGGCCATCTGCAAGCTGAAGAGAGAGGCCTCAGGAGAAACCAAACCTGTTGACATCTTGATCTTGGTCTTCCAAGATCACCCTCCACTTGTGAGAAAATCCATTTCTGTTGTTTAAACCTCCCAGTCTGTGATATTTTATAGCAGCCCTAGCTAACCAATGCAACTACATATTGTACAATTCCATTGGGCTCATTCGTTTCTTCTTTGACTCATTCATTCAGTTATATAATGAGTTAGCTCTCCGTGCTTAATTCTGTAGTAAGGGCTGGGGATGTAGCAGTGAAGGGGACAGACATGGTTTGTGCCTTCCTGCTGCATACATTCCAGTGGGAGTTGGGGGCTGCAAGCGTCCCAAGTGGAACCGGCTTAAACAATAAGGAATGTGTTGGCTTGATGCTGGGGTATCTCAGGCAAGAGGCTGGGCTTCCGGGGTTCCCTGTAGTGAAGCCGGTAGTAAGATGGCTGCCAGGGACAGTTCCCGGCCTCCTGGCCTCCAGAGGAAAGGCTCTCCCTTTTTTTTGAAAGGAGTTGATGAAGTCGAGTGATGAAGAATGCTGTGGAGGGCCAGCTGAATGGCTCAGTTGGTTAAGGGTGCGAGTTCTGAGCAACAGGGTCGCCAGTTTGATTTCCACATGGGCCAGTGAACTGCGCCTGAGCTGAGGTGCCACTGAGCTGCCAATGGGTGGCAGGACAGCTCAGCTGGTGAGAGCACATGCCCCTAACAACAAGGTTACTGGTTCAACTCCCGCATGCATGGGATGGTGGCTACGCCCACCCACAACTAAGATTGAACACAGCACCTTAAGCTGAGCGGCAGCTGGATGGTGACTGGACTTGGAGCTGAGCTAGCTGCACCTTCCACAACTAAGACTGAAGGACAATGAAGGATAACAATTTGGCTGTTCCCCTTCCTCAATTTCCCATAAAAGCTTTAAAAAAAAGCGGGGAGGGGGTGGCGGCGGCTGAGTGGCTCAGTTGGTGAAGAGCTTGCTTAAGAGTGCAAACTCTGAGCAACAGGGTCGCCGGTTTGATTCCCACATGGGCCAGTGAGCTGCGCCCAAGCTGAGCTGCTGTTGAGCTGCCAACAGGTGGCAGGATGGCTCAGCTGGTGAGAGCACGTGCTCCTAACAACAAGGTTACTGGTTTGACTTCCGCATAGGATGGTGGGCTATGCCCATCCGCAACTAAGATTCAACATGGCACCTTGAGCTGAGCTGCCAATGGGCAGCTGGATGGCTCAGTGGTTAGGGCGAGCGCTCTCAGCAACAAGGTTTCTGGTGTGATTCCCTCATGGGATGGTGGGCTGCGCCCACCGCAACTAAGATTGAACATGGCACCTTGAGCTCAGTGGCTTTGAGCTGCCCACAGGCAGCCAGATGGCGACTGGACTTGGGAGCTGAGCTTGCTGCTCCCTCCACAACTAAGACTGAAGGACAACAACTTGGCTGTTCCCCTCCCCCAATTTCCCAACTTAAAAAAAAAAAAAGAGTAAGAATGCTGTGGAAAGCCTCTAGCGGACTTCTTGTAGCGGAGATGGGATGACCCTTAGGCCAATTAGGCTTCTCCGTGGAGCTTAGTGTGTTTGGAACAAGCTGGGTGTGTCTCAGGGACCACAACTTTAGAGGCACTGCTTTCTTCTAAGTTAACTTGAATATGCACATAGTACACTTTAACATTGGTTCAAGGCAGTTGATAACACTTGAGCAACTTCCAGAAGCACTGATTTCAAATACTGGTTTCAACTACAAACTAATCCAAGGGAGAAACCTTATACAAGACATACCAGAAATATCCAACGGGTTCACTATCTGACCTCTGAGGGGCAATTGGGACGACTGCTTGGGGGAGGCAACCCTTGAGCTGACCCCCACAGCACACCGCTTGACTTTGAGTTCCGAGCTCTGAGACCGACTGGCTGGGCAAATCCCTTAAGCTCTTGGAGCCTTAGTTTCCTCTTCTGAAAATAGGCACCAAAATACCTTCTTTGTAGGATTTATGAGAGTTCTAAATGAGATATGTGATGCCCCTAATTCCAGTGCCTGGTATACATAGTGGGTGCTCGGTATTATTATCACCTGTGCAGAGCCAATCTGATTGACTGGGTCAGTGGATACGCCTGGCTCGTTCCCAGTTTGTTTCTGACCCACACCTTCATCTTCTCAGGATCTGATTTTAGGTCACCACTGATCAAGAATAGGAGCATTGTTTACACGTACCGTATTTCCCCATGTATAAGATGCACCCTTTTTTGAAAATTTTGGGGTCTAAAAACTGGGTGCGTCTTATACGGTGTTTGTAGGGTTTTTCTTTTGGTTGTTTTTTTAATTGGGGAATTGGGGGAGGGAAACAGCGTTGGGGAGTCAGGGAAGGGGAACAATTTGCTGTCCCTTTGTTCTTCAGTCTAGCTGTGGAGGACGTCGCTTCACTGGCCCATGTTGGTGTCATCACTGCGCTCCTCCCGGGTTAGGCAGATGGGTCGCCGGCCTCTGGACAGCCGCTCACGGCGGCTCTTGGCAGCTCACACGGGCTGCCGGCCGCTCACGCTGGCTGTCGGCCACTCACGGTAGCTTATGACAGCCCACTGCAGCAGGGGCTACAGACTTCGCCATCGCCGGCAACTCACAGAAGCCCAGCTTCAGGTTGAGCTGCCTCTTCACCATGTTAGCTGCAGAGGGCCGTGTCACTGGCCCTCATGTGGGATCCAAACCGGGGCACTGATGCTCAGAACTGGTGTCCCAAGCCAGCTCCTAACCAACGCGCCACTCGGCTGGCCCGGTTGTAGTTTTTTTTCTTGCATTTCCCGCAAGTGATGAGGAGTTGTATGAATTTTATGATGAATAAAGCTTGAGTTCAAGGGCCGGCCGAGTGGCTCAGTTGGTTAAGAGCTCACTTAAGAGTTCGAGCTCTGAGCAACAGGGTCCCCAGTTTGTTTCACGGCCTGAGCTGAGCTGCCGCTGAGCTGCCACTGAGCTGCCAAAAGGTGTCAGGATGGCTCGGCTAAAAAAAATTTTTAAAATAAAATAAAACTTGAGTTCAATAACTTTATGTAATACATTTTTTCAAATTTCGGGCCCCAAAATTAAGGTGCATCTTATACATGAGAGCATCTTATACATGGAGAAATATGGTATTTGTCCGGGTTCTGTTTCCACCTGTATTGCTTTTCTCCTGGGCTTCACCATCTCCACTTTTTCAGGAGGTGACGTAACAGACTGGTCAGGGCTCTGAGGTCAGCTCCCTCAGTTCAAGTCCATGTCTACTTCTTCGCTGTGTTACCTTGGGCAGGTTACTTCAGTTCTCCTCATCTATAAAGGTGTGTAAAACCCCCTCTTTGTCATAGGGTTGTTGTGAGAATAGTAGCAGCCCATCTATGTGAAGGTCTCCTGACACACGGTAAGCATTTGATACGCATTGTCTGGTACTTGTATTACTATTTCATGTATCAGCCATGACTCCTGACTCCATTCTTATTTGTTTCAATCTCTCTCAATTCCAGCTGCTTATTTCCACCTGCCTGTTGAACATCTCATAAAGTTTCAACCTAAACTTCATTCTCACCCTGTCCTAAAATATTCCCATCCGCTTACCTCTTTCCCCAAATTTCCTCCTCCGCCTCCCTGCAGCCATCTTTTCTGTTAATGTCAGCATCTGTGGAAAATGAAGGGCTTTGTTTCCTGTTTCAAGAATTCCAGGGCCCGCCAAGTGGCATGTTGGTTAGGAGTTGGCTTGGGACGCCAGCTCTGAGCAGCAGGGCCCCGATTCAGATCCCACATGAGGGCCAGTGACGCTGCGCCATCTACAGCTAAGATGGTGACCAACAGCTCGACCTGGAGCTGGGCTGCCGTGAGTCGCTGGCGATGGCGCAGGCTGCAGTGGGGCAGGCCGGCAGCGGGCATGAGCTTTCGTGAGCTGCTGTGAGAGGCCATCCAACGGCCGGCGAGTGACTGCCTCACCCGGGAAAAGTGCAATGACAATACCAACATGGGCCAGTGAAATGACGTCCTCCACAGCTAGACTGAAGAACAAAAGGACAGCAACTTGTCTGTTCCCCTTCCCTGATTATCCAATGTTGTTCCCCTCACCCAATTCCCCCAAAAAAATCTTTAAAAAGAGAAAGAATTCCAGCTATCAGAAAGCCTTGCTCCTCTCCCTGCTCCCCACACATTCTCATTGTTGGAGGGCACTACCACCCAACTTGAGGAAACCGAGGCCAGAGCTGTGAAGTGACTTGCCCAGGGTCACCAGCAAAAGGAACTCAGGCCTCCTACTTTTGAGTGTTCCCCTCCCACTGCTCCATGGCTCACTGTTTCTCTGCCACTGTGCCAAGTTGTCTTGAGGGCCCCTGGCGGGCTCACAGTCCCGGGGTTGAAACGTGAGACTGGGGGTCTGCAGGTAGTTCTTGAAACAATTAAAAATCAGATTTCATAAGCCAAGTCTCCAGCTATCCTGAGTTGTGCACTGGGGAAGGGCGGGGGTGGGGGGACGGGATAGGGGGGCACAAAGGCGGGGGAGGCTAGCTCCTTTGAGAATTTCCTAGCACTGTGAGCAAAGTAAAACCTAAACTGAAGGACATGAGTCATTCTGAGTGTGCCTCCGTCAGTCACAAATGGGTACAAGAGATGAAAATTCCGCAGGGGCTATGAGTGGTTTCGCCAGTGTTTTCCAGTGTGAGAAATTCCATAGCGTGGAATTTGAGGGTGCCCAAGGGAGCCCTCCACGCCTCCTCTTGCATTCCCATCTCTCTTAGCCCTGACAGATCTCAGGTATGGAACTCTGTAGCTGACGGGCCACGCAGGCTTTCAGACACGAGAACGCGAGAACGCGTCCCTACTTCCTCAGACCACTGAAGTCAGAAAATTCTTGCCATTCCTGAGCTTGTAACAGAGACTCAGACCCAGTGACCTCCTTTGTTCCTGCTGGGGGCTGCAGCTTCTCTACAAGTTTAAACCATTCAAATGAGTTCCGCTTCATCTCATAGACCCTGTCTGAGAAGGAGAGGGGAGTGGGAAGGCAGCACCGGGGAGTCTACAAGGTGAAAAAGGATGGCCACAATTTCCGCATTCTCCCACCAGGCCATGGGAAGAAAAAACGTCCCGAAGTCAAACTAGAGTTTAAAACCATTCTCTGCTCATAAAGATGGAAAGTAAAATAGAGTGTGTGTGTGTGTGTGTGTGTGTGTGTGT
>NW_017731681.1:418160-443193 GCF_001890085.2 Hipposideros armiger
GAGAGAGAGAGAGAGAGAGAGAGAGAGAGTTATTGTTTAATGGGTACAGAGTTTTTATTGGGGATGATGAAAGGTTAGGGGTATAGATAGATAGATAGTGGTGGTCATGGTTACACAACATTGTGAATTTAATTTATTTAATGCCATTGAATTGTATACTTATGAATAGTTAAAATGATAAATATTATGCTGTGTATCTTGCCACAATAAAAAAAATCTACAATAATTTTTTTTTAAAGAGAAACCTTTTCTCTGCATTTCTTTTGAAATTGACTTCAATAGATTGGCCCTCAAATCTGGATTCTTTGTCAGGAGATCACTATATTTTGCTTTATTTAGGTTGGTGGTTCTAGAGAATTATGGATGACAGGAACGATTGAAATTGATTTATTAATATTTCTCAAGTGTTTGAGATTCCGGCATCCCTACCCAACAGTGTCTATTCAGGAAAAGCTTGTCTCTACCAAAGTCAGAAAAATAAAGAAAACGCACAGGCCTCCATCTAAAGTGGGCCTGGTTTAAGAAAATCTCCTGTGCGAAACCTCAGATTTGGAAAACAAATTGGTGGCTGATGATTTCCCTTACAAAAGACCAATTCTCTTAACAAAAGAATTCACTCAAAGGTTCCTTTAAGAAGCGAGCCCCCTGGTGCATTTAATGATATTATTGCATTAAAAAAAAAATCATCCCGACCATTCAAGGACATTGCACTGTAAAACGTGAATGCATTGTATTGTGTCGTAAGAGTGGGGATAAAGGAGTCAGAACTCTTTGACAAATGGACCATTTTGGCCCAAAGTAACACAAGGAGGGAGCAAGATGAGTTTTGGCCTCAAATCCTGGCAGCTTTCTGGGAAGGCTTTGGAAGTTTGTGATTTATTTAAGACCAGCTAAGCCCAAGGCCTGCGATGTGTCCGTTTTGAAAAAGGGCCTGTGCCAAACTTAAGGTCAGAGTTCTTACTCTGCCCATGTTGACCCCCCGTCACCTGCCCTCATCATAAAGGCTCTCAGACAGTGAGCTCAACGCTGTCCTACGATGGCAGAAAAATCCGCCTGTTGCCAGAAAGTGGATTCTCTCCGGTGATGAAGAATGATCCTTATTTATGTCTGCATAGGTACATTCTGGGGCCCATAAAGGTTTAATTGTCCCTCTAACTAGTTTTTTAAAAAACCCACAAAGAGGCTGCCAGCTTTCCCCAGAGTTTAAAACCAACTGAATGTGGTTCTGTGGAAACTGCTTTAAGTGTGTAACTTGCACCATGTCCTGGGGCACAAGGCGCGATTGTTTTGGGGACTCGAAAGATGCAGCTCTTATGGGGACTTTTAAAGTCAGTGTTTGTGGCTTTGGGCTGCTGCTGACCCTGGCTTGAGAGAGAGAGAGAGAGAGAGAGAGAGAGAGAGAGAGAGAGAGAGCCTTTGCGATTCCTTCACCGGGAGCCTGCCTCTGTAAATTACTCTTCCAGGGTGCCACTGCCCCCTGCTGCCACTTTCTGGTTCAGGGGGGACCCCGTGTCACAGGACCCTTAGCATCTTTCCTTTTCTTTCGGGTGTTGTCTTTGCTGGTTTCAAAGACTCTCAGGCAGCTAAGGACAGAGGGGATATAGAAAGAGAGGACACATGTCTATGAGACAAAAAAGAGAAAGACAGACACTGGAAACCAAAACTGGGTCCCTAGGGACACACTTTGCCTGATTTTTCGGGAGTGTGCGGGGAGCAGTGGTCACTCCTCCAACCCGCTGCCTCCCCTGTTTGTGCCTATTTGTTCAATTTACAAGTATTGATTGGGCACCTACTATACTCCAGGCATAGTGGTGCATGAAATGCATACAGGCTCTATTCTTAGGAAGCTGACAGTCTCACGGGGGAGTTAAACATTCAGTAAAGGTTAATTATGTAAGCCAGCGGTTCTCAACCTGTGGGTCGCGACCCCTTTGGGGGTCGAACGACCCTTTCACAGGGGTCGCCTAAGACCATCGGAAAACAAAAAGATATTTACATGACGATTCATAACAGTAGCAAAATTACAGTTATAGAGGAGCAACGAAAATCATTTTATGGTTGGGGGTCACCACAACACGAGGAACTGCATTAAGGGGTCGCGGCATTAGGAAGGTTGAGAACCGCTGAATTGTAAGCAAACACAAATTACAAACTGTAGTGAGAGCTATGAAGAAAATGTAGAGGGTGTCAAGAGAAGCTAATGGAGGGCCACAGAAGGTTCTCTGAGGAAGTTAGCCCTTAGAAGCTAGACCTGAAGAATGAGAGGGAGTCAGTGAGGGGAGAGGGTGCTAGAGGAGGGAGAAGCACCCTAAATGGGAGGGACAACGTGTGCAAAGACCCTGAAGCAGGAAGGAACAGGGCCTGTCAGTTATCGCTAGTGGAGGGAGATGTGTCTGGACAACTAGGCAGTCAACACTGCCGCCAGAATCTTCTTTATCCTCTCTTTGAGCTCTCTTTCCTTAAAGATTAGTAACAGTTTCCCCATCCATCACACGTCACTCTGAGCTTCAAAGGGCTATGTCCTGACTTCCCCCAGATTACCTCAACCCTTCTCACAGTCCTTTTGGGTTCTGTGAAGAAAACACATTTGTAAAAAGACGAAAGCAAATAGTTTTGACATGCGGTTCTGTACCATGAGAGAGGCTATAATGAAGTCAGTCCCAGTTTACATGACTCCAAATGGTTCCATTTAAATGTCCCACCCTGTATTTACGAGTCCCTACCACTTTAGTTGACTGTTTATCTTCCAGTATATTCTCTTACACTTGCAGTCACGGCCTCTATTTAACTTCATCTCCTACTTTTTCCAGTCCATGGCCTATCGTTTACATTTTTCTTTGGGAAATGTAAATATTTATTTACAGTATTAGCTTTTACTCTTGCTTAGCTCTATATATTATGGAGTAAACAGACTGCGATATGGGTTCTAGTCCTGAATTTTCCATAAATTTGGTGGTGACCTTACCCAAGTCATTTAACCTCACTAAGCCTAAGAATCTCCTTTGTAAAATGAGGTGTTTTTTTTGTTTATGTTATTTTATTTTATAAAGCTAGAAGATCCATATTCAGGAGTCCTCTTAAATTCTGTGGTTCTATACCACTTGTAGCCACCTAGGAGTATTTCTCTTACTACTAAGTCTTTTTTCATCCCTCTTTCAGAATATCTTGGTGGGTAGGACCAACTTTCTGTATAATTTGCTTTGGTGGGATAGTGTTCTTAATAAATGAAAATAAATCATACTATTGGGTTTGGGTTAGATCTCACATATGTGGGGAATCAGTTGAGGAGGAATGTTCTAGCTGTAGGCCTGAAATTCTCTCAGATTGCTTCTCAAACTGGGATGTATGTACCCACGGGATATACAGAGGGGTACCAGTGAGTATAGGAAACCCTTCCTCCTGGAACAAGAATTCTCAAAGATGTGAGGAGAGCAAATAGACTTAGTATTAAAACAAACGGATATACAGAGGGTGCCAAAAAAATGTATACACATTTTAAGAAAGGAAAACTGTATTAAAATTGTAATACTCAATATATTGGGTTGTCGGAAAAGTCATGACGCATTTTTCAACGAAAAACATAGAAAAAATACATCATGACTTTTCCAACAACCCAATATATCGATAACAAAAGATGAATACAAGTCACGTTTGACTTCTGCAATTACAAGTGGTGCTCAAAGTGGTTACCATCAGCATCCAGACACTTCTGATTATGATGAACTACTGCTTGAGCAACGTTGACCAAAGGGTCCACTTGTATACATTTTTTGGCTCCCCCGGGTATTATGAATGAAAGATAAAAGTCATATGATATCTTACTCTAAAAGGGGGAACCCCAGGGTGGATAGCTTTGGCATACTGCAGAGGAAACAGGGCATTTACTTCTGTCCTTGGGTTACCTGATGAATACTTGTCTTATGGGTCTTTTGAGATAGGTGCAGTTTAATAGGATAAAGGTATTAAGTTACTCGGAAGGGGGGCATTCCCTCTAAATAATGGACATATGTGGGAAATCCAATTTCATCCATTAGGAGAGTATGAAGAGAGTCTGAGGTTGAGAGGGAACCAGGCTGAACAAGAGACCCATTTCCAAAGATGAAATCCATAACACACAGTCTCACTTAGGATCCTGGCTAAAGGTTGTATTTGAACAGTTTGAACTGATCCAAACATCTGGAAGATCTCTCTTGTTTGTACCCCAGCTCTGGTACTTACCATACCATTCCATGTTAGTTATATTTTCTTGTTCATGCAGCTTCTCAGAGTCAGGGAGGTGGTGTGAATGAAGAAAAAGTATTGGGTTGTTGGAAAAGTCATGACATATTTTTTGTTTTTCGTTGCAAAAATGCGTCATGACTTTTCTGACAACCCAATATATAATCAAGAGTCAAGATCTTGTTTGCCATGTGACTTTTGGTAACTGCCTGAAATCGCTCGGGTCCCCAGTTTGCTCTAGTAAATGGTCCAAAATAATGCCCACCTTGCCTACTGAACAGGTAGAATTGTGTGCAGGGCATATGGATTTGCAATGTAAAAGCATTTTGTAAATCATTAAACAAAAATCAGTTATTATTAACTAAGACCCCAAAGGGAAGGAGGTTATATCTCTCACATCATCTTTCTATTCCCCTCAACTTGTAACTTTGCCTAGTTAGTTCTGATATATTAATGATAAAGGTCATGGGATGCTGCCCCCCGGCTGACCCTGGGAAAACGCTAATTCTGTCTTTCTCTCCTGCTCCATCTATTACTCCTCTTCTGACTTCAGTTTCCCCACCCCCACCATGTGCTCCCACGCTATTTCTTCCCACTGCCTGTTCCAGAGAATTTGGGTATTAAAAGGACACTTAAAGAAGCTGCGTAATGTATATAAATAAACTGCTGGAGTAATTTCAAGCATCAGCAGGAAGAGCTTTATGGCAATGCCATTTTTTGTGGGGAAAAGAACTGGTGTCGTTCTGGAAAATTTCTCTCAAAAATAAAAATGCCCAAATAGAGTTCTGGATTTTTTTTTTTAAAGATAAATCAACAACCCAGCCTATATATCTCCCTATGTAAAAATGAAGAATCATAGTTTCATTCAACTCCTTGCTGAAGTCACACAAGTTCCCCCCACTTCTCCTGGGTTGTGAGAAGGCCAGCCCGCTTCATAGTTGACATCCCTGAGGGAAATACCAGGAAAGGGTGAGGAGGAGGAAGGGTCAGGTTTAGTATGGATCCGTCTGAGATACTCTATGGCTAAACAGTAACTTTACCAGGCTACTCCCCCTTATAACTTCCTGGGCCTCAGAGCTGAGCGGACTTTCTTAAGCAGAAATGTTCATGGGCCTCTTCATTTTTCCCTTCAAAACGCACAAGTTGTGCAAGAAAAATCCACATTCCATACTAACAAAGCAAGGGTTATAATGAGAACTTGGTTTCTTACAGGCAATATTTTCATCTTTTATTTATTTTTTAAGAAAGTAAGCTTTTGTGGTAAGAAATCAAGACAGAGTAATAAAGAAGGATGGATGGAAGAGTGTGGAGTGGAAACTTCATTTTTTCCCCCCAAAGTGCAGGGATTGGGGAAGGGGGGGTGGGGGAGGTGGTCACTCCAGGTCCAAACGTCACTCCAGGGGCAACAGAGCAGAGCCAGAACCAAGAAAGGCCAGTGAAGTGGAGCCAGTTAGCTCGAGGATCAGCCCCAGGTCCCAGATGAGGCCTAGACCAGGAATTCAGCGGGCAGAGCCCGCGGGCCTCTGCTGACCAGCAGCCCACCGGAGAACAAAGGCCACTCAGTTTCCACACCTGTAAAATGGGAACACAGCCCCTTCTCACAATGTGCCCAGGATGTGCTCAGGAAACAACCCTTCTGGGTTGTGGTTCTGTGCTTCTCAAGCTATAGAAACAGAACATATTGCTCCTTCCCTTCCTTAGTAGTTCCAGGTGATCTTTGTCGTGCAAGGTGGGGAAGATGGCAGGGAGGGACATGCCCCAGCGCCCATGTAACCAGAGGCCTGGGGCTCCAGGCTTCGTGGGCACGACGACCCTGCCATCCCAGGCGGCCAAAGGGCTGCGGGAGGCTGGGCCTGCACGTGACTGCACCCCGTTGCCCCGGAGACGCTCAGAGGTTTGTTTTCAAAACCCGGACTCTTCCACCGAGCGGCCCGGGCGTCGATGGCGGGGGACCCGCGTAGGGTGGGCCTGGTCATCTGCGCACCGCTGTCCGGCCCCTCCCGGCAGTGCGTCCCCGCCGCCCCGCCGCGATGGTACGGCCCGAGCTTCGAGGTTGCTCAGCAGCCCAGCCCTCTCCAGAGTAGGGGTCCAGTTGCCAGGGAGTAGGTGAGAGGCTCGGAACTTGAGCGCCTGGGGTTCCCCCTGCTGCTGGGCTCAAGCGGGCCTGGGGAGGGCTTTTCGGGTGAGGAGGTGGCCTGGCGGTGGAGGAAGGGCCCTGTCCAGCGCGCCCGCCCACCCTGCGCCTCGGCCCCTTTGGCCTCAGTTTCCTCGTTGCGCGTCCAACGCTCCAACCACTCTGATTCCCCCGTCCCTGGTCCCCCAGGTTCCTTTGCCCCACCGTCCCCTGAGAGACCCCGAAACTGCCCTCTTTTGGTTTGTCCAGGTCGGGTGCGACGGGCTGGGCCTCAGCAGCCCCTTGGCAGTTGCAGAGCCCCCTACCTGGATACCAACAGCGTGCCATTTCTCCCCACCTCCAGGTTCCATCAGCAAAATGCTGGGCGTCGAGGAGAATGTGCCCCCGAAGGACCCTGGCGATGCAGAGAGCGGGTCTTGTAAGCCCGAAACACCAAGACCGACCCAGAAGAACAAGAGCAGCTCCGAGGACCACCCTCCCCGTAGGTCCATCCCCGGCGGCCTTGTCGCCTCTTGGGGGTGCTGAGTGTGGATCAGGTCGAAGGAGCCAGCTCAGGGCCCGCAGCCGCTGTGGCCTCACAGCTCCCTTCACCCTCCCTCTCTTTTGGTTTGCCTTTCTTCTCCACCCTAATCTCTAGGCTCCCTATTGACCACGAGGTCTTCAAAGAGTTTTCGGTCCTGGAGCAAGAAGGGACCCAAGCGTGATTACTGGAACCGGGCACGATTTGAAGCTGAGTCATTTCAAAGCCATCTTTGTTGTATTTAGAATTTGTAGGTGGAAAATGGCAGACACCTGGAGTAGATTTTAAAGAACCCAAATGATCCCAGATGGGAATTGTGTTCTCTCGGTGCTTTTGTTGTCTCAAGAAATAACACTACTCTGGGTTCATATTCTTTAGCTCTTGTAGTAGATGTTCTTTTGTGTTCCTGTTGGGGCACGCGGTCACTTCGGTTGGTCTAATCTCACTGGGACTCATCCTGCATTTCTCTTATAATAAGCTCCAGAGAGTTTAACCAGTCATCAATCTTGAAGACCTATCCACATGCAACAACATGAGTTAAATTCTTGAAGATTGAAATGGGAACATTTACTTCAAGGCCGTGCTACCAAGTTGAATTACATTTGTTTCTCTTGTAGCCACGTGGGGTCGCTGCTGGTTAACAAACTGGCACTAAAGCGGCAAATTGGGTGCTTTGTAATCCCGACTAGGGATAAGTATGTATTCTGTAGATATGAGCCCGAGGTGGGGTGAAAGTCACTTTTTTTGTAAATACAATTTAAGCAACTGAGGTGGCTATTTGAATGAATCCGTAGGTAAAACAACTTTCAATAAAATGAATAACCAAATTCCTCTTTAAAAAAAATAGATTTGAAATTTTATGTACTAGGCTGACTTGGTTAAGTTACTTACTATATTATCTTGAAAATGTGTTTGTCCTTGGGATCTGGATTTTAAAATCTACCTTAGTTGCATTTGATCTCTAAATTCTCTCCGAGCCCTCCCTTTTCCTGAATTTTGCAGCTGTTGGAGTTGCTTAATGCTGTGGTTAGCAACAGGGCGATTTTGTCAAAGCAGGCCTTTGATTTGTTGGCATTGGAAAGTGTATAATAGTTCCCTCAGTTTTTCAATAAGCTGCTATAGATCAGCCTCTGAAGATTTTTTTCTTAGTTCTCATTTCAAATTAGTGATAAGTCTATTTGCATATTTGACTGTATTTTGCCATTTTGGCTGGAATTAAAACTTCAGAGAGGCTGAAAAGTAAAGGGCACTTCAAACTATCCACTTAAGGTTCAATTCACCTTTATGTTTACCTAAGCGGGGATTCGTTGCACATGTTTTCTCTATTTTTTTCTCTTAACGAGACTAAAGTCATGGCTTGACCTCTAAAAACTTCATCATGTATCTTCTAAGAATAAAGGCATTCTCCTGTGTAACCCCTGTTTTACAATAAGTTTTTCCATTTTTAAATCATTTTACTAATGGAAAATTTAAACATTTACAAAAGTAGAGAGGCTAGTGTAACAAATCCCCATTTAATCACCCAGCTTCAACAATTACCAAGTCATGGCCAATCCCAGTTCATTTATATCCGCCCCACATCTTGGAGCCAAATACTTTTCTGTGAACAAAACACGAAGCTTCATTGAAAGAGAGTGAAAAAATATGATTCCTTCTGTGCAACTTCGTTTTCAAGCCAAGTAATCATTATAACTACTATATATGCTTATTATATGAGAATGCTATCAGCTAGGTCTTTACTAAGAACCTAGAACAGTGGTTCTCAAATGCTGGCTTATGAAAAAATTCTTAGCAATCTATTGGGTTGTGAGAAAAGTCATGACGCATTTTTGAACGAAAAACATAGAAAAAAATATGTCATGATTTTTCCGACAACCCAATATTTAGTAAAATGAAATAAAGATGTAATGAGCTTTTCCTAAAGCTAAATTGATTCCATTTAAAAGATCAGTCTTCCTTCTGACAGTATTCCCTTTCTGCTCTTTTGGAGGTTACATTATCCTTTCTTTTATGAAATGATGGTTTTGATGGTGGTAGAGTAGGTTTTTTTGTTTGTTTGTTTTTTCATTTGCTTGTTTCACTGTCCATACTTGGCCAAACAGAAAGTTGGCAAGTTGTTGTCAGTTGCTCACTTTTTGGAAAATTAATTAGTCTGTGAAATCTTAAATCTGAGAACTGTTGGTATAGCAGACCAAATGACATTGGCACCATTCAGCACTATCTGTGTGGAGAATTTTATTTTATCAGAGGCTGGAAGAGAAGTGTGGAATCATAATATCAATACATGTTTATCATAATAAATGTTTATTTTTGTAAGTAAACCATTGTTTCTTTGCTGCTTAATTGTTATTTTTACTTTGTGAGAGAAAAGTTTTAATCAGTTTCACTTTCTATTTATTATAAAATAACTTCTCTGCCCTCCCTCACCCCCCCCCATGCTGGACTATGAGAGGCCCAGTCAAGGGGCCTAGAGTCACAAAACGTAAATGACTAGAATGGTTGAATGAGTTTGTGTAAGATCAGTGTGAATCCAAATTTTACACAGAGATTCGCTCCGCAGTGGAGCGAATCTCTGAGTAAAATAGGAATTCAGACTCGTGTGGGTTCACTGTTGTCCACCATGAGTTCTTTCTGTCACAGGTCTGGTAGATACAGGTAATGACGCTTCAAAGCTCAGCAACGAGATTGGGATGAATCATGATTTTCACATGGAAGAAGTTTTACCTCCAAACAGGTACAGGCTCTCCTCACTTTACCATTTCATTCATCCTGGCAGAGGTATTTAGCACTAATGGCTTCTGACCAGACTTAAAGCATTTTTATTTAATAATACAATCAATGTTTGGATATAAGCCTTTAAGAGGTCGCCACAACTTAAACAGAAGAGTAATCAATTATAATTATTAGTATCAGAGGGGCGCGAAGCAAAGGTTATTTAACCAGTGAATACACCAAAGCAATTGTTGAAATGTTCACTTTGGGACAGGGTGGATTTCAGATCTTCTCCGACAGATATGGAGGAAGTGGCCTGGAGTAGCTAGCTATTGCTGCGTGACAAATTACCCCAAACTTAGCAGCTAAAATGACGGCGTTCATTATCTCAGTTTCTGTGGGTCAGAAATATGGCCTGGTTTAACTAACTGTGTGCCTCTGGTTCGCGGTCTCTCGTGACATTGCAGTCAGTCTGTTGACTGTTGGCAGAGCCCCCCTCCTTCTTGGACACGTGGACCTGTCCATAGGGCAGCTCACAACGTGGCAGCTGGCTTCCCTCAGAGCAAGGGAAAGAGAGTGTGAGAGCCAGTGCCCCTGACTGAAACCACAGTCTTTTTGTTACTTAATGTCAGAAGTCATATCCCATGTCCCTGCTACATTCTGTCCCCTTAGGAGGGAGCCACTAAACCCAGCCCACACTCCAGGGGACGGGATTACACCAGGGTGTGAATACCAGGAATTATAGATCTTTGGGGTCATTTTGCTAGCTGCCTACACATAGCTCCTATCAGTTACTCTTTTAAGTGATCACAGATTAAACAGGCACAGATAAAATGGTTAATTTTCTAATAGTGACATTTTTAACTCTTTTTTTCCTGGCTTCATAATTAGCTTAATTTATGAGTTAGGGTCAGAACCTTGTTGATAAATAATACTCCCCCACCTCCATCAAGCTTTATTTTGATTCTTCTTAGTTCTATTGACATTGCAATCAGTAAATAAGAACCATTCAGTAAGTATGAATTGAATGGCTCTGCTGGCTTATTAGCAGGTAAGTGGGTACATTCACTGTCAGAGTTTACATTTTAAAACAGCTCTAATTTCCCAACAATAGCCAGAATAAATAATGGTAGCTTGTGATTAGTCGGCTTCCTTAAACGCTTTGTTATTTGGCAGTGTCAGGGAATGTGTCACCAAAGTGCCATTCCCTGCCACAAGCTGCTGCCTGGTCTGCGTGCTCTGCTTTGCCCTTGCCTGGTGCCAACAGGTGCCCGTGCCAAGCACAGTTCTGGGAACAGGTTTCCACCAAAATCCAGACTCCTAGCACCTCTCTCACAGCTGGCAGGAGAAGAGAAAAATGCAGCAGGGAGAGTGAGGTTCTGCTAAAGAGCTGGTGGTGAAGGAGTTGGGGTAGGGGAGCAGGTCAAGGAAATGAGAGAGGGACAAATGAGCAGGGGAAATAGTCCTATTGAGAGCTGGGTTTTCGAGTAAGGTGATGCAAAGTTTATCTCTGGAAAAAGGTTGAAATAGAGTTTGAGGTTACTCGTCTATGATTCATTTGTGGGAGGTATAAGGTCTGTGTCTAGATTCGTATTTTTGCAGATGTCCAGTTGTTTCAGCACCATTTGTGGAAACGACTGTCCTTTCTAAATTGAATAGTCTTTGCTTCTTCTATCTTTCTAAGGGGGAAAAAAAGACTGATCTTTCTGGCTTCCGTGACTGGCTACAGGAGGCTGGGAGTATAGGAGGAACAAGTGTGGAGGGGAACGATGGTGAATTCAATTTTAGACCTGCCGATTTGGAAATATATGTGGGTATTCAGGTCTTCTCAAAGAGGGAAAATCCTTTCTTAGGGTTGAAAACTATAAGAAAATGAAAGGTCATTTAGTTCATTGCTATGTCTACATACATGGAAACTGAGTCACAGATCATGTAGACTAGATGCAAAATCAGTGCTAAAGCTCAGCCTGACCGCTATGCAGGGCTCTTCCTACTGCAGAGAGAGGGCTTTTGCGGATGCCCTTGACAGCCAAGCCTACCCCAGCTGTTCAACTCTGATGCAGTCCAAACAGTTCCTGGCCTTTCCCTGTCAATATAATGGCATTTTATCATACGAACACTGGTCTGGGGCTTAGGAGATAATGTCTTATGGCAGTTTTTGGATAGAGAAAGTGATTTGTTTATTTAACCCTTGTACAGCCTGGAAGGCAAGGTCAAGGAGAAAATGCACGATGCCTTTTGGGATCATCTTAAACAGCAACTATCAGCTACTCCCCCAGACTTCAGCTGTGCTCTTGAGCTTCTGCAAGAAATTAAAGAGGTGAGTGACCAATGTTCCATTCGTAGATGTAAAGTTCCTGGACATTCCCAGCTCATTCGAATGTCAGTGGCTAGCAAATCCTAACTGAACGTGGTCTGTGAATCTAATCAGTAGGCAAAAATCACACGTTAATTTCAACAAGGAAGTTTTAATATAAAAATCATTATAACAGGGAATTGGAGAAATGAGGGCTTTGGGCCAGTAAGAAGCAAAGAGAACTTTAAAGAACACTGGAATATCAGCTACAAGGAGGGCCCACCGTCTCCCTAGAGCTGACATAGAGCACCCCAGGACTCATTGGAGAGGGCACCGCTGTGCCAGGGGAAGTTGCTGACCGCCGCACACTGCAGGTGCTAGGGCTAGAGCACCAGCCTGTGCTGCAGCAGCCTGGCACTGGAGACGTCACTCAAGCTGCAGGAGCTGGCTGCCGGCAAAGCCACACATACTGCAGGAGCCTGCCAAGGGGGCATTCCAGAGCCCGAGAGAAAAGCTCTTGCCCTTTGGAATGTTTTTCTAGTACATGGTGTACACACCCTCAGCGGACCCCCAGTGATACACACCCTTGTATAATCCTTTCTCTCCTTGAGTGAGGATGAGATCTGTAACTTGCCTCTAACCAGTAGAATGTGGCAGAGGTGGTGGGATGTCACATTTTGTTACCTAAGACTCTTAGCGGACTGAGAGATGTTGTCCTGCTGGCTTTGAAGAAGCAAACAGGTACATTGTGAACTGCCTCTGGAGAGGGTCGCATGGCAAGGTGGCCTCTAGGACCAGCATCCAACCAATGGCCAGTTAGAAGCTGGGGCCCTCAAGCACACAGCTGTCAGGAAATGAATTCAGCCAACAATTTGAACTTCTTCCCCAGTCAAGCTTCCACATGAGAATGCAGCCCAGCTGACACCTACATTATAGCCTTGGAGACCCTGAGAAGAGGACCCCATTAAACTGTGCCTGGACCCCTGACCCACAGAAGCTGTGAGATAATAAATGTATACGCTGTTTTAAGCATCTAAGTTTATGGTAATTGGTTATACAGCACAGAAAAATGATTAATAGTGCCCTCTACAGATGAAGCTTAAAAGTTACCATCTGGTAAAGGAAACATTTAAAGGAGTTCCTTTTTCTCAGAGCAGAGAAAGGAAAGATGGATTTGGTGCTAAGAGATAATAAATTGACAAATGTCACATTCCACTCCTTTGGTGACTTAGCTCCCATATGCACATTTCTACACACATTTGAATTCTGGAACTGTCTAATTTTATGACCAGATAGGTCAGATAACACCTAGCTCCTCATGGGAAGCTCAGACCACATGGTCACCCAGTGTCGTATGGTGAGGTATTTACTTTTGATCAAGGCCTAGGAGCAAGCCAGAAATTGTTTTTCAGAAGGCAAATAGTTATCTTCAGAAAAGGGCATATATTTGCCCCAGTGTCCTAGAGATCTGTACTGTGATGCTCATATGGGTGCTTGCCAAAGGCTCAGTACAGTGTCCTTACTTGCCACGGACACTTCAAGTATCATTGAACTTGCTGGATCCTAAGTCCCAAATGGTAGAGCAGCACTTACGGCAGCCTGGACTTCTGGCTCTGGGTCCTACCTGAAATTGACAACCTCACAAGTGACTCTAAATGAGGGTCACATAAGAACGTCCAAACCTGTGGAGAATTTTATAAGAGCCTGAGTTTATTTGAGCCAAACCGACGACACCATGCTGTGGAGCAAAATCTCAAATGTGCCAGAGAATGACAGTTTTGCAGTTTCTTTTATACATTTTGAATTAAGGAGGGAATGTAAGGAAGATTATAGTTAACAAGATTATTTACTCTCTTGAGGGGTCTGAATAAGATTACTCTGGAAGTTCAAAGGTGTTTTAACCTAGATGCATAGAAACAGTGGGCAGGACTGACTTAAGGCAAGGATAAACCTTTTACTAAAGAGGTTGCAGGCCTGGGGTGTGACTACCCACCATAACCTGCCCATTTAGGAATTTATGATCAGGTCACCCTGTGAGATTACTTTCAGTCACTTAACTTGTCAGATTGATTACAGAGCACCTTTTGCATTCACAAAACACAAATGTGGTGTAGGTTACCTTGAAAATCCAAAAAGACCTGTTAAGTATTGTGCCTTTTTTTTCATGGTGGGTGGTTTGAGGTACAGCAACTTGTCTTTCACCTTGGAGGGACTAGCTTCACAAGATGCAGGCGACTGAAGCTCTGGCAGTTTTACTGAGATGATGGGCTGCTGAATTTTTGTGGGGATTATCTGCCGTCCTCCAGTTTGCATGTCTTTCTACGGTATCTACAATATTTGCTGCTTCCTGCTCATCAGATCCAATGGACAAATGGCCATTGAGTTCGAGCCTCACTCATGGTACCAATTTTGTATCAGTCAGGGTCCAATCAGGAGAAGGAAAGCAGGCAGTCATTTGAGCAGAGAGGAGCTGTAATGCAGTGGGAGCTGGCTGAGGGGGAGCACACCAGGACCAGGAAGGAGGAGTCTTCGTTTCTCATTAGCATCCTCTACTAACAAACCCTAACTTTGTGCCAGTCAGCAAAGTAAAACTGCAGAAAGGGACCGGCTGCACTTTCATTGTCGGCACTGAAGGGTAGACTCAGAACTCACAGGCTCCACATCGATGACTGGCGTCATTTACCATTTGCATAGACAACGTGGAGCACCTTGCACTTTGTTTAAGAAGAAGCTAAACATGGGATCTTGCTATGACAACACAGTGGTCCATTCAATTAAATAAATGCTCACTGAGCCCCACCCCTCACCCCCACCGTGTCCTGTATGTTACAGAGGCACAGAGATGAAGAAGAGTCTCTGTTCACAGGCAAATGGGCTATTTCCAGTTCCTCTTAGCAGTTCATTTGCTTGTTTTATCCTTATTCTTTGAAGTAAAATCTCAAAAGTGCCTGCTTTATAAAATGAAGAGTACCTCATCACCATGTCATGGTGTGTATTTTATATTTGTTGCAGTTTGTGTTTTTTGGGTTTTCTTTAAAGATTTTTTTTTTAAAGATTTTATTGGGGAATCGGGGGAAGGGGAACAGACAAGTTGCTGTCCTTTTGTTCTTCAGTCTAGTTGTGGAGGATGTCGCTTCACTGGCCCATGTTGGTATTGTGATCATTGCACTCTTCCCAGGTGAGGCAGATCAGTCGCCAGCCACTGGATGGACGGCCGCTCACAGCAGCTCACGGCAGCTCACGCTGGCTGCCAGCCACTCACGGTAGCTCACGGCAGCCCACTGAAGCCCCACTGCAGCCTACGCCTACTCACAGCAGCCCAGCTCCAGGTCGAGCTGTTGTTCACCATCTTAGCTGTAGAGGGCGCAGCGTCACTAGCCCTCATGTGGGATCCTAACCGGGGCCCTGCTGCTCAGAGCTGGCGTCCCAAGCCAAATCTTGACCAACATGCCACTCGGCCAGCCCCCAGTTTGTGTTTCTGTTTTACCACACTCCTTGATTTTATTATCCCTTTATCTCATTCTGCCTAGATAATAATATATGTTGCTGTAATTGATCCCCTAAAGCCTTGGATATTATTGGCCCCTAAACAAAGATAAATAGTGCTCTCTAGGGAATTTAGGAACCTGATTTCTTGATCCTTAAAAGCCACAGGCTGGGATGTCTTTGGCGAGAGTGTTTGTCCATTAGAGAAAGTCTGGGACTCTAAACTGAAGGCAAGTCCTCTGACTTTGTTTCCTGGACAGATCCTGCTCTCGCTGCTGTTACCACGCCAGAACCGCCTAAGAAGTGAAATCAAAGAAGCTCTGGACATGGATCTCCTCAGGTGGGAGGTAGAACGCGGGGCCCTGTGTGTCCTTCACCACTCTAAGCGTGTCCTCAACATGATGACTCTGCTGTGCGCACCAGTTCGGGATGAAGCCGTGCAGAAACTTGAGAATATTGCAGACCCCGTTTGCTTACTGAGGTGAAACCTGCCTCTCTTCCTTTTTTTTTTTTTTTAAACCTGCCTCTTCTGCTGGGCTGGCAGAAGCTGGCCTGAACGCTGGCGGAGAGCGCCCTGTCTGGCTGGCTCTAGCTGACTAACCCCTTCTCTCTGGCCTATTAGCTTTCCTTTTCCAAAGATGGCCTTGCCATCTTTGGTTATCCTTTTAGATTGAGTGGGCCCCCTGTGTAACATCCTACCATAAAACGCGAGCATATGTCATCTTTTCTCCCAAGGAGTCCAAACATTACTTCCCCAAGTCTTCTCGTTGAAGTTCATACAATATGGGGCAAGGGGGACATGGAGGGTGTATGACGGGAAGGTTAAAGTGATTGGCCCAGAAATAGGATCAGAAATAGCACCACCTGCAATCCCACTTCCCAGAGAGACTTGTTAGCATTCTGGTGTGTTTTCTTCTGCTGACTACCTTTTCTTAAGAGACACCAGAATGACCACTGTGGAAAGAGATCTAGCTCAGAGACTTCCAGGTCCACAGGTTTTCCTGGTTTTGGCTCTGCCATTCACTCACTCTGGGCCTTGGGTCCTGGGCCACATGTCATCTTTTGTAAATTTAGGAGGCAGGACTAAGTTAGTTTTTTTTTTGTTGTTTGTTTTTTTTTGGACTAAGTTAGTTTTTTTTTTTTTAAGATTTTTATTGGGTAATTGGGGGGATGGGAACAGTACTGGGGAATTAGGGGAAGGGGAACAGACGAGTTGCTGTCGTTTTGTTCTTCAATCTAGTTGTGGAGGACACTGCTTCACTGGCCCAAGTTGGCACCATCATTGCGCTCTTCCCTGGCGAGGCAGATCAGTCGCCGGCTTCTGGACGGCCGCTCACTGCGGCTGCTGGCCACTCACGCTGGCTGCTGGCCGCTCACGCTGGCTGCTGGCTACACACGGTAGCCCATGGCAACCCACTGCCACAGGGATTGCAGCCTACGCCGTCGCCAGCGACTCACAGCAGCCCAGCTCCAGGTTGAGCTGTTGTTCAGCATCTTAGCTGTAGAGGGCAGTGTCACTGGCCCTCATATGTGGGATCCGAACCGGGGCCCTCTGGCATCCCAAGCGAGTTCTTAACCATCGAGCCACTCGGCCGGCCCTGGACTAAGTTAGTTTTAAAGCCCCTCCTAATTTTAGAATACAGTGAATACAAGAATACTCCTTGTGTTGGAACCCCTCTCACTAGATTTCTTGTCATAGTATCAATATTCTGTTTTCTCTTATGTCAGAGGGATCTTTCAGGTTCTGGGCCTGATGAAAATGGACATGGTAAACTATACTATCCAGAGCCTTCAGCCCCACCTACAGGAACATTCCATCCAGCATGAACGGGCTAAATTCCAGGAACTCCTCAACAAGCAGCCTAGTATGTACACAACTTGAGGGCAGCGGTGGGACTGTCTGACCTTGGGCCTGACTTGTATGATGCTGGAGAGTATTCTGTCTCTTAAGGAACAGGAAGTTTCTTCTTCAGGTAGCGGGAGGGGGAAGGAACAGCCTTCTAAGACAGAAAGACACCCAAAGCATTTGTTCATTGAGAAAAGAACCTTAGCCTTGCAGCCTCAGGGATGCGGGAGCTGAGGCCGCTCACACACTTCCTGTCACAGGCCTTCTCGATCACACCACCAAATGGCTGACCCGAGCGGCCGCAGACCTCACCGCGCTGCCTCCAACTTGCCCTGATGCTCCCGACTCCTCCAGTATGGCCTGCCCATCCCCAAACGAGGCAGCCAACAGCCCAGAGCCCGTCAGCCCTGCCATGGTGCTATCCCAGGGTTTCCTGAACCTTCTTCTCTGGGACCCTGAAAATAAAGAGTTTCCTGAGGTAGGCCTGCGTGGGGCCCCACCTTGTCGTTTTGTGTTCAGGACTTCATCAGGACCCTCCTCTCTGACAGCCCGTCGTCCTTCCTTGCTTCCTCAGACCCTGCTGAGGGACAGAGACCGGCTGCAGGAGCTGCAGTCCCAGCTTCACCAGTTAACCGTCCTGGCCTCAGTCTTGCTGGTGGCCGGGAGCTTCTCTGGCAGTGTTCTGTTTGGCTCACCTCAGTTTGTGGATAAGCTGAAATGCATCACCAAAGCCCTCATGGAGGAGTTTAGCTCCAGGTGAGATGCACAGGTTTGTTTGTTTTCTTAGAGCTGATGATATGTGGTATGCGATTCATGATCGGCAGATCTTGAATGATTGCTTACGTTCCACCCAAACCACAGAAAGGCCCCATGGGCTCATCCACGGAGGTTGTCCCTGTCTTTCCATAAGTGGTCTTGAGGCTTGTGGCAAAGAAAAATAAAACTTTATTCCAGAAAGAGTAACTTGGAGGATAGTTTGTTACAAAATGATTCATGATCATGTTTGCCGCAAGGAGCCGTTACCTGGCTGAGTGGATGGCAGTGCAGTGGGCTGGGCGTGTGTGTGTTTAGGAACTGAATGGTCAGCAGCACTGACTGAACCTCCACTGTGTGCAGGGCATCACAGCAGCGGGGTCAGAGGCTAGGCTTCTCACTGGAACTGGTGAGAGTGGGACAGATGACTGTGGGAAATGTCGGAGAAAGTCTTAAAAATGGATGTACACATATACAGAGGGTGCCAAAAAAGTGTGTACACATTTTAAGAAAGGAAAAAAATGCATTAAAATTACGCTGATGGTAACCACTTTGAGCACCTCTTGTAATTGCAGAAGTCAAACGTGACTTGTAATCATCTTTTTGTTTTTTGTTTTTTTAAAAGATTTTATTGGGGAATTAATTGGGAGAGGGGAACAGCGTTGGGGAATCTGGGGAAGGGGAATAGACAAGTTGCTGTCCTTTTTGTTCTTCAGTCTAGTTGTGGAGGACGTCGCTTCACTGGCCCATGTTGGTATTATCATTGTGCTCTTCCCGGGTGAGGCAGATTGGTCGCCGGCCATTGGACAGCTGCTCACAGCGGCTCTTGGCAGCTCACACCCGCTGCTGGCCACTCACGCTGGCAACCGGCCACACACACGGTAGCTTATGGCAGCCCACTGCAGCAGGGGCTGCAGCCTACACTGTCCCAGGCGACTCACGGCAGCCCAGCTCCAGGTTGAGCTGTTGTTCACCTTCTTAGCTGTGGAGGGCAGTGTCACTGGCCCTCATGTGGGATCCAAATCGGGGCCCTGCTGCACAGAGTTGGCGTCCCAAGCCAGCTCTTAACCAACGCGCCACTCAGCCGGCCCGTATTCATCTTTTATTATCAGTATATATTGAGTATTACAATTTTAATAGTTTTTTCTTTTCTTAAAATGTGTCTACATTGTTTTGGCACCCTCTTTATATAAATAAATTCCATGGGCCTAAAGAATACTGAGTTGATCCAAAAGCAGAACCAAACCCTTGTCCGGAATAGACTTTATCGTGTTTACTAAGAAGTAGAGCACAGTACCGTATGAGATAGTAGTTGGTATCTGATGGTTAAAGTGGAGACTGAAGACACTGAACCTACCCACTGACCTCTGCTGCTCCCCGGGGCTGGGCTGAGGGCAGGAAGACAGCTGGGAGACGCCCTCAGGTGGGTATAGCTGCTGTATGGCGCTTCCCAGGCTCTGGGCCTATGCCAGAGCCACCTGGTGGTACCAGCTTCCTCTCCTTCATGGTCTAGGCCCGAGGAGGCTATGCTGACTGTGAGTGAACAGGTGTCTCAGGAAATTCATCAAAGCCTCAAGAACATGGGCCTTGCTGCTCTGAGCAGTGACAGCACGGCGTCTCTGATTGGACAGCTGCAGAGCATTGCCAAGGAGGAGAACTGCGTCCGCAGTGTCATCGGTAAGCGTGCCGTGGGGGGTGAGAGCGCTGCGGGGAGAGGTAGAGTCCAACCCTGGAAGTCAGTGGCTGAACCGTTTAACAGTCAAAGGCATGATCATTGGGCTAGTCACTGTTTAGGCTTTAGTGTTTTCAAAATGCTGGTTAAAAATAATATATATTTTCTTAGTTTGAAGACTGACTCTGGTTTTAAGGAAGATTTGTACCCCAGGAATTCATGACTTCTAGGTGTGGCCTACTGTCCAACCAACCTGGTTAAGTCAGCCCTGGCCTTGGTCATTTTCTGAGTGCAGGCTAGGACCTGTGACATCCACCGCCTGCCAACAAGAAACTGCTGCTGAATTATGCTGAGGACATGGTCCCCTAGCAGGGACTCCCACCCACGTTGGAAGGGAGGCTGTGAACTTGGCTTTGCTCTTAACCTCAGACATAACAGTCCAAGATCCTCCTGTTATGTCAAATACTCAGTAGGACCTAACTGATGGATACTTAAGGAGTCTTGTGAATCATCAAAAATTTACTAGCCCACTAGTTTTTTATCTTGGCTTTGAACTTGGGAGCTAGATAGCAGCCCCCTGCCCCAAAAAACAAATTTGCTTTTCTTTAGCTAAGCAAGTGGGTTAGTGAGTAGCTCAGTGAACCTAGAACTTGGATGAGTGCAGGGGCAGCATTTCTCCCTGAAAGCTGTTTGCCTGTTCCCTTCTCTCTGTCTTTTCCTGCCCACAGATCAGCGGATCCATTTGTTTCTCAAATGCTGTTTGGTCCTTGGTGTGCAGCGGTCTCTGTTAGACCTCCCTGGAGGCCTAACCCTCATCGAAGCAGAACTGGCCGAACTGGGTCAAAAGTTTGTCAGCCTAACGCATCATAATCAGCAGGTGTTTGGCCCCTACTACACAGAAATCCTCAAAACCCTCATCCCGCCAAGCCAGGAGCTGGAAACAGCGGTGGAGTCTCTCTGACAGCACTGGCTCCAAGCCCTGGCACCTTGGACCCAGAAGGGCAGCCCATCATTTTCCTGGGGTGATATCACCAGTGACCGGCAAAGCAGTATGCCTTTCACCCCCGCTGCAGCCAGTGCCGGGGCGTAGTGATCAAGCGTGTGAAGCCAGCTGGCCCAAATTCATTCACAAATAAACTTGTGAGCTGAAAACCCCTCTTCCTGTGCTGAGCTGTGGCCAGGCCCTGTGCCCTCGGCCCCCAACTAGCTAAGAAGCCAACAGGCCCCCAGTTTTTCCTCCACTGGCTAGGTGTTCCCTTCAACAGGAGAAGCCAAGAAGCTAAGACACCCAAGTGCTAGCGTTCTTTTGTCTAAGGGTAAAGCATTTCTCTGAGGGCTCTGAGAATGCTCTGGAATTATCCAAAATGTGAGTATAAGGGCTTCTCAGGAAGTTAGAAAAAAAAATTTTTTTTTTAAGATTTTATTGGGGAATTGGGGGAGGGGGACCCACCAAGTTGTTCTTCAATCTTAGTTGTGGAGGGCGCCAGTCGCCATCTGGCTGCTCATGGGCAGCTCGTGGCCTCTAGGCTCAAGGTGCCGAGTTCAGTCTTAGTTGCGGGTGGGCATAGCCACCATCGAACAGGCAATCTTGTTGTTACACCAGCTGAGCCGTCCTGCCACCTGTTGGCAGCTCAGCGACAGCTCAGCTCAGGCGCGCGTCACTGGCCCATGTGGGAATCGAACTGGTGGCCCTGTTGCTCAGAGCTCGTGCTCTTAAGCCAACTCTTAACCAACTGAGCCACTCAGCCGACCCCTGGAAGTTAGAAATTTGTTTTGTCCACTTCAGCTCAGGATTGGGCATGGCTGAAAGAAATTATTAGGAACCTCACTTCTAGGACCAAATTCCCCTGAAGGTTAGGTTTCAAAGGAGTCGAGAAATAGTACGAGCTTCATCTCCCTCCTCTGTTGCAGGGTCTGCAGCACTGTGCCAACTGGGGCTGGATGAAAAATGTTTGTTGGCTGCTGTGAGCCTGTGGTTGAGGACAGGTTTCAGGGTTCATGGGATTTCTCGCTCAAGTATCCAGAGTTCAGGCTTGGACAGTTGGGTCAGCGACTGACTTGGGCCAGGTTTTTCCTTCGTCCTGTCCTCTAGCCGAGTGAGTCTCATGTTCCCTCATCTCTAAGCTTAGCACACTTCCTGACAGGGGCTGAGGGCATTCAGAGGTAGAACACCTTCCATCCTTCTTCCCACTTCCAGTCTGAGACTTTGATTGGCAGTTTTGGTTGTGAGCTCCTGTTTGGCATCGCAAATGAGAGATGCTCTGAAAGGACCTGGGCTTGTCTCTGGGATTGTAGAGATCCAACCCGTCATTCTCAGGGTGACGGCAGCAGACCAGCCCCAACCTAGTATGGCTGAAATGAGGAAAATGTCCCATTAAGATTCAGCCCCCCACCCCCACCCTTTTGTAATGCACAAGAGAAAATGGAAATACACTCGTGTGCTCTCAAGGTAGGGTGAAGAGACTGTTCCCACCATTTGAGGAGATGGAGGGAGCTGAATATAACATGCCTAATGTAGGAGGAACAACTGAAGAGGGGTTTGAGTTCCCTTAGCCCAGGGTTTCCTCCTCACCGACTTCCTTTTTAGAGAATAGAGCGTAGATGGGTGGCACAGCCCTGTCAACAGTGTGACTCTTACTATGACCAGAAAAGCCTGAGGGCCTGCCTGGGTCTCTTAGAGTTTCCTCATTCTGAGGATGTCTTGTAGCTGGAGAAGCCCATAAAAAGAAGTATGTTTAATAAATAGTGAGGTTTGTCTAGATGGATTCTCTTATCTGCAGCATTTGGAATTTTTTTTAAATCCGCATTTTGGAAGCCTTATTTCAGAGGCAGACGTGATCTGAAGAGATTCCTGTGCAGAGGGCTGCCTGGTTGGTGGGTGCAGACACGGGCTGACAATAGAACCTTGCTTTGTACTTCACAATTAAAATGTGAAAAGATCGACTTCTTAGAATTTTTTAGTTAATTTTCCTTTGCCTCTACGTGGAGGAGGCAGGGATTCTGAACCAAACAAGGAATGATACCTCTATTCAATCCTGCACATGGTTTGAGGGATTTAAATTTCGAATTGTAGAATACACATAAAATTTACCATTAGTGACAATTAGTACATTTACAGCATTGTACAACTGTCACCACTATCTAGTTCCGGAGCATTTTCATCACCCCAAAAGGAAATTCCACACCCATTAAACAGTCATTTCTTATTCTTCCCTCCCTGTAGCCCCCCCTGTCCTCCCACCCCTCTTCTTCTTTTCCTTTTCTTGTAAGACCAGCAATTCTATTGAATTAGGACCTCACTCTTATGACCTCATTTAACCTTAATTACCGCCTAAAAGCCCTATCTCCAAATAGTCATATTGGGAGTTGAGGCTTCTACATAGGAATTTTGCAGGGACACAATTCAGTCCATAACATTTGTGGATTTGTCTGTTTCTTTCAGTTCAGTCCATTTTTGCTTCACATATTTTATAGCTCTGTTGTTTGGTGTGTGCACATTTAGGATTGATATGTGTTCTTGGTGCATTGACTCTTTTATCATTATATAATGCCCCTTCTCTCTTATAATTTTCTTTGCTCTGAAGTCCACTTTATGAGATTTTAATAGAGTCGCTCATGCTGTCCTTTGATGTTTGTATTACATATCTTTCCTATTATTCTACTTTCAACCTGCCTATATTGTTATTATTTGAGGCAACTTTTCTTGTAGACAGCATATGGTTAATGTTTTTTAATCTACTGTGCCAATATGTCTTCTAATTTGTGTTTTTAGACCATTTAAATTTAGTGTAATTATGATATGTTAAGGCTTAAGTCTGCCATTTTAATTTTTATTTTCTAGTTATTCCCTTTTCATTTTTCTAATCTCCCTGAGATCTACTTGAAAAATGTTTAAAATTCCATTTCAATTTACTTGGGTTTATCTCCTTGCATAACGTTTTTAGTGTTTGCTCTAGGTATTACATGTATGCATAACTTGCCATAATCTACTGGTCTCATCATTTACCAGTTCAAATAAAGTATAGAAATCTTACCTCCCTTTACCCTCCCCATTTAAAAGATAATTGTTTTAAATATTTCCTCCACATACATTAGACTCTGTTACAATTTTTACTTCAACCACCAAACATAATTTAGAACACTTAAGAGGAAAAGGAAAGTATTTATCCATATTTTTGCTTAATGTTCATCCTTCCTGATGTCCCAAGGTTACTTCTTTTATCATTTCCTTTCTATTTAGAAAACTATTTCCCATTCTTTTAGGGCGGGTCTGCTAGTGACTAAGTCCCTTAGTTTTCCTTCATCTGAGAATGTCTTGATTCCTCTTCATTTCTAAAGAATATTTTCGCAGGGTATAAATTCTGGGTTCACAGTTCTTTCAGCCCCTGAAAAATAGTGTACTACATCCTCCTGGCCTCCCACGTTCTGCTGAGAAATCCAGTCATTCAAATTACTTTTCCTGTATAGGGAAGGTGTCATTTCTCTCTCACTACTTTCAAGAAGTTTTTCTTTGTCTTCCATTTCCAGAAATTTAGTAATTATGATGTATTTTGACATGGATTTCTTTTGGCTTATCTGGTTTGAGGTGTGTTCAGCTTCTTGAATCTGTAGGTTTATGTCTCGCCAAATTTGGGGAGTTTTTATTTTGTGGAGTACTTTCTCAGCCCCACCCTCTTTCTCCTCTCCTTCTGGGACTGTGCTGACAAAAATGTTTGATCTTTTGTTATAGTCCTGTAGGTCCCTGAGCATCTCTTCATTTTTATTTTTCCGATCTATTTTTTCTCTCTTGTTGAGATTGGGTATTTTCTGTTGTTCTGTCTTCCAGATTGTGGATTCTGTCTTACTTGTTCATTCTGCTGTTGAGCCCATCCAATGAGATTTTAATTTTGGTTATTGTGTTTTTCAGGAGCAGCCATGTTATTGCCGGGCAATGGATTTCTCCACTAGAGCTGACAACACCCCAAAAAGTGTGTTAGGGCACCTCTTTATAGCCTAGTGGGAAGTCTAAGCTCCCCGTTTGGCCTTGGCTGGCCTGCTTAGGGGTGGGGTCACAGTGTCTGTGGTGTGTGGATGGAATAGAGTGTCTAATAAAAAGGTTTTCTGATTTGCTAGGCTGCTCCTTTTCTGTCCTTTGGCTACAGAGAGCAGGCTTTTGTTTGGGCTTTGTCTGTGCCCATTGGTGTTTCTGCCAGGGCTTTTAATTATACTTAGTGAGAAGAATAGGGAGAAATATGTCTACTTGATCTTACTAGAAGCAGAAGTTAAGTTTACTTTTGATAGCTATTGTCAAGTTGTCCTTTGTGGTGCAAACATTTTCAGTTTTGTTTTTTTTTTTAAACTATCACCAAAGCTGTTCTTTTTTTTTTTTTAAGATTTTTTTAATTGGGGAATTGGGG
>NW_017731681.1:444366-455276 GCF_001890085.2 Hipposideros armiger
CCCCCCCCCCCCCCCATGGCTACCCTGTTTCCCCAGCTCCCTTTACTGGATAGTAAATATTTTATGGTGTTGGGGAATTCTTTAGTTTGGTAAATGCTTGTTTATAATAGTGTTGCTAACACCCAAGTCCTGAAAGCAGCTGTCACAGAGTCACTGAGGCCTCACTGAGCAATGGGTAGTTCAAACCTCTGAACTTCTTGGATGTTAGTTGATGACAACTGGTGCTGTGTGAGCCAGTGTGAACTGCATGACAGAGTGACGGGTCTGCCTGTCCATCTGCTGGGAGCCAGGTGGGATCTAGATACCCTATAGGTGTCAGTAGGAAGCTGGAGGTGGCCAAGGCTGACGGTGTTGTGAGCTGCCCTGGAAAGTGCTCGTTTGCAGGGTTCTGCCTCCTCAGTAGCCTGGTCCCTAAAGGCTGCTGTGGCTCAGCCTGCAGTCGTAATGCACCAGCTGCCTGGGCCACAGAACATCTGTGAGGGGGGACTGGTGAGGAAGTGGATGAGTGACAGAAATGGGCCCAAGGGGGGAGAGGAGTGCATGGAACAGGCCTTGTGAGGGTCCGCCTTAGGCTCCGCTCTTCCACGGAAGGCAATCAATGCACACTGACCGCGGACAGCCTCCAGGTCCCGAGGAGCCAGTTGTGTGCACCCACTGACTGAAGTGAGTCAGAGGTAGGGATGGAGGTGGGTGGGCTGACACAGTCTTGTTGAGTGTGTTCTATGCTTTGCTCCTTTGAGGCTGGCCCACCCCTGTGCTCTTCCCTGTCCTTCCATTCTCTCCATCTGTTCAGCTCTGGTTCCCACCTGGCCAGGTGTAGTGCTGCCTGAGGCTCAGAATGGCAGGCCCGTGGTTGGGCAGTTAGTCACACATGAGGTTTCTGAGTGGCACCAAAAGGGATTGTGATAGTGGCAATGTGTCCCTGGTACCTTGTTCCAGAGGAACAGTGACACTAATTATGACCAGACCTTTTCCTTCGGGCTGTAAGGTATCTTCTGTCAAAAGGAGTGCCAAAGCCAAGCAGCAGAGGCGTGAGGCCCTGCACTGGCCTCAGTCTACGTTCCCAAGTTCTGTGCAGTTTGACCTTAGAAGCTCCAACCGGAAGAACCTGGATCTTGGTCCTCTCTCTGCCATTAGCTGGCTGGCTGGCTAACAGCAAAGCATTTCTTTGCTCGGAGCCTTGTTTTCTTCATAAATACAGGTGGGTATGGGTTAGATCACTGATTTTTCTCTTTTAAAGCCCTTTAACAAATGGACTGTCACAGAAACTCACGACTAAGTGTTCAGTGCCAGGCAGCTCGGGTTGAAGCAGGCATGGGACCAGGGGCTCTGAGAATGGATGGAAACCACTAGACTGCATGGTTTCTGAGGTCCCTTCTCGCTGGCTCTGGGCAGGTGTTTGAACCGTTCTAAGCCTGTTTCCCTCTATATAAACAGCTACCGTAACACTTACCTAGAAAGGTGTGAGGGCTGATGAGACGGTTGCCCGTAAAGCTGCTGGCAGGGTTTGCAGCCTAAGTGCTCCATCAGTGACAGGGTCATCGGTGTCGTTCGTGCCTTTCCAGACCTTCTCCTTTAAATACCGGTGTTGGCGCCACCTCTGCTTTCCCGCCACCTGGCTCTGGGGGCACTGGGTCGCTCTGAATCCCTGCAGTCCTGGGTCTGTCTTGTGGGCCTGCGGCGTGGCTCTGGGCCAGCAGCTAGTTGTGTATGTTTAAAACTTAACCTCCACAATGAAATCAAGTTCCTTAAGGGAGACACTTTCCTTCCACAGCTCTTGACCCCCCAGTGCTGCCCTGTACACAGAAGTTCCCTAAATGTCCGTGGGTCGACCAGCCCAGACCAGGATGCAGAGCTGTAGCTGTAGCCAGTGTGGCCCCTGCTTGGTACTCAGACTAGATGATCCTAGGAGGGAAGGGTGAATCGCAGGGCCCTGGCGCCTACCCAGGGCTCACCGTAACCACCCATCCGTCCCGTGAAGGGCGCTGGATGGAGCAGGACAGGAGTCCTGACTCATCCCGGCCAAGCGTCAGGACCCACACGGCCGACCCGAGCCAGCGTCCAGCCTGTGCCCGCACCAGGGAACAGTCAAGAAACATCCCAAGTCAAAGACTCCAAGAAGTAAGGCTGGTTTCGTGTTGCTTCTCATTTATTAATTCAGTCTGTTCTAAATTGTACAGTTATGAAAATAACAAAACCAAAGCTTGGAAGCCCAGGAATATTTACACTCTCGTGTAGTGAGGTCAGTCTATGTTGTTGCACAGATCGGTTATGTTTGGTACCACAAGATGTTCGTAATTCAGACAAAAGTGGACAGATTAACAATGATATGTACAGCAAAACAAAAGGGGAAGTCATTCAAGTATCAAAATACAGAGACCAAGATTAAATAACATTTTTATTACAATTCAGTCCCATTGCCACACCATTAGCAACAATACTTTTGTGACAGTCGTTTTGCAGGCCTGGGTATCTCAGACACAGACCAAGGTCGGACCAGCTTTCTAGCCTCTGGGTGACCGCAACTGTGCCTGCTGCCTGCTCGGCCCGAGGCTTCTCAAGGGCTCCCCAGAATCTGACGCTTAGAAGCCACGAGGGGTGCGGAGTGCTGCACACGCAGAGCCTGCAGGAGGGGAGTCCTGCTCAGCAGCTGGCAAGCCAACAAGAGGCAACCAGAGGTGCCTGTGCTGGTGACAGGAACAACCCCATTTCAAGTCCCAGCTAAACAGGCTCCCAACAGTTCAGACACGCAGCGATGGGGTTGGTCACATCACGTGACCTGCACTCACAGACGCAGAAGCAGGGCCTTTTCCACTTGCAGCCTGTCCTTAAAGTTATAATATTCCTTTCCAGGGAAGGGAGAGTACCCGCCCCAGGGAAAAGTAAAAAAGGAAGATCCAGTCCTTTCCTTTCTGGAATATTCAGAAATAAACCCATCTCAAAACAATCATGAGCCAGAGCAGACTAGCCAAGGCTTTCCAATATGAAAATACCCTGAATAAATAAAGATATAGCAGCTTCAAGGGGAAGAAACAACCTACATCTGACTTTCAAACAAAAAGCGTGAGGAGCTCATTGTAGTGTCTACAGTTTTGTTTTTGGACCTCCCACCTACACCGAGAGGCTTGCTTAGAAGAGACCTGGCCTTCCTCGGCACGGCAGAGCACACCAGCAGCGGCACCCAGCCAGCTCCGGTGCCTTGTCAATTCTTGGAAGAAAGTTGGGGCCGAACCCTGTACAGTGTGAGCTGATGGGAATCCTCACAGGCCCGGGAAGAAGCAGGAAGTCAAGTCAAACTTCCAGGTGTCGATGCTCCTGTCTAGTACCGAAAAGTGGAGGCTCTCCTGCCTCTACTGCAGAGGGGAGGTGACCCCCAGGGCCTAAGGTGTGGGACGGCTCAGCAGAGAGGAACCCATGGGTCTCAGCCTCACATCAGCAGGAAGACTCGCCCCGCTTTCAATTTCTGACCCACCACAAGGGTTGTGGATGTGCCCGAGGGCACTCTCCCCACACATGCGCACAGCACAGAACAATTCCCAAACTCTGCTGGGAAAGAAGTGCTGCTGAAACCCGGGGTGCCGATCCTGGGCCAGACCGAGCGTGCCAGCCAGGCCTGAGTCCCGCTGAACTACCCACGGAACGGCTCCTCTCTGCTCCCTACTCGGGAAGGTACTGGACGGGTAGCTGCCTGGCTCTGCCTCTCTGCCTCACTGGAATTAGTCCCTTTGTTGCTACTACAGTCTGGGAGGAGGACACGACCACAGATACAAAGCAAAGCGAGCCAGCAGGAGGGCGGAAGTGGCAGCGGTACACCAGGGTGCCAGCCTGCCCTGAAGGCCACACTGGGGGGGGGGGGGGGCGAGAAGCAAACCGTCTGTCACCTTAGGAAGCCTCTTCTACATTGGAGCCAGGGACGAGCCCAGCAGCTGAAAATACAACAGTCAAACCAATAATTCAGAGGATCAAGTGAGCCCTAACCACAGAGACCTGCTTAGACAAGCCACACACTGGCAGGCAGCAATCTCAGCTGGCCTACCCGTTAATGCCCCCCAAAAGGTTTCTTTTGTCCTTTCTGACCCAACTCAGGCAGCCTGAGGTCACCAGAGAGCTCGTGGGCCCAGCAGCCCAGGGCAGTGCTCTGACCACCCGCAGGCCGGAGACCACGGAGTGGCCCCAGCGCCAGGCACGGGCTCAGACGTCATGGCGCCAGGAACTGCTCGCTCATCTCCACGTGGCCTCTGGGCCTTCACATCTGGAACCCCAGACATGGACAGGATGCCTCTGTGTTCACCAGGTGCCTGAGGCTGTTCTTACTGCAGAGGCTGTGCCCAGGTCAAGAGAGGGACAAGAAGTCACGCAGTTCACAAGGAACGCCAATGGAGCTGGATGGGTTTGAAGAGCAGACTCTAACCAAACCTCGTCAGCTATGCCCTGTGCTGCTCGTCTCACCCACCCCCAGGCGCGGCCTTCTCAGCCCCACTGGACCTGGACCTCGCCAACCCCCGTCCTGAGGACAGAGGCTGGCCAGATGGCCTCCTACCAGTCTCAGCTCTCCTGTCCTCTGATCCTACGGCCACTTGTCTAAAGGGTGGCAGTTTAACCTAGAGGTTTGAGCCAAGTGTTAAAAGTTCATTTTATAAAAAAATTTTTTCTATTACAAAATGTGTTCTGGACAAGTCCCTTCGTGACCCTCTGGCGTTCCAGTCTCATCTGCCAGAGGCCTGGAGTGCGTCTCTGCAGCCGGGGCAGGGCTCGCTTTGCAGGGCCTGGTGGTGGCAGGCCCCGGCTGAGCAGCCAAGAAGGTCCTACAGGCAGAGGTGGGCCTGGGTCCTCAAAGCTGCAGGTGACGGTGGTGGTGGTGGGAGCCTGTGCCCCCACGTCTGTGTTTCCGCAGCAGAGTTGGCTCCTCAGTGGCTCAGCTTGGCAGAAGCAAACACAACGGGGGGAGGAAAGGGTTAACCGAAGGGGCCTGCACAGGCGGAGGAGACGGAAAGGAAACACAGAGGCATAACAGAAGGACCCTCACAGCCTCCCCCGAGCACCCTGTGGCCTGCTCCGGGTGCCCACGACCCACTGCCCACTGTCACCTCTGGCTCAGCGCATCTGCTCGGGAAGGCACAAGGACAGGCAGGGACGCAGAAGGACCCACCCTGGTTCATCAACTTGGGCTCCAATTCTAAAGTAGCTGCTGTGACTTGCTGGCTTTTTTGCTAGACTACGCTGTTTGCACTGCCTCCTACAGGAACTGCTTCTGTCCTGTCTCCTGCCATCTAAGCTGATTTGCCCGTGGGGAGAGCGTGGGGCTTCTTCAAAGCCTCAACTCCACCATCCCAGCTGCTGAGCTGCTTTGAGGTGACACCCTGCACAGCCTCCTTTCTCAGGAGAGCCAGAGGCTGAGGGCGGGTGATCAGGGAAGGGACCGGATGAAGACTATTTTGGGTCCCCACACTTTGGAGCAGGGTCAGAAAACTTCCGGAGGACAATGGAAGTGGCTCAGTCCAGGTCCCTGCCCTTGAGCAGCTCCGTCCGTGAGGGAGGAAGGTGCACCGTGTGTGCAGGGCACAGGCCTCTCTCCTGCTGTCCTATGGAAAGGCCTTCCTGCTCGGTGAGCTACACTCCAGAGCCAGCCTTGTGACTCACTGGTGAAGTCAGGAGGGGCCAACCACACACATGCCATCCCATTCCTCGGAGTGGAAGAGCCACCAGGACCAAGAGCCCTGATGAGTGAAGCCGGCCTGTGGTGTTCAGATGCGCAGTGCTCCACGCCTTGGAGCCAGGCATGTGCCCAAGGGCCTGGCACGGGCCCTGGGCCCTCACAGAAAGCAGTCTGACCCTGCTCCAGCTATATCGCGGAGCTCAGGGTCTCCGGGGGGGGTAGGCCAGCACCTTAAGAGCACAGGAGAAGGGCCACAGCTGGCTGTGAGCACAGTGCAAGGGGACTCTGGCACCAGGTGGTCACAGTGGTCGGTTGTGTCAAGAAAGGTGCAAACAGACAGTTAGCTCTTAGCAGCGCACCCAGCTGTGGCTCAGCATAGAAAACAGGAGAGGAGAGCCGACAGGGAGCCCAGCCCGGCCAGAGCGAGCTGTCACTGGTGTTGTGTGCACTCTGCTTGAAGACTGCCCCCGTCCCTCAGGAGTCAGTGCCTGCCCCCTGAGGCTTCTGGGCACAGCAGGGCCCCTTAGCACTCTTGGTGCCCACCTCAAAGGCAACTCACCCCCACCCCAAGCTGTCCTTGCCCAAGGGGGGAATTCACAGTGTCCGGTGGTGTTAGGTACAAGCTGTGAGTGCAGTGTCTAGAGCTGCTGCCCAGGAGAGCAGGTCCCAGGGGGGGTGGGGCCTTGGCGTCCGCAGCTGGAAGGAGAGTTGAGAACAGCAGAAAGATCGGATGGCAAGGCACAGTGAGACTAGTGGAGACAGGGAGTGGGTGGTTAGAAGATAGTGGTCTCATACTTGGTGCTGAGGCTCCGTTTAGAGTCTGGTTTGGGGTCCACAACCCAGGAGACGCTGGCGTGGGACTGGGCATCTGGGTCCGTATCGGGCGGTTCCACCTGCCAAGGAAAAAAGGGCACCGGGTCAGGGAGCGCTGCGCCTGGGCGGGGGCAGCAGGCCCGGCTGTCCTCCCACCTCCAGGAGGGGAAGCCCTGTTCTTCTTGGCCAAAGAATAAGCTCCCTGGTGGTGGGGGCCGGGAGGGCCACCTCTGGGCAACCTGTCCCAGGGAGTTTTTGGAGCTTCTCAGCTAAAGGAGCCGTGCCCGACCTGAGCATTGTGCTCTAAGCCCCAACCTGTTTATGGTGGGAGGGGGGATAAGGGTTTTGTAAACTCCGAGTCTCGGGTCCCCTCTGGCAGGGCCAGAGAGCTCACCCTGCGCACGACCACAGCCGGCTCGGCTCCCCAGACCTCTGGAGAGGGGAGGACACACAGAACAACAAGGGCTAAAGCGCAGACAGGGATGGCAGGAGGGCAGCTCAGGAAAGAACGCCACGCAGGCAGAGGGAGAGGCCACTAGAGTCTCAGAAAGCTCACGGTCACTTCGGGCAGACTGACACACAGACAGCAGGAGATGTAAAGACCTTGACTCCAGGACTAACAGACGGCAGCGGTAGGTAAGAAGGACGATGAGTGGTGCAGGTGTGACAGTAACAACAGCGACTATCAGGGGCCAGCGGCACCTGGGGTGCGAAGCAAAGCAGACAGACAGGGTGACGTTACAGGGACTCCCTGACTGGCCGCGCTCTCTGTAGCCCCACAATGGCCGAAGGCCGGGCCCTGGTGGAGCTGGCAAGGGTGGGAGCAGGATGCCCGGGGTGGGCCGCTGCCCTCCCAGGTGAGAACCTCACAGCTGGTGCCCAACGAACAGGGCTGTTTCCTGAGGGGCCAGCTGTCTGAAGTGCAGGAGACCAAGCTGGCCCCACCCCAAGCCCTCGAATCCCGGGTGGGGGGCGGGGAACAGGGGGTCTTGGCGACTGGGGCCACGTACTGCTGACTTCCTCATGCCGACACGAGGCTTAGGCACCGGTTTGGAAGATTTCGTTTCGATCATCTCAGTGGCAGAGGCCACCATGGGCCTGGACTTCTGGGCCTGCAGGGCCAGCTGATAGGCCACCTCAAACGCCTGCCCCAGCGTCAGGATAATCTCGTAGGTCAGATTCTGGGAGGAAACAACACAACTGATGAGTGAAGCAGATGGACGGAGGAGTCACTCATCCCTCTTCTCTAACATCGGCCCTGGCGTGAGCACGGGCGTGGTCGCCACCCGGACAGGAAACAAGTGTACAGTCGGTTCCGCTAGGACACTTATTTTTGTCCCAAAGCAACTGATGTATCAGGGAACAATCTGAGTATAACACGTATTTTGTGTTTCCTCACGCATGATTTCCTCAGAGAGAAATGCTAGGTAAATCCAAAAACTGCGCCCAGCTGACCCAAGTCACCTGGGCACACACACAAACGTGCACACATCAGGACGACAGTGAACCACGCCAGCTACGTGTGCCATCTCAACTTTCCGCAGACCCAGCACCTCACGCTGACACAGGCTGCAGCCCTCCAGGGCCGCCTGGGTGTGCGGCCAAGCCTCCCCGTCCTGTCACTGTTCCGTACCCACCTCCCCGTCCTGTTCGGCTTCTCTTTCTAGCTCTTTGGTGCAGTGCAGCTGGCAGGCACACACTTCCACAAGCCAACCTCAGGTCTTCCTCAGTGTACAGTGCCATGTTTATTGTAGTATTTAGGTACTTCTTAGCCCTTTAATAGGAATAAACTGGTGCTATGGCTTTTTTTATTCAGTTCCTATCTCTTTTTAACATACCACTGATGAAGTTTCTGAGTGTTGTGCCCCTGGCCCCCTCTCCCGATAAACCCTGGTTTTCACTGTGTGAGATTACAGAACACGGTGACTTTTATGAGCACATGTTGTGATATAGAGTTGACTGATGTGGGAAACGTGAGCGACAGGTAAATGCCATGAATGACGAGGTCTGGACGGATCACCTCATTTAACCTTCAAAACAACCCTGTGAGGTTGGTCTTCTTATATCCCCACGATGAGCCAGGGAGAGATGAAGTTTCTAAGCTCACACAGCTAGCAAGTGGCAGAGCCAGGAGTAGATGGCAGGCCCAGAGCAGGCACTGAGGACCGGGGGCTGGGAATGCCGGAGCCGTTGGTGTTCCAGAAGCCACAGAGATTTAGGAACTAGCTACTCTCCCCGAGGGGAGACCTGGGCAAAGTCTGGGGATGAGGAGGCAGCCTGGGGCCTTGTCCCAGGGAGAGGCAGGCCCTGCTGCACCGGCTGTTCTCTTGCTCGTCCACTCCCTATGGGCAGCTCCCCTTAGCCCTGCCTGAGCAGGAATCTGGGGGAAGAAAACCTGTGCCAGGAGGGCACTGTGGCCCCCAGAAGCAAGCACAGGGTGTTTCAGGGAGCCTGCCCAGCTGGAGGCTTAGGGAACTGACAAAGAGCCGAGGGGAGACAAGGCAGCTGACTAACACTCGCCAGGAGCAGGAAAACCTGTCACTAGAACCCCGGACAATACACTTGTTCTCTGTGCTTGTCTTGCTGCTGTGCAAACGAAGCTGCACTGGATGGCTGCGGGCGCCTCCTTCATGAACCAAACATTTGCTAAGTGCCAACCAGGTGCCCGGACAGCACTGCACAGAGGCCATCTCCACCCAGGCCCCTTCCAGCTGTGCCCAGCGGCGGGGCTCTACCCACCACATCCACCGTGCTGAACACGTGGCAGTAGTGGTGGCTGGTCTGCAGGTCCTTGGTGATGTAGGCGAAGGTACACAGGTCCTCTGGGTCCTGGGCCGCACAGGAAATGTTCCGGATCTCATGCTCCGCAATGACGTTCTGTCGGGGAGAGCAGGGTCTGCAATTCTCGGGCTCCCTGAGGGCATGCCTCAGCCCTCTGACCATTGCCACCTCTCCCCCAGCCCAGGGTGTTAGCCAAACACCACGTCCTCTTATTTTTTTGGTGGGGGAGGGGACAGTGTCTAACCTTGCCCGATTTAGGTTTGGGGTCTCCATTCTTGACCATGGCAACTGAGGGAGTAAAAAGCTCTCATCCAACCACCAGCTCTCTAGCCCCTGCTGCCTTCCAGGGTGGGAGTGCGGAGGGAAGGGTATCAGGAAGGTGGGGTGCCAAGCATCGGGCCTGGGGGCATCCTCTGCTCATTAAGGGCCTCTCACCGTTAAAGACCTATGAGCATGTAAGTGGGGCAACGAAACCCATGTGAGGACGGTACACAGTGGTGTCACTAGGGCGCGGCCCCAGGATCAGGATATGTGGGTGCGCAAGAGACAAGCTCCTGCTAGGGTGGGAATGGAGGGGACTCAAAGGGGCTTGGGACATGCTCGGGAGGACACCCAGACGGTGGGCGATGAGGCACGGGAAGCAGGGTGCCGTCCTGCCAACAGTGCCTGTGAGCAGCACACCTTGTTGGAGGCATCGATGAACTTGACACCTTTGTACGTGATGGACAGGATGATGGTAGGGATCTTCTTCATGTGCTCGGTGGATTTCTACAGGGAACAAGGGGTGGCCCTGTGAACGCCCCTTCTCAGGATTAAGCCCCCCCGGGCCCCCACAGCCCCCAGCCTCCCTCCCGTATCCCATCCTTACATAGCGCCCAGGTAGCTGCAGCTGGTACCCCCATTTGCTTGATGCCTTCCATCCTAGCCAGCCCCCACCCTATGCTTCACCCCACAGAGATAACCCACCCGCATCTTGGCACAGGCGTCTTGTGTGGATTCTGTCCCTCGAAGGTCTTTGATCAGCATGGAGCCCAGATACTGTGGGAGTGAGCAGTGGCCGGGCTTAGGGCGACCTACATTATGAGGAAGGGATGACCCAACCCATCTGGGACCAGAATCCGATGATTCCCTTCCAATGCCTTTCTCCCAAGCTGGCTGGGGAGCCCCCCTCCCCGCCAGGTGCTGGGAGCGTAGGTCTGAGGAGCAGAGAACAGCATTGGCGCCCAGAGCCGGCCGGGGAGGGGGACAGGAAGCAGGAGGCCGGCTGGGTTGGGAAGGCAGGGGCAACTCACGTTGGCCTCATAACCACAGGACTCGAAGATGAGTTTCTCCGGCTGGTGTTGCCAGCTCTGCACAGGGGCATAGGGGGCAGCAAGGCTGGGGGGCCGGAGGGTCAGCCTGGCCTCGCGGTGCTCTTCCTGCAGAAACGCGGGGTCATGGGTCTGCTTGCCCGCTCCGGCTCCAGCATGCCCAAGGGCGGAAGCCAGCCACCGCCAGGTCGAGGGTCAGGTGGGGATGGCAGGAGGGAGGCAAGCCACTCAAAGGCACTGTGGCAGAGGCGGGGCTTATCTATGCCAGAGAAAAGGCAGAGGAGCAGGGACCTAAGCCTCTGAAAGCAGGCTCGGTCGGGAAGGCTCTGTGGTGTCTGAGGTGCGTCTTA